>NW_024425564.1:26750318-26835921 GCF_017311325.1 Ursus maritimus
GCCATCAATCCAACAGGGTGGGGGCAAGAGGAGAAGAAAAGTTGAAATATTTCGTACATTGCCACTTGAGTCCCTTTAGGTTACTTCTTTTTTTTTTAAGATTTTATTATTTATTTATTCGACAGAGATAGAGACAGCCAGCGAGAGAGGGAACACAAGCAGGGGGAGTGGGAGAGGAAGAAGCAGCCTCCTGGCGGAGGAGCCTGATGTGGGGCTCGATCCCAGAACGCTGGGATCACGCCCTGAGCTGAAGGCAGACGCTTAACCACTGTGCCACCCAGGCGCCCCTCCTTTAGGTTACTTGACAGAATCTCAACGCAAACAAATTGCAATGTTGACCCTAAAATGGCAAGACGATCTCCTTCAAACTCCACACCTCTCTTTTTTCTCAACCTTCCATATGCCCCCTCATTTTCCAAATGGGATCATTAAAAAGCAGTGGACCAGCATCGTTGGGAAGGAAAGTCTGGGCTGTTCCCTGTGTGGGGTGGGGTTCAGACCCATGGTTCACACCCTTTAACCATGACCCACAGAACGCTGACCTTGAAAAACTAGGGCTGTTGTCCATACACCCTAGATTTCCCATTATGGATCTATTATCACTTCAGTTCTATGAAACTCGGGGGAGTTATTTATTTTATTTTTTTAAGATTTTATTTATTCATTCGACAGAGAGAGAGAGAGAGCCAGCGAGAGAGTGGAAGAGGAAGAAGCAGGCTCCCAGCAGAGGAGCCCGACGTGGGGCTCGATCCCAGAAAGCCAGGATCATGCCCTGAGCTGAAGGCAGACGCTTAACCGACTGGGCCAGCCAGGCACCCCTCGAGGGAGTTATTTCTCTCTCTCTCTCTCTTTAAGCAAGTTCTGGCCATGGGGAGCCTGAACTGACATTTGGAAGAGCACTTCTTAGAGCCTCTTGTTCTGCCCACATCAAAGCAAGCTTAACTAAGTTCTTTCCAAGGAACCCATTCTAGGGGCTTCTGTGCTGCCCCACAAGAGACTGCTCTTTCTCACCACCCTCCTCAATACACAGGATCTCTCTTCTCTTGTCACTGGGCTGCACTTGGGTTACAGAGTCTTGGTTAGTCAAGGAAAACAATAGTAGGTCAGGGAACCTGTTCCCGTTGCATTACTTCTAAAACAAAAAGCATCTCCTGAATTAGAACACAAGAGAAATGGAAAGAATTGGATTTCTGCCAGGATCTGGCTAGCTCACAGGAAGCTGGTTCTGGAAGGCATGGGACCTCTACCCCAGCCTGCCATTGTGCTGGGGATTCATGACCTTTGTGCTCAAGGCCTCCACTTCAGGCAAAGTGTACTAACTCAGTTAGGACAGTGGTGAATGGTGTTCGTGCTCTGGGATTTTAAAAACCCAGAATCAAGTTCTACCGCTGCCATTTATGATCTTTCCTACTTTGGGCAATGTTGCCTCTCAAAGCATCTGTGTTCTCACCTGTAGATAAAGAAATAGACATCTATACTTTGTATGGTTGTTTCTGGGATAAAAATGAGATAGCAGATCCAGCCTACATCAAAAATATTAGGTCTGAACTTTTTTCCCTTCCCCCACCCCCAAGGGGTAATAAAGAAAACTATTTGTGAGCCAATAAGATGAATTAGTCTGCCATAGCTTTCCCAAGTGTGGTGGAGTTGAAATGAAACAAATAATAGATTTGTTGAGGGGAGAGGCTGGGGAGCAGAACTACAGGATCGGCACTCCCTGGGGTTATAGGGATTATTAAAATAGGCGATGGCAAGAAGGGACTAGAAGCATAAGAACAGGGAGAAAGGCATAGAAAGTGAGGTGGGTAAACTTCAAAGGCCAATGTCCTCTGTGTTTGCCATTTTGCCCATGCTAACTCCGGTTTCACTCCTCATGTCTACCTTTCTGGAGACATTCACAACTAGACATGAATGAAAAAGAAAAATATGCTGCTTGAGTATTACTGGTGTCTTCATGACAGTGTAAGAGAGAGGTTTAAAAGCTTTCAGCTAGTTTTGCTAGGCAAATGAATCTTTTATATAGTGACAACATCGGAATCTTATAGGGTGAATTAGAGTATCTCTACCTGGTTTTTCTCTGGAGAAACAAGCTAGCTCTTCCACATGATCCAGCCAAACGTCTTTGAGAACGAGTCATTCCACCCTGAGAATGCGTAAAGTTGCGTCCCTCAGGCAACTACAGAAGGGAATTAACCTAAATTTATTGCCATGGAAATAGAAACATGTTGGAATCCGGTTTTACTGAAATGGCTGAAATATGCCATTTCGTTTGTGTAGTCTCATCAGAGCTGTAGATTGGTTTTATAAAACATACCTACTGAGCCGATAACATATTCTCTACTTTTCCTCATCAGCAAAAGGACATTAGAACAAAATTGTGTGTCTCCTAAGCTCTTGGTGATTCATGCAACAAATATGAAATTGGATGGTTGTAAGGTTCCCACTTTTTATTTTTTATTTTATTTCAAGTTTTTATTTAAATTCCAGTTAGTTAACATACAATGTAATATTAGTTTCAGGTGTACAATATAATGATTGCACACTTCCATACATCACCTGGTTCTCATCACAACACTCCTTAATCCCCATCACCTGTCTCACCCATCCCCCCACCTCCCCTCTGGTGACCATCAATTTGTTCTCTATAGTTAAGAGTCTGTTTCTTGGTTTGCCTCTGTCTCTCTCCCTCTCTCTCTTTCCCTTTGCTCATTTGTTTTGTTCCTACATATCAGTGAAATCATATGGTATTTGTCTTTCTCTAAATGGCTTATTTCACTTAGCATAATACTCTCTAGCTCCAGCCATATGATTACAAATAGCAATATTTTGTTCATTTTTATGGCTGAGTAATAGTCCTGTGTGTGTGTGTGTGTGTGTGTGTGTGTGTATGTGTGTGTGTATGCCACTTCTTCTTTTTCCATTTTTTCCATTCATTACTTGATGGACACTTGGGCTGTTTCCATAATCTGGCTATTGCAGATAATGCTGCTGTAAACATCGGCGTGCATGTATCCCTTTGAATTAGTAGTTTTGTATCCTTTGGGTAAATACCTAGTAGTACAATTGGTGGATCATAGGGTAGTTCTATTTTTAACTTTTTGAGGAACCGCCATACTGTTTCCACAGTGGCTGCACCAGTTTGCATTCCCACCAACTGTGCAAGAGGGGTCCCCTTTCTTCACAACCTTGCTAACACCTGTTGCTTCCTGTGTTGTTGATTTTAGCCATTCTGACAAGTGTGCAGTGATGTCTCATTGTGGTTTTGATTTCTATGTCCCTGATGATGAGTGATGTTGAGCATCTTTTCATGTGTCTGTGGGCCTTTGTATGTGTTCTTTGGAAAAATGTCTATTCATGTCTTCTGTCCACTTTTTAATTGGATTATTCATTTTGGGGGTGTTGAGTTTGATAAGTTCTTCATATATTTTGGATACCTTTATCAGATATGTCATTTGGAATTTTTTTTTTTTTAAGATTTTATTTTTTTATTTGACAGAGAGAGAGAGACAGCCAGCAAGAGAGGGAACACAAGCAGGGGGAGCGGGAGAGGAAGAAGCAGGCTCCCAGCAGAGCAGGGAGCCCAATACGGGGCTCGATCCCAGGACCCTGGGATCACGCCCTGAGCTGAAGGCAGATGCTTAACAACTGAGCCACCCAGGCGCCCCGTTGTCATTTGGATTTTTTAGCTGAGGACTCTCTTGTCCATAAATAACCTGTCTGAGGTCAAAAAGTTAGCAGGTAGCTTAACCAGGAGTTCAGCTGTATCCTGCCAGTTCCAAAGTCCATGCTCTTTTTTATTGCAACACTCTGCCTGGTGGTGACGACAAATGAACCGCATATGAAAAAGTGATTAGTAGGCACTCCCATTCCCTCTTCACAACTTGTAACGCGGCTTGTCATTTTAGTGACTGGTCCCCACCATAATTCAAGCGCCAGAGGTTCTAAGAGCTTCCCTGCAAGGGTACAGAGTTAGAGAGGGGCACGGCAGTTTCTGAGAGTATCACACGCACACACTCACACTTAAATACACAAACTAAATAGAACACACAGGATTCGGGACCAAAGGCTATACGGGAAAGTAAATGTATCTGGTAGTTCTATATTGAATGAGGAGGCAAGAATTATAGGAGTGAGTGACATCAAATAGGTCTAGACTAAAGGGGGGACAGATTTGACAGGCCTTCCCTCCCCAAATACTAAGTAGACAGAGATAGAGAACTGAACTTACAGAGCCAGAAGGTTGTTTGGGAGGAAGGAAAAAAAATCTGGAAGAGTTATTATATCTATAGGCAGAAAACAGTAGCCTGGCCAGCAAATTCCAGCAGAGTGCTTTGCACATAGTAGGTACTCAACAAACCTTATTCAACTTGGCCATTCAATTAGCAGTCCTCGTTTACCTGTTGTTTTTTTAGAATAAAGCTGGCTGACGCAAACGTGTATAGCTGTGGTCCAGTTAAGGCAACAAATAAGAATATCAGGTGAAGCCTGTTCGTCAGCATAGGGTACTCCATGCCCTAAGTCCTGAGGTGAACTGGAGCGTTCATCAGAAGCCCTGACCAGGTCCATCCCAACAGATAGCTTAGGACACACTGAGAAGTGTTCTTCGGAATTTGGTGCTCATACCACCCAAGTAAGAAATGAATGTGAAAAATAATCTGTAGATCTTCAAAATCTATCTAGGGCGTGTGTCTGGAAATTGATATTCCGGGACAGACCGACCTCCAGAAAGACAGCATCTAGTATTGTCTACTCTCCTTGGGACACCAGTGTTTGTGAACTACTGCTGTCACCCATTTTCTTTTTCTTTTCTTTCTTTCTTTTTTTTTTTCAAAATTTATTTCTAAAGTCTAAGAGATGCTTTTCAAGCATGTTTTTCTCTTAAATTAAAAAAAAAAAGTATATATGGAATCTAATCCAAACGTTTGTTTCCTTTATTCATCGAACTGATGCCTGGTTAATGGCAGTTGATAACCACCTAACTTCCCACTAAAAACAGGAAATTATATTTTTCTTATCATAAACAAATTAGAACTTGAAGACATTTGAATTTGGTTTGAAATGTGGGTACCTTAAGTTTCAAGTTAGGAGTAAATTAAGCCGTCTCTAAGCCTTGCTTTCAATTTCATGCTTGGTTTTCAGAGCTCTTTGACATGCACAATGCACCTTTTACTGAGAATCAGGAAAGAAAATGTGATACTGAAACCACAAGGAAACAGTCAAATTTGCTTGAGTTCTGTCAATTAACTCCTTAAGACCCTACTGGCCAATATGAGGCCAAGCTGCTCATGCCTGTTGTAAAAACTGGTTGGAACTTTTACCACCACCTAGAGGTCATTGAGCTGAACTGCAAAAACAAGGGGAGAGGTGTTTTATTAAAGTGGTTGTAAACTTCGGTGTAAAATTTTTTCTTCCATTACACTATCCAGTTGACATAATATTACACCCTTGGGGGAAACAAATGATCCACAACCAAAAAAAGTAGGTAGTTTCCAACCTCCCAAACATAAAATAAGTCAAGGAATGGAGAAGACCAGCAGAAAAAGAGGTTATTCTGAGCATATTCCGGACTTGAGTAAAAGCTGTAGCTTCCTGTACCAGCACCGACATTTTGGAGATGCATGTTCAACACCCACTCCAAAGAGGCAGCCCTCAATACTGTCATCTTGCCTTGCAGTGGAGGATAGCTTAGGAGACAAACAGAAATGAGTATGTTGGGATTCAACCTTCTTAGGGTTGTTGATTCTTACCACAGCATTCTTTATGTCCTAGAACCTAGACTCCAGGGTCATTCTTGTTGTATTTAAGCAAGACCAGAAGGTGAGGCACAAGATGCAAATTTAATATGTTCCACAGGAGTTTATTTCCTTGAAAAAATAACCACTTCTTTAATGCTTAGGGAACAGATCAAAACCCTCCCATCTGAGACATTTGAGAGAAAGAAAAGGAAGGAAAAAAAAAAAAAAGGAATAAGCTTTCTTCTGTGAGCTATTTTAAGAGAATTAGTCATCTCTGATTTAGCCTTTGCCTCTGACACAGGGTTTCAGTCCATTTCGCATCTGCACAGCCACTAGTCTGAACTGAGATTGCTGGTGACTCTGAAGTCTCCTAAGGTTTACTCTGGATTCCAGTGGTCTGCCTCTCCGTGGAACACTGGCAAAAATTTGGTTCCTAGCCATAGGATACCAAGGCTCTTCCCATAGTCAGCTAGAACGTCTTCTTATTCTTCTTCTTTTTTTTAAGTTTATTTATTTATTTTAAGTAATCTCTACACCCAATGTGGGGGTGGAACTCATGACCTGAGATCAAGGGTTACACACTCTTCAAACTGAGCCAGCCAGGTGCCCTGAGATAAACTCTCTGTTGGAGGTTCTGGAATTGAATCCCTCCTGCATTTGGATTTTAGAACCTGTGGCCCATGGAGCAGACCATTTTTTAAGCTGTAGGAAATGTCACCGGTCCATAAATACTGAATAAATGACTATTGGGATCCTCTCTGGAGACCAGGGAAGCCTCCCCTGTCCTCTCTCTCTCTCTCTCTCTAGCCTGTAGATACTCCAGTTTGTCTGTATCTCCCTGGAAGGAGCTTGTACACAAAGCTATGCCAGCCTTTGCAGCTGCTGCCCAAGGGATGGGCCCCTGAATTGCCTGGCTCTGATGACCAGTGAGGCTTGCATTCATGAGTCCTTCAGGACTAAAGCAAAAAAAAAAAAAAAAAAAAAAAAAAGTTATTAATGGGCACAAGAGGAACTCCCCTCCCCCATGGCTATAAACCTGGCCAAGTGCAGAGAGAAGAGGCAAAAATGCCCATCTCCCAGTTTCTCCCTGAAAGGGGCCCGACTACATTCTTCCCTAGCTGTTCTATGGGCTTGAATTCCAATAATTCTGCATGCAGATGATGACTGCCATGCTGTCCCTTTAGGACACTGAGGCATCTTGGTGCACCCTCAACTTTTGGGAAGTACCAAGAACAAAGAAGGCAGTTTGAACAATCACAATCACAAAGGTCTGAGAGACAACAAAGAGCTCAAACCAGGTTGATTGCCAGGGTTTGTTTCCTACACAAAACCAATCTGTCAGGACCAGAAGAGGTGACTATTTTATCTAATGCACAGAAACCAATGGAGAGTTAAAGAAAATGAAGAAACAGAGGAATACATTCCAACAAAAGAGCATGATAGAACTCCAGAGCAGACCTTAATGAAACAGAGATGAGTGACAGAGAATTCAAAATAATGATCATAAAGGTGCTTACCAAGATCTAGAGAACGATGCATGGATAAAGTGCGATCTGAACGAAGAGATAGAAAATATTAAAATGTACCAAATCTTAAGCAAAATAAGTCAGTCAGAGAAAGACAAACACCATATGATCTCACTCATATGTGGAATTTAAGAAACAAAACAAATGAGGGAAAAAAGGGGAAAAAAAGAGAGAGAGAGAGAGAGAGAGAGAGACAAACCAAGAAACAGACTCTTAACTATAGAGAACAAAATCACGGTTACAAGGGGAGGTTGGTGGAAGGGGCGCCTGGGTGGCTCAGTCGTTAAGCGTCTGCCTTCAGCTCAGGGCGTGATCCCGGCGTTATGGGATCGAGCCCCACGTCAGGCTCCTCTGCTGGGAGCCTGCTTCTTCCTCTCCCACTCCCCCTGCTTGTGTTCCCTCTCTTGCTGGCTGTCTCTCTCTGTGTCAAATAAATCAATAAAATCTTAAAAAAACAAAAACAAGGGGAGGTTGGTGGAGAGATGAGTGAAATAGGGGATGGGGATTAAAGAGTACACTTATCATGATGAAAAATAAAATAAAATAAAATAAAATAAAATAAAATAAAATAAAATAAAATAAAATGATTTTAAAAATGTACCAAACAGAAATCACAGAGATGATTTGTTGAAAAATTCAATAGAGAGTTTCAACATCAGACTAGTCAAGCTAAGAAAGGATCAGTGAACTTGAAGACAGGGCAGTGGAATTCATCTTCTCCAAGGAGGGGAAAAAGTGAAAACAGCCAAAGGGACTTAATGAGATAGCATCAACTGGATGAATATATACATTAATGGGGTCCCAAAGGAGAAGATAGAAAGAGACAAAGCTTATTCAAAGTTGTAATAGTTGACAACTTCCCTAACCTGGGGAGAGAAACAGATATCCAGATCCAGGAAGCCCAGAGGGGATTCATAAGATGTATCCTAGGGACCCATACTAAGACTTAAGATTAAATTGTCATAAGCTTGTTACCTATCTGGGCACCCCCATAAAACTGCAGATTTTTCAGCAGATACTTTCCAAGCCAGAAGGGAGTGGCAGGATATATTTAAAGGGCAGAAAGAGGGGCGCCTGGGTGGCGCAGTGGTTAAGTGTCTGCCTACGGCTCAGGGCGTGATCCCAGCATTCTGGGATCGAGCCCCACATCAGGCTTCTCTGCTAGAAGCCTGCCTCTTCCTCTCCCACTCCCCCTGCTTGTGTTCCCTCTCTTGCTGGCTGTCTCTCTCTGTCAAATAAACAAATAAAAAAAAAATCTTTAAAAAAAAATTGAGTTTTAAAAATAAATAAATAAATAAAAAATAAAGTGCAGAAAGAAAAAATTGCCAACCAAGAGTACTCTGTCCAGCAAAGCTGTTCTTTAAAATTGAAGGAGAGATAACGAGTTTTTCAGACAAACAAAATCTGAAGTTTGTCACCATTAGAGCAGCCTGACAAGAAATGTTCAAGGGAGTTCTTCAAGCTGAAACCAAAAGATGCTAATTTCAACAGGAAAATATATAAAAGTATAAATCTCATTGGTAAATTAAATATATACTGCATGTCAATTATATCTCAATAAAACTGGGGAGGAGTCAATACATAATTAAATTCAGATTATTGTTATGCTGCAATGGTGGTGGGTAAATCACTTACAACTCTAGTGCAAAGGTTAAAAGACAGAAGTATTAAAAAATAACTATAACTCCAATAATCTGTTAATGGATACACCACATAGAAAGATATAAACTGTGACATCAAAGCCATAAAATGGGGGAGGAAGTGTATAACTGCAGAGTTTTCGTATACATTTGAATTCAAGTTATCAGCTTAAAATGGACTACTATTAATATAAAATGTTTTATGAAAAAATAAAATAAACCAAATGGCCATCAGAGGATCACTACAGTGCCAGCTTGTGGTCCAGCCTCTTGCCCAGAACAGCCTACTGTGAGCAGAGCTGAGTGTGCCTATGCCCATAGGCTATGCAGAGAGTGAGAAAAGAGAGGGCACACATACCTCGTGGGGTCTTACAGGTGTGTGTGGTATAATGAAATGAATACTCCACATTTAATGTCATTTGAGGTCAGTGAGCAAAATTAACAAGTAGACTTTAAGAACCAGTTCTTTTCCTAGTTGTATGATTTCACAATAAACTGCCTACAGATGGTTTTCATTGTGTGTAACCAGAAAGTGTGGACTTTTGCCAGGTTTACCCCCTTTTGTGTCTGGGACTGTAGTGGGTTATTGAATGGTCTTCCACGGTTAGAAGCTCTCCCCTTTTTTAGCAACACCAGGAGCAGAGTTGATTCTAGGGATCTTAGAGCATTTCGTGTTTCCACTCAAGAAAAGTGCCTTCCACCCAATGCACTTCTTTGAAATGCGAGGACAATGCAGTTCACTGAGACATTCTGCTAGTAATTAACTGCCTTGGGGCCCAGGGTACTCAGATGGGAGCTCACCATCCTTCTTTCATTTACAGGGAAACCGTTCAGACCTCCTGAGATGAAAGCAACAAGAGTTGCCTGTGGAAAGAATTAGTATTCTTTAGAAACAAGAGCTGAAAGAAACAGTAGATTTGAGATATCTCTTTCAAATTAATCCAATGGGAATGGCAAGGAAAATGCTGTGGGAGAGATGTGGACATATTATATGACCACAAGAAACCCTGTTTCAGGGATCTCCAGATAACGGGGTTGGGGGGAGGGGATATCACGTGGATGTCAGAGAGCGTCAGTTGAATCTCGATTGGATAAGAATGACATTGAGTTGGAATCGTGTGAGGGTGAGGTTGCCTTGAATCACCCTTCATGGTTCTAAGCCTAGACTAGGACGAACGAGAAAAAGCAGAGTTGTGCAAAGAGAGATTCGCAGAGATGTCTCTTCAATCATGGAAAAGCCAAGGCAAGCCATGATGAGTTGGACTGAGGGCGGGTTGTTTGACTCAAAGGAAATTTTGCAATCTATGAGGGAAGCCAGAAAGGACAAGGTAGGAGACAGTAGGGCCTGAAAGAATTCAGTGCTCTGGTGCCAATCTCAAGATGCATAGCCTAACTAGAAAAACCCTTTCCATTTTTCAGGGGCTACCGAGACTGTGTTTTTCATTAAGAAATGGAGACTTCAGTCTATTGAAGTTGTTCTGAACAGAAATGCCTGAGAAACTTGATTTTTTTTTTTTTTGGTAGATGTGAGGGTAGGAGGAAGAAGAAATAAAACCTTTCTGTAAGAGTACCTTGGACTTTATTACGCGAAGAGTTAGTATTTCTCTAGGGTTTCAAATGGAATGTTTGCTCCTCCATGATGATGGTGATTGGTGGTCAGGATTATTACAACTAATTATAACCACTGCTGAGATTGGTGGGCAAACACGAAGCATCAGACCCCTGGGCTCTGTGGGAGAGCCAGCTGGAAGGAATTTTGTGTTTTATTTTATACTGTTATAGTACTTCAAACCGCACCAGTCCCCAGACAACCCTGTAAAACACGCAGTCAGAAATGCTGTTTATTTTTGCAGAAACAAAGACATACATTGTTAAGTGAGAGATGCAGGGACATCCAGAGTGTCATTTGTCTGGGGACATTGTCTCATGACTCTGGTCCTGTCACAGTCACAACTGAATATAGCTCTCCAACCTGCCCCTTCCTGGAGTTATGCGTTCATAAGGATTTCGTTTTCCTGTGGACTTTTAATGGTGCTTGTTTGCGCCTATGCTAACTTCACATTAGTGAAATGGCCTGGTCTTATATTTATAGGGGACAGTGATGTCACTGAGCAGGGGATCGTGCCTGGATAGACTACCCTCTGTGTCCACGTGTTCCTGTATCACTAAGAAGACTGGATTCCCTGACCAGTTTTCCATCTTTAGTATTTAACTATCCATTCTGAAAGCTCAGCCTCCCTTTTCAGGTCCCACCACAGAAACCATGAAGAGTTATAAATTCTTTAAGTTGAAAAACTGATTTAGAATGAAATGGTCTCAGTTTGAAGCCTGTCCTATCTTCCCCGTACCCCAGAGTCTAGATGTTTGGCCAGTAATAGTGACCCAAGGTTGTTCCTCTGTGAGAACTTTCTAACGAGTCCTGACCCCCTGGGGGAGTCCAAGAAAAGTACAGTCATTCTCTCCAGCTTCCCATTCTTTTACTGGTTTATAAAAATTAAAACTGAATTGAATTGAGGTGAAATAAATTGAATTGAAATAGTTAAAATAATGACT
Source organism: Ursus maritimus (assembly GCF_017311325.1). Taxonomy (NCBI): domain Eukaryota; kingdom Metazoa; phylum Chordata; class Mammalia; order Carnivora; family Ursidae; genus Ursus; species Ursus maritimus. The sequence goes on from NW_024425564.1 coordinate 26,761,773, forward strand.
GAGTCACACTTAGGTAACATTTATTCACCCAACAAAATCCTGCCATCACGAAGCTCACAGTCAAATAAATGTCTTTCAGAAAAGATGCCTGAGGGTACAGTGGGGATGGAGAAAGCATTTGGAAATCCAAGGAATATAATGCCCAAACTTGCCAAATAAGAATGACAAGGTCTACTTCATCGTAACAATAAAGAAGGAACCATATTGGAACTAACAAAAAAACCCTGCATTTTAAATTCAGCAACTCGAAAATTTTATTTTATTTACCGAGGCTTATGTTTCTGTGCATCCGAAGGCTTTCAGAAAAGAGCTACATCAAAGGGGTCTTGGGGAAATGCTTGAAAATAATGAGGCTTTGAAAGCAAAGCATGTAGTGCAGGGTAAGCTGTTCATTTTGGTTTTGGGTGGAATCATTTCCAGACACGCAAACCATCTGAGTTCATAAAACAAAAGCTTGAGTTCCAGAAGTATGGACTTTGAGCAGATGTCATTACTCAGTCCAGAACATCAACTCGCTAGGAAACAAACAAGACTGTAGGCCCCACTTCCGGCTTTCTGAGGACAGGCCTTTGGTAGTCAGAGGTCTCGGGTAGGAAACTGGGCACTCTAGCCAAAAGTATAAAGTATGTGGTGACGTCTGCCCACAGAGGAATAAGCAGCTCTTCTGGCCTCAACCTGCCAGCTTGATTCGGGGCCTTTGGCAACACGTGCTGAATGCTGGCACCGTCACAAACGCAAAGAAACAACTGCTCATTTGGTGCAGATGGCAGAAAGATCAGATGGGAGACCTACTTTGATACTCTGCTGACTTTCTCCAGCAGAATTTCTGCAGCAGTTGAGACAAAAATGCTTTCCTTCTGCTTGGCGGAAGCAATGTCAGTTTCTGTGAGTCTGACATAGTCGTAGATTTTGGAGGAGGGGGAAGAGTGGCCCTGCACTAATCATCTTAGACTGTCTGGAAACTCAAGGACAGAGAGAAGTTGAGCCCGAAAGGTCTAGGGCCTGCAGTTGCGTATGGTAATCACTCTGGCTCTTTAGATTAACTGTGAACTACAGTTACTGTACTGCGCTCTGGCTAATCTAAGAACATTCAGACCCAATAAATAAACCCAATAAATATTTGATGAATGAATGGTGGCCTTTATTTGGTAGAAACCGACGAATATTATAGGTGCTCAGTGGATGTTTAAGGGGGTCTTTTGAGCCATTCTCTTCTTTAAGCTCCATAGGCAACAATCCCGAGATGAACTTGTCGTCAAGCTTTGCTTGAAGGACCAGTGAAATGAGCCCCCCAAAAAGCACCAGTCTAGATCAGTCACACACTGAATGATAATCTCAGCACTCTTACCTGTTGGTCATAGTTTGGCAGCACACATATGGTTGGGCTCTTCTGAGAAACGGATAGCTTCATGACCAGACTCCTAGGGTCAAGAACCAGAAGGAAGCTGTGTTCCTTCTGCTCAGCCAAGCAGATCTGCCCTGCTTTCTCCTGAAACCATGTGCCCCTTCTCATCTCCATTGCGTTACTCTTACTATCCCACACTCTGGAAGTGCCCTCACCTAAAATTTCTGCCCATTGAAACCTGACTCATGCTTCACTGTCCCGCTTACTCAGAAACTACTTCCTTCATGGGTTCTTTCCAGCCTGAAGCGGCTCCTTCTTGGGAGCCTTTGTGGTGCCCTTGTATCTCAGACTACTTAGATTTTTCTCTGCACTGATGTGAGTAGACTTGCCTTATCCAACCTACTAGATCGTAAGCTCCTAGAGGAAAAAAAATGCAGGTGTACATGTGTGTAGCCTTGTGCATATATCTTATTAATATGCATTCATAATAATGTATATTATTATTGTAACTATTAGAATCTCCCTTGCCTGCTATAGTCTCAGGGACACACTGGATGTCAAGTTGTCAATGGATGTTAATTCGATAAACGAAGCACCAATGTCTGGCACGGGGAAAGACTCAGCCATAGAAGGGCCAGTCAACTTTCCTCTAAGGATGTGATTTCTTGGACCTACTCAAGTAATCAAGATACTACTAGTCTCTTGGGGGTGCCTGGGTGGCACAGTTATTTAAGCATCTGACTCTTCATTTCGACTCAGGTCATGATCTCGGGGTCATGAGATTGAGCCCCACGTTGGGCTCTATGCTCAACGTGGAGTCTGCTTAAGACTCTCTCTCCCTCTGTGTCCCTCCCCCAATGTTCTCTCACTCTCTGAAATAAATATAAAAATCTTAAAAAGAAAAAAAAAGATGCCACCAGTCTCTCTGCCCCCTGCCACCCAGAGATCTGATAAACTTGTCTAAACCCCAATTCTATGGCCTGAGGTAATCCAACACTCTCCTCATAATTTCTGCAAATTCTTGCACCTCATTTCGTCCTGCACTTCTCAGCCCCAATGCTCTCACCCCCAGGCCTGCTTCCTCTGGCTGCCTCAGTTTGCCAAGCTGCCTCTTCTCTTGTTTCAATGTGAAGCTCAAAAGCAGCAAGCACCCCTGATTCTTTTGTGGATTTTATTCACATCGCAGCACATGGGAGTTCTGACAAGTTCGGGCTCCTTACCACCCTGTCTCCCCCAACCCCATCACCATTCTGGAGTCATAAATCCATCCCTCCTCCCTTGCCTGATATGGGCAACTACCCACGCCAGGTCCTGTGAGTGTCTTACCTCAAAGGGCTTCTTAAAGTATTTCTTCCAGACCTATAAAGCGTTCTTGCAAAAAGAATTTCAGGGATATTTTTTCCATTAATTACCCAACAATATGTATTGGACCATGATATAAGGAACTGTGTGGGGTCTTCTGGTTTTCCATATGCCTAGAACCAGACTAATCTGTATTGCTTTTCTAGCTTTTTCCCTTCAGTCTTTGTTGTTTCCAATTCTTAGCTCCTAGCTCTTATTTCATTCATTCATTTATCTGAGATGCATTTATTGAGAACCTATGATGGACCAAGTATTTATATTACAAAAACAAATAAGACAGCATCCCTGTCTCTGGCAACCTGATTAAAACTGAACCTGACTTACTTATTTGCTCACCTGGGCCAAGGGAAAGAGTTCTAGGTGTCTCCTCTTACCTGAGGAGATAACTGCCCTTTACTACAATCTGAAACTTGGTGACCAAGTTCCAAATTCTGTGCTTTTAGGGGGCACTTGGGCAAGTCGAGACTTCAGTGTCTGGTTTAGTGGAAGAAATTGAGCTTAACACTAACTGAATATTAGACCTGAAGAAATAGCTGAAACCTAAAATAACTAGCCGAAAGGTAAAGAAAAGGCTAATTTATTCAATCCTTTCGGAAGAGATGAAAATACTCTGAAAATAGCCTTCCTTTCGTGACCTTTGAAGTATTCCTATTAAGACCAAATATTTCTCTTCCTTGAATATAAATGCTTTCCTTTAAATATCCTTGAAGTGTTTGGTCAATATCTAGAGCTAAAACACTATGTACCTTCAATAGTTATCAAAGAAGGAGCCAAATATTTTGAAATGCTTGTAATATTTTTTATTGAAGTATAGTTGACATACAATATTATATTAGTTTCAGGTATGTGACATAGTGATTGGATGTTTATATGCGTTACAAAATGGTCACCATGATAAGTCTCGTTACCATCTGTTACCACACGAAATTATTACGGTATTATTGACTCTATTCCTTATGCTATACTTTACATCCCTGTGACTGATTTATTTTATAACTGGAAATTAGTAGCTCTTTATCCCCTTCCGCTAGTGCCCATCCCTCCAACCCCTTCCCCTTCGGCAATGACCTGTAATATTTTTAAACCACCATATCAAGATCAAACTTTCTTTCTGACTTCCTGCATTGTAGAAAAAAGAAAACAGGCTTATGTTAAAAATAGAGTCCTGGCTCTGTGAGGGAACGAATACAAGGGAATTAATAGTTAAGTGTTTTCTTTGTGCCAAGTGCCAGTGGTAGGCACTTTTTGGGCAATCTCATTCAATCCTGAGGGGAAATCCCCTCAAAGTCACTCTTGCTGTATTGTTGTCTCTACTTCCAAGATAAGGAGATTGAGGCCAAGAGTGAGTTAGATCCGAAGCTCATTCTCTTTACCGATGGCTCATTGTAAACGGGGGATTTATTTGTCTCCTTATCGAATTAACTTCTGAGATCGTGAACCCCCATCCCCCACTCAAATGCAGAATTCCAAAGATGCTTTGTCTGCAAATTATTAACCGGTAACTCATAATTTTACAAGTAGTTTCGTTTGTCTGAAGACTATAGTTAAGACACATTCATTTGTCGGAGGACCTTAGGTAGGTCCTAGTCAGGGAGGCGAAGAACTGTGGATGGGGTTGTTGACAACCCTGTATTATCTGACTCTTGCTACATTTTGTATTAAATAACATCGCTAACGTAATAGCTAATAGAATCTATCATTTCACAATCGAAGACATTCAGAGGTTGTCTGCTTCAGCGTTTTTCAAGGGTTGGTCTGTATGCAGTCTGCATCAGCGTCACTTGGTAAGTGTTTTAAAAATACAGATTCTTGGGCCCTCTAACTAGGTCTTCTTTTATAAATGTCAAGGCAGGACGCTGGGAATCTGAATGTAAACATTTTAAAATTGATTCTCAGACATAGCCTGGTTTTGGAACCACTTATCCGAGTCAGAATCCCATCCAGCCCACCCCCCAACATGTAAGCAGACAGCCTCATGGCGGAGACATGCAGGATACAGAGTTTACAGCCTCACAGGAAACTTATTTGTTTGTCTTCAATGGGATAACGTTATTGGTTTCCTTTATTTATTTATTTATTTATTTATCTGAAAGAGAGAGAGAGTGCATGCATGCAGATTGGAGGAGGAACAGAGGGGGAGGTAGAGGGAGAGAATCTCAAGCAGAACCCCTCCCCCGCCTCCCCCCCTGACCTGAGCTGAAACTGAGAGTCTGACGCTTACCCAACTGAGCCACCCAGGCGCCCCAACACTATTGGTTTCTTAATTTAACTTAAAATATGACACCTTAAAACTTCAATCATTAGTTCCCATTTCTGCCCTCACAAGATAGGTAGAGGACATGAAATCCCTTAGAACGGGAGCATTCAAATATTCCAAGACAGCTAATACAGTTCCCATTAAGCTTTTTCTTCTCTGGGCTGAAGTCATTCCTTTAGTCTTTTCTTGTAAGTCACAAATTCCATAACCCACCCCCTTCAAAACGACAGCTCATAGGAGAGTAACAGAAGAGAGTGCAAATTAAAGTAACAGTGTTGTATATCTCACGCCCGGCAGAATGGCAAAACGTAAAAAGCAATCGTATTTATTGTTTGTAGAGATGTAGGGAGAAGAGTATTCTTGTATATTCCCGGTGCAAATGGGCAGGCAAACAGACTTTTCAGAAAAGAAGCTGGCCACATCTGTTAAAGTTAAAAATACATATGCCCTTTGCCTCAAGAATCCCACTCCTGACGATCTATCCCATAGAAATAGCAAACTTGGGGTGCCTGGGTGGCTCAGTCAGTTAAGCATCTGCCTTTGGCTCAAGTCATGATCCCAGGGTCCTGGGATGGAGTCCCGTGTCGGGCTCCCTTCCCTGATAATTGGGAATCTGCTTCTCCCTCCCCCCCAACTCATGCTCTCTCTCTCTCACTCAGTGTCTCTCTCAAATAAATAAATAAAATCTTTAAAGAAATAACAAACTTATGTACCAAAAAAAAAAAAAAAGGTAACTTTTGACAAGAGTGTGGAATAATCAAAACTATTATACACTCCTGGTAGACGTGTAAATTGATACAGCCACCTTGAAAACCTGTTTGCCAGTGTCTTTTTTTTTTTTTTAAAGATTTTATTTATTTATTCGACAGAGAGAGACAGCCAGCGAGAGAGGGAACACAAGCAGGGGGAGTGGGAGAGGAAGAAGCAGGCTCATAGCGGAGGAGCCTGATGTGGGGCTTGATCCCGCAATGTCAGGATCACGCCCTGAGCCGAAGGCAGACGCTTAACCGCTGTGCCACCCAGGTGCCCCTGCCAGTGTCTTTTAAATGTGAACGTATGTATACCCTGTGATGTGGCAATACTACACGTGGTATATACCCAACTGAAACGTGTAATACGTTCACCAGAAGAAACATAGAATATTGTCTGCAGCACCATTCATATGAAGCCCAAACTAGAAACTGCCTGAACATTCATGAGGCATAGAATGAAGAAACTAATTGTCGTATTCATTTAATGGTATACAGTGCAAAGTAAGGACGAACACATTATAACCCCAGACATCGATGTGGACGAATCTCACAGAAGAAGACAGGCATGCCAGAACACAATGCATAATTCCATTTATATGCCGTCAAAAATAACACGAAATTCACAGAAATCAGGAGGGTAGCTGTTAATGACCAGAAGATGGCATAATGAATGCTTCTGGGGAGCTGGTAATGTTCTGTTTCTTGACCCGGGTCCTGATTATAGGGACATGTTAGTTTTTAAAAAATTCATCGGGCTGTATACTCCAGTTTGTGCAGCAAACTGTTGTTTCCCAAAGCAGTCACATGCATAGGATTTTTAATGCCTTCTTATTAGAGAAAAGCTGTAAATAAAGCAATCAGCAGAATGATCAATAGCATGATGGCAAGTAAATTAGTGTATATCTGCATTGTAGATATTATGCGGTCGCTAACCTGAATGAACTGGTATTGTACCAAACAATTTTTTAAAAGATTTTCAAGAGACAATATTGAATAAAAAAAGTAAGAGGAAGAAAATTATATATAGCATCCTATTTTTGTAAAGCAAACAGCAACCAAAGCAAGAACAAGAAGTTAGGAGAATAGAGGCAGGTCCTTTTTTCCTGGCATCATCAGCAGAGGGCCCTGCATCCATCCAGTTTTAGTTCCGCGGTGTTACAAAGCAGGACGCGGGGCATTCATTTTACTGGTACTAATCATAGCAAGCGTGGCGAGAGAGAGCAAGCGCCTCCTAACCTTGGGTGGCTTCCTACTTATAAGGTCTCCTGGGTCATGACGTGGTGTTGCTCAGGAGCTCGTGGCTTCCCGACCCAGGAAGGGGCAGTAGCTCCCTTAGCCTTGGTTGGGAGGTGTGGCTATGGGAGTCTGCTCCTTGGGGCCTCTCAATACATTGGTAAACCACTTACTCTTTCTTCCTGGATAAATAAGCCTACATTGATTCTTTTTCTTTGCAACTAAACCCTGACCAATATAGGTGGGTCTTGTTATGGTTATTTGAGAAGCATGAAAACTGAGTCCCAGAAAGTCAAGGTAACTTGCTCAACTGATCTTCAGCCTGAGTGGGGATATCTATAGTCTCAGAAGTGGGAATCATGATAGGGCACCATCTATCTTCCATTAGGACTTTTCATAGAACTAAATTCCTTTTTTTTTTTTTTTTTTTGGAGAGAGAGAGCAAGCGAGAGCTGGGAGGGAGGTGGAAAAGGACGGAAAGAGAGGGAGAGAGAGAATCTTAGGCAGGCTCTGTGCTCCAGTGTGGAGACTGATGTGGGGCTCGATCTCACCACCCTGAGATCATGACCTGAGCTGAAATCAAGAGCAGGTCACTTAACTCACTGAGCCACCCAGGCGCTCCACATAGAACTGAATTTCCAAGAGGACTCAACTGGCTCTGGTTGTTTGAGACATGGAAACTCCTCAGTCTAGACTTATTTCTCACTGGGAACATGTAGGGAAAATACCCTTGGTGCAGAAATGATACTTGGTACCTTGATACCTTGGAATGTATTCCAGATATATTTCCACAGTATTTCCCTTATGAAAATGTGTGTATCTTAACGCTAACGTGGAAATGGATCCATTGGTAAATAATTGAGCCTATAGTAGCGCTCTGTATTTCAGATAAGTTCAGATTTCAGGTAAGTCAGATAAATAAATCCCAATTATACTGAATTTTTGTTCTTTTCATTTCATCCAGGTCAAGCTCAGATCCTGTCTGCTCATTTACTCACTCATTCATTCATTCATTCATTCATTCATTCATTCATTCAGTGAGTGTTGAGAGCCTACAACATGCCAGGGCTGTTGGGATAATATAAAAGGATGAGGAAGCCAGGTTACCTACGCTCTAGGAACTCAGCCTTCAGAGAGAGCAAGCCACATAAACAAATGTACAAAATGTAGTCTTTATAACATGGTCACGTCCTAAATTACAGGAAGAGAAAACAACCAGTTCTCCCCGAAGGAATCAGAGACAACCTTCCACCCTTAAGAGGAGTTAAATATAAAAATGCAAGAACCATTAAGGAGAATAGTGCTTTCAGCTGCCTCAGTTAGAGAAAGCGGAGCATCAGAGGAAAGGCTTGGTTGGTATCATGTTGGTTTTCTTTTTTAATACAAAGCAGATATTTGCATGTACAGCAATGGGGATTAGAATACTAGATTAAAAAGGAAAGCAATCTTCTGACAAATGGAGAAGATCAAGACTCTTAAGCAGCTGACTTTGGGACCTACTGTAATGGGAACACTTGCTGCATTGCCTTCAGAAGCTAAGGCTGACATTTCGGCAGGCTTTTCAAACAGGCCTTCCCACTGGGCCAGCTCTTCTAATTCCTTCTAACAGCCAAGACAGTATTAGTGTTAGTATTCATATTCAGACTCATATTGGTATTAATAGGAGCATAAGTATTCCAGGTATCGTGAGCATCAAGGCTTGCATTGTTGGCTTTTCTTAAGGATTAGCTCAAATAATTACCTACAAATATTCATGCTGAAGTAACCCACTTCTCTATAGAGTGATAATAAATTTGACTTTTGACTAGCCTCTAAAGTACTTGTCTTTTTGGTCTGGGCTTTTGAAGTCATTTACAAATTTTTTAAATTATTTTTTAGAACATTTTATTTTGAAAAATTTAAAACTTACAGAAGAATCTCAAGAATGATACAAAGAACTTCCCTAGACCTTTTACCTGAATTCACCTGTTTTCACCAATTTTTAATTTTTGCCACGTATGAGTCCTTGTGTGTGCATACCGACTGCACGCACGCGCACACGCACACACACATTAATTTTTCTGAAGGATTTGAGAGTACTTCGCAGACATCACATCCTCTTCCTTCTTTTATTGCATGTGTATTTTCTAAGAGCAAAGCAGTTATCAAATTCAGAAAATTTAATATTGACAGAATACTTTAATCTACACTGTCTTAACAACGTCTTGCAAAGCAATTTTGGTGCATGATATGGTCAAAAAAAAAATACTGGTATTCTTTAGAGGCTCTAGGAAACCAATACATTATCTTGTTATTTGAAAACATTTAGCCGTCACAAATTAATTTATGCTTACTGCAGGCCTTACATAAAGTTTACTCGAGGATAGATCCTTTCCTTGGAACGAGACCAGTCCAGCCTTGAAAGGACCAGGTCTGTGAAGGTAATCTTCCTTAACCATTCACTGCAGAGTTGCTCTTTCCAATGCAAAAAAAAAAAAAAAAAAAAAAAAAAAAGAACAACAACAACAACAACAAGACACGGAAATATTTCTGTGTGTTGTGTGCCACTGGTTTAATAGGGGAAGGAAAACACACTTGTTCCCCCTTGTCTGGCAAATTCCTGGCAAATTCCTGGCATGTGGACCCTCTGTTTTCTCAATTAATTGCAGAATCTTGACTGATGAATGGGCATACTCTTTAACCTGAGCTGACCATTTGAAATTTAAAATTAGCCATGTAATTATATTTACTGGGCCACTGATTGAAGGAAAATTGCACTCAGCTGAGGAATTTGCAGGCTGTAAAATGGGTCATGGCGGCAGATGGCCTTCCAAGAAGCAAAAAATAGCTTTGGACTTGGTTGCTCTTTCTCCTGGCTCCCTTAATTGAACCCTGCTCCACGAGAGTGCGGATGCTCAAATCAGGCCAGGGAGGGCTAGGGTGTCAGGATAGATAATCAAGAGGAGCTCTGAGTTGTAAAAGAATAATATTTTCATCTCAAAATAAATCACCATATATCGAAACCTGAATATTAAATTAGTGCTAGGTGTTAAACCCTAATTAGCATTTCTTAGGTGCTCACTCTCCCAGGCACTATGCTAGATGATTTACATGTATTGACTTGTTTAATCAGTACCGTAAACCTGTGAATAATGATTAGTACAGTCTGAATTTTATAAATGAGAAAACAGATTCACAGAGTAAGTTGGCCAAATTCAAAATAAATGCTTTTTTCTTTTGTCATATGAAATATTTAATTAAAAACCCAGAAGTATATTTAGATCATGTTTTCTAGATATCATTTAGGGCCATTTAGATCGTGTTTTCTAGATATCATTTCCTGCTTTAATAAAAGGCAGAGGGTGGGGTTGGAGGAACACCTTAAAGAAATGACCCATTCCAGGTCTGGTGCTGGAAATGTACAAGGTGAGCCTAGAACATCTTCTCATACCAAATAGCAAGAAATACATCAAATACTGTTGAGCTTGTGTCAAAAGGACTTGGAAGCTCTTTGGGGCAAAGAGGGACAAATTTGAGCAAAAATAAGAATGGCAATTAAAATAGATTTAAGCACATAGATGTGTTTATTTTGATACGCATAATATTTCTAAATCCGTTGTTTCCTAATGATAGCAAACAACAATACACTGATGTTCTTTAAAGGCTACAGGGAACGAATGCGCTATTTTGAAAACTGACTGATAGAAAAAATCAAAGCTATGAGGAGCTATACCTCAGTGCGACCAGGTATTTAATAAGAGGAAATCTCTTTTCACAGACGTAATCTAGCTAAGAAATGAAGAAGGAATAATGGAACTATCACAGTTTGAAACTTCTAAGGAATTAGTGTCTTTAGGCAGTGATCCACAATGGCCGATGCCATCATACAAGGGACATCATCTGCCTCTCAGCGGGAGTATCCACAGTAGCTACATATTAGTCCTCCAGAAAAACCAAACCAGAGTCTATTCAAGCTCCCGTATCTTACAGGCAACACAGAGGACAAAGGGACACACTAAGTGACATCATATGGGTGCAATCAGACTAGGGGAAATTCAGGACCAAAGGGCTCGTTGTTGTTGTTGTTGTTATTTTAAACAACAATAACAGCAGAAGTGTACAGAAAGAGAAACTTTATGTTAAAAAAAAAAAAAAACCACTTATGAAATTATTAACCAGTGAGGGCGCCAGGCTGGCTCAGTCAGTGGAGCAGATGACTCCTGATTTTGGGGTTGTGGGTTTGAGTCGCACATTGGGTATAGAGAGTGCCTAAAAATAAAATCTAAAAAAAAAAAAAAAAAAAAAAGCAATTATTAACCAATCATCATATATAGACCTTTCTGGATCCTATTTTAAACAAACTATAAAACAAACCAAACAGAAATCAGAACTTTTATAGACAATGAGGAAAATAGGAACACTGGTGATCCTGAGAAATTATAGTTGGAGTTTTCCGGATATGATAATATTGTAATTATGTTTAAAAAGGAGGGTCTTTGTCTTTAGAGATACATATTGATTTATTTTCAGATGAAATCATATGATGTCTGAGATTAGCCTCTAAATATTTATGAGTGGTTGGGGAAATGGGTGGTGATATCAAGAAAAAAGATAACTAATGATAGTTGTTGGGCTGGGTGATAAGTACAAGGAATTCATTATATTATTTTCTCTACTTTTGCATATGTTTGAAATATTCTATAATAAAAGCATGTTTTTAAAGTGGCTCATACGTATAAAAATGAGCATGTATTTGTGGCAAACACCCAAATATTCATCAACTGATGAATGAATAAAGAAAATGTGGGGGCGCCTGGCTGGCTCAGTGGAGCGTGCAACTTTGTTTTCAGGGTTGTGAATTCGAGGCCCACATTGGGTGTAGAGATTACTTAAAAATAAAATCTTTAAAAAATATTGGTCTAGCTATACAATGGAATATTATTTGGACATAAAAAGGAATGAGGTACTGATAGGCCATAATATGGATGAATCTTGAAAGCACCATGCTAAGTGAAAGAGGCCAGTCCCATAAACAACGACATAGGTTAGGATCCCATTTATACGAAATGTCCAGAACAGACAAATCCATAGAAAGAGAAAGAGCTGGGATGAAGGGTGGGAATGGGGAATGACTGCGAATGGGTATGGCATTTCTTCTGGGGGTGATGAAATATTTTACGTTAATTGTTGTGATGGATACATCTCTGTGAATGTGCTACAAATGATTGAATTGTACGTTTTAAGTGGGCACATTGTATGGTGTGTGAGAACTCAATAAGGCTGTCTTAAAAAGTTCAACGTGAAGATTCTAGAGATAACTTCCATTTACAGGAATTTGAGAAGATACAGGAACATGTTAAATGACACCAGCAAGTTAACAGGCAAATTCAGAGTCTAAGACATTCTACAAGACACCTGACCTGGTTTCTGCAGCAAAGAAAAAAAGAAGGTAGACTACTCCAGGTTACAGGGGACCTAAAAGGGATAAAAATTCAAAGTGATGTGTGACCTTGCCTGAATTCTGATTACGCCAAAGCAACTCTAAAAATTGTTTTTTTTAACATTATTGGGCAACCAAGATTATGAACTTGGAATTGGGTGACGTGAGACAAGTTACTGTAAATTTTGCAGGGAGTGATTATGACATTGGGGTCTTTCAGAAAATAACCATATTTTTAGAGAGCTGTATTGAAGTGTGCAAGGTGTTAGCAATTTGATTTGAAAATTGGTTCTGAAAATATTTCAAATATTGAAAATATTTTAGCCAATAAAGCATTGATAGTACCATTTACCTTCCAGGAGCTGAAACTTTTTTGCTATCCACATTCTCCTTTTGTCCTGGTCATTGGCTGGAAGTGAAAGACTCCTAAGAGGTGGAGAAGCCACAAAACAGAAGGAGCATAGGTCCCTGAATCACTGCATGGAAGGCAGCTCTCTGGACAGAGGGTTGAAATTTACATGAGTGAGAAATAAACTCTTCTTGTATTACACCGTTGAGATCTCAGAGTTTGTCAGTTACAGAGGCTAGCGTTACCCTTAACAATGCACAATGTCTTTCTAATTTTGTTTTTGGATTACCATAGTTTTAATTTTCTGTTTTCTATATTAGTGTTATGTGTTTGGAAAAGAAGGAAGATCTCAAGGAATAAATTTATAATGCCATGTTGGCCAGATTTCTGATCATTCACTTTGAATAAACTCCACATAAAATTTTCTATTTCGGATCAAGACAAGTATCAATCATATGGAAATGTGAAATGGTACTGTCTTTGAAAACTCATAGTAATGTTTCTATGAATTTTCTCTCTACCACTGTAGCAACGCACTGTCCTTGTTAGCAGCTCTTGATTCCTTTGCTGTGATTTTAGGAAGTATCGAGTAACAGACTCTTCAACACAAATCTATCAGTTTCAAATGAAATCTACCAGTTTCAGGACTAAAGACACGTTTTTGCCAAACTCCTTTAAATACATGCTGTTGCCAGGCCAGTGGCTAGTGCCATGGCAAGTCCCCAAGGTACGGTTTGTTTAAATACAGTAGGCACTCCCAACGCATACTTAATAGAAGTGTATTTAACCCAGCCATCCCAAAGCACAGGAGAGCTGCGCTGTTTTATCAGGAATAGAAAAGAAGTTTTGAGTCATCTTGACCATTCTTAGGGGAAGTTCTCCTTTGTGGCTTGAACATATGCCCCCTCTTCCTTTGACACCCTGTGGCGTCTCAAGAACATACTAAATACATCGTCCTGAGATTTCAGTTTAGAGATGACAGCAGAAGTAAATGCCTCTGCCTGTCAAGTCTGATTCTGTCACAGAGCATCTCCTGCTGGGGTCTTTTGAATTCAGACTCTCTCCTCCTCCCAGCTGTCCTCTCACGGGTTTGCTTCAAATTGTTGTTGGCATCACTGCATGGCTTCCAAACGGCGATTTTGCGGACGCTTGGTGTGCGGGGTCCTCCCTTTGTGGGTGCTACTGCAGTTAAACCAGGATCAGCTCCCACGTGGTGTTACCATAAGGGGTTTCCACGATCTTCTCTTTGCCTTTTTCCCAATAAATTTGATTTTTACTTTTTGTATTTCTGTTTCCTTTGGGCTCCCCACTGCCTTCTTGTCCTAATTTTTTTTGGCGGTCCTTTATTGCTTTATGTCAGTTACAAAGAAAGGGCTTTCAAAATCCTCCTTTAAGCTCATCTCCCAAGGAAGAAGCTGTAGATAAGAGTTTTTTGGTTGTTTTGTTTGTTTGTTTGTTTGTTTTTCCTGCAGGAGACTCTAACCAGGGTATTATAGCTTTAGAACATCTGTGCTTTTGCGTTCATGTGGACTTTTCTGGAAAGAAAGGCCTATAAATTTTATTTGAATTCCAAATTCCACTGGGACCAAAGAAGTTTAAGGACTACTATTATTGTGAAACAATGTTTTTTTGTTTTTTTGTTTTTTCCTGCAAAATCCTGGTGGTGTGGGGTGGAGAGGGCTCTTAGGATCAGTTACTCTGGTTTACAACAAACCTCGTCTTTGGGGGGTGCTTCTGTCAACCTCAATAGTACAAATGCAAGCTATCCGAGCCTTGGGTTTTCTTAAATTTGATAACACGGAGAAAAATCAAGAGCACGGTTAAAGACTTAAGACTGAAATATACTTTGCGTTCTGTTTTCATTGCAATGCAGCTCTTTCATGTTGAATTAAGGTGGCATGAGAGGAACGGACAAGTGCATTGGCGTGCAGAAGAACCGTCTTTGAAAAGCGCAGTTTGAACAATTCAAGAATCCTAATTGCAAGTTTAAAGTATAATTGCCATCATTTTATCACATACATTGTATAAACTTAAGAAATAAAAGTGGGCACTAATAATAAAGGCAAGTGAGAGAAGTTAATGTAGAGATTACAATTCAAAGTAATGATATTAATCAGCCCTAAGCCTAAGTGTATTAACACAGAAGAGTTAGTTTCTTTCAAGGAACATTAATTCAAGAATGTTTCTCAAGTCCTAGCCTTCTTCTGCCACTAACTTTATGAGAGGTCACCCCCACTTTCCTCCCCGATGGTTCATTCAACTTCTCCTGTGGACTATTAGGTTCATTTGCCATTTCCATGGCTTTCTTGGGGTTTGGCCTCACAGAAGGAACTCAAAGCTCTGTATTTTTACATCTTCCCTCTGGGCATTTGTCATTGACTCTCTCGAGCCATCATTACAAAGCTTTTGATCATTTTTGGTGGCCCAGGAGCTGGATGGGGCTTTCTTCCCACTGACGACACATAAGCAGCTGGAGGCCAAACCTAGCAGAGCCCAGATGTTTCTTTAAGGTCCACTTCCTCGCTTGACTCTCTCTGCAGTCAATATTCCTGCAGCCGGCTGCTCTCTCTCCTTGTCTTCCCTTCATGAGCACTGTCATACGCCACTTTCCTCAGTGACTGCCAGGAAGACTCGATGGCAGTACGTACAGAGAACAGAGAAGGAAATCCCCCTCAAAGAGCCCCAGATTCTGTTTTAACCACGCAGTTTGCTCCCTTTCTCTGATCAGATAGTGTATGGCAATTGTTCGCATGTGGCAAAATTATTTTTATCCTCTTTCCATTCTTTCCACTATTTGCTATCCGCGGAGCAGCAACGTCACCAAAAGTCAGGAAACTTTTAAAAAGGAGGAGAGGCACAAAGCCAGGGAATCCATGAAGTGGAAAATCAGCCCCTGAATAATCAGGATCACATTGTACAGTAAACAGCCCCCCACCGCCCCGGGAGCCAGCGGGCAAAGGCCCAGCCAAAAACTCTCCCTGCTGGAGAGCCCAGAGATTTCCTTCTTGCACACATCCTGCCCCACCCCCCAAAACCCAACAAACAATTCTCCTTCTGCTCAGACCTATCTCTCCTCTCAGTGAGTGGATTTTCTGGACTTGAATGTGAATGCGACTCCCTAGCTTCGACTTTGCATAAGCCCCGCCTCTTGTCTCTCTGAGTCCGCTCCAGTGAGCCGACTTGACATCTGCTGGCAAAGCCAGGCAGTGGCGCTCAGAGACAGAGGCATTTGAAACCACATTTTTTGGCTCATTAGAGCCATTCTACCAATGTTACTCCCCATGTCATTCAACCTATTTTCAAGCCATTTTCTCAATGGTGCACTTCAGCGCGGTTGGGGTGGATTTTGCTCAGAACTGGATCCTATCCAGAAGCCTCATCAAAGCCAGTTTATTCTCAGGCTCCGGCAAACCCCTGAAGAGCTCTTGCACCTTTGCGGACTCGCGCACAAAGCCCGCTCGGCCGCTTTGCCCGTGAACCAAGATGTTTATTTCATCTTGCTGCTCGAGTCGCGGATGCCGCAGTGTTGTCCCCAGTGAGGAAGAAGGCTCTGTCCCCCTCCCCCCCCCAACACACAGCCACCACAAAGACGCACAAACTCAGAGATCTCTTTAGATGTCTTTCCTAGCCCAGCCGCTCCGAGGAGTGCTGGGGGCACAGAGTGCTTGAAAGCACCAGAAAAACACGCCCTGCCCGACTGGGAGCTTTCCTCGTTAATTAGGATGGCTTACAGAATTGGTTGACTCCAAGGCTGAAAAGAAAATAGCTTCCTTGGTTGGTAAACTGAAAGAGCAGGGATTTTTCTTCTCTGTTTCAGTCCGCAGTGGGCGTGCGGATGGATGGTGGGAAGGAGCTGGGCGGCTCGTGTAGGCGGCGGCTGTAGTTGGACTTGCTCGTGAGCCCCACTCTGTTCCTCTTTGAGCTCCTGCATCTTCCTCTGTGGCTGAGGTCCTATGACATTAGCCTTGGCAGAAAGGGTTCCATGTCCAAAGTTGTTCCCCTTTCCTTTCTTTCCTGGTGTCCCAACACCCCAGCAGGGAACAGTGTAGGGACCTGGCCAACCATATGCCTGATTAGTGCCTGAGACATGTTTTGCTCTGCTGAAATATATTCTGGGGAGTGTGTATCTCTCAGTTTGGGTGGCGGGCTGAATACTAAGCATTAACTGCCTCGTTAAAAGAGCTGGAGGTCCTAACGGAGCCTTCTGTGATGGCCGATAACAGAAATTCAGCTCCTTAGACAGCTGGGATACAAACTTAAGACCTTAGCCAGGGCAGTCAGACAAAAATGAAATAAAGGAATGTGGAATAGGAAGGAAGAAGTTAAACGATCTCTATTTTCAGATGATACAATTTGGATATAGAAAATCCTAAGGAATCCACCAAAAACCTCTTAATAAATGAATTCAGCAAATTTGCAGAGTAAAAGATCAATATAAAAATCAATTGTATTTCTACGCAGCACCAATAAACAAACCAAAAATGAGATTGAGAAAAGAACTTCATTTATAATAGCGTTAACAAGAATAAAATACTTAGGAATAAATTTAACAACAATAACAAAGATAAAACCTATACTCTGAGGATTAAAAAATGTTGTTGAAAGAAGTTAAGAAAGACCTAAAAAAGTGGAAAGACCCTCCCTGTCCATGGGTCAAAAGACAACATTGTTAAGATGGCTAACCTCTCCAAATTGCTGTATAGATTCAATGCAATCCCTATCAAAATTCCAGCTGACTTATTTGCAGAAATTGCCAAGCTAGTTCTAAAATTCATATTGAAATTCAAGGACCCAGAATAGCCAAACTAATCTTGAAAAAAAAGGACAAGGTTGGAGGAGACACCAACTTCAACACTTACTATGAAGCTGCTAATCAAGACAGTGTGGTGCTGGCATAAGGACAGACATATAGACCACTGGCATAAAATCGAGAGTCCAGAAATAAACCCTCATATTTATAGTCAAATGACTTTCACCAAGGATGCCAAGACCATCCAAGACCATTCAGTGGGGGAAAATAGTCTTTTCAACATATGATGCTGGGACTATGGATATACATGTGCAAAAGTTTAAAAAATTGTAAAAAGAATTTGGACCCCTACCTCACACCATATACAAATCAGAACAGATAAAAAAATCTAACTGTAATAACTAAAACTATAAAACTCTTAGAAGAAAATATAGGTGTAAATTTTTGTGATCTTGAATTAGGCAATGGTTTCTTTGATATGACACCAAAAGCACAAGCAATTAAAGAAGAAAATAGATAAACTGAGCATAATTAAATTTTAAATAAAACTTTTGTGCTCCAAAATATACTATCAAGAAAGTAAAAAGATAAACCTATGGAAAGAAAGAAAATATTTATAAATCTTATATCTGATATGGGACTTGTATCTAAAACACATAAAGAATGAATACAACTCAACAACAGAAAGACAAATAACCCAATTTAAAAACAGACAAAGGATGTGAATAGACATTTCTTCAAAGAAGATACATAAATGGCCAATAAGCACATGAAAATATGCTCAACAAATTAGCCATCAGGAAATGCAGATGAAAACCAAAACCATAGTTAAATATCAGTTAACACCCACCAAGATGGCTATAATAAGAAAGAAAAAAGAAAGAAAGAAAGAAAGAAAGAAAGAAAGAAAGAAAGAAAGAAAGAAAGAAGAAAGAAAGGGAGGGAGGGAGGGAGGGAGGGAGGAAGGAAGGAAGGAAGGAAGGAAGGAAGGAAGGAAGGCAGGCTTTAAGGAAGTGGAAAGAATTGGACCCCTCATACCCTGCTGACTGGAATATGAAATAGTACAACTGCTTTGGAAACAGTCTGGCAGTTCCTCAAACACAGAGTTACTATATGATACAGCAACTCTACTGTCAGGGATATACACAAGAGAAGTGAAAACACATGTCCACAGAAAATTTTATACACCAATATTCACAGCAGCATTATTCATAATAGCAAAAAGCAAAACAGCAAAAATACATCGACAAATGTATTAGTAGGTGTTCTCTGGAGAACAGAACTAATTGGATGGATGGATGGATGGATGGATGGATGGATGGATGGATGACTAGGCTAGCTAGCTAGCTAGCTAGCTAGAGATAAAGAGTAGATTTACTATAGGAATTCATTCACGTGGTTATGGAGCTGGAAAAGTCCCATAATCTGCTGCTTGCAGGTTGGAGAACCAGGAAAGCTAGTGGTATAATTCAGCCCAGGGCCAAAGCTTACGATCCAGGAGGCCTCTGGTCTAAGTCCCAGGGTCTGAAAGCCTAAAAACCAGGAACTCTGATGTCCTAGGGCAGGAGAAGAAGGAGGTGCCACCTCAAGAAGAAAGAGAGAAAATTTGCCTTCCTCTGCCTTTTTGTTCTATTTCGACCCTCATGGATTACATGATGCCTGCCCACACTGGTAAGGGCAGATCTTCTTGAGTCGGTCTACTGATTTAAACGCTAACGTCTTCTGGAAACACTTTCACTGATGCACCCAGAAATAATGTTTCACCCGTCATCTGGCCATCCCTTAGTCCAGTCATGTTGACACATAAAATTAAGCATCATAATGAACAAATAAATAAACATAATATAGTATTTCTATATAATGGAATATTTTTCAGCGACAAAAAGAAAGAAAAAGAAAGAAAAGTACTGATACGTGCTACCTCATTGGTGATTCTTGAAAACAATAGGTTCAGTGAAAGAAGTCAGTAAGAAAGGACCACATACAGTATGATTCCATTTATCTGATATGTACAGAATGGGCAAATCCAGGGGCGCCTGGGTGGCACAGCGGTTGGGCATCTGCCTTCGGCTCAGGGCGTGATCCCGGCGTTATGGGATCGAGCCCCACATCGGGCTCCTCCGCTGGGAGCCTGCTTCTTCCTCTCCCACTCCCCCTGCTTGTGTGCCCTCTCTCGCTGGCTGTCTCTCTCTGTCGAATAAATAAATAAATTAAAAAAAAAAAAAAGAATAGGCAAATCCATAGAAACAGAAAGTAAAGTATTGGTTGCTTAGGGCTGGAAGGGACAGGGTGGGGAGATGGGGAGTGATGGCTAAGGAGTGGGGGACATCTTTTTAAGGTAATGGAAATAGCTTACAATTGATTGTGATGGTGGGTGCATAACTGTGACTACACCAAAAACCATTACATTATATACTTTGAATGGGTGAATTGTACGGTATGGTATGAGGATTATATCCCAAGAAAGCTGCTTTTTAAAAAAAGAAATCAACATGCACTTCAATAAAAAATAAAAATTACAATAAATAAAAATTAAAATTAGGAAAAAAAAAGAAACCAATCAACAAAAGCCAGAGTCTTTGCCCTATGAATAACTACTAGAGAGTTAAGAGTCCGCAGACCATCCCCATAGGCTCGCAGATTCAATGCTTTTGTGGGGCTCTTTCCTTCAAGAAGTTTTAGAAAAGGCATCTAGAAACCTAACGGACCAAACAGAGTGGTGGCAAAGGAACCACAGTCAGCTTAGAAATCCAAAGGCCTTGAATTCCCTGGAGCTCAGGGGGAAAGGGACTGGGACCCCTACGGAGGGCAATCATTTTTAAGTCCAGGCCCCTTACAATGTAACTGGGAAAATAGATGAGCTCATGTTTTAAAATGGAAGTTTGGGGTGCCTGGGTGGCTAGGTCGGTTGGGCACCCAACTCTTGGTTTCAGCCCAGGTCATGATCTCAGGGTCGTGAGTTGGAGCCCGCGTCAGGCTGCATGCTCAGCACAGAGTCTGCTTAAGAGTCTCTCTCTCCTCCTCTCCCTCTGCTGACCCCCCACTGCTCACTTGCTCTATTTCTCTCTCTCTCAAATAAATAAATAAATAAATAAATAAATAAATAAAATCTTAAAAAAACAAAAAGGATGGAATTGAAGTTTCCAGCAGAAAAACACCGTATCACCTTGCTCATATGAAATCAGCTTGTCCTTGCAAGTGCTGTGAAGGATGGGGCCCCTGGCCGACACTCCCGGACCTGCAAGTGTTAGGTTGAACCACATGAGGTTGCCACTTTTGTCGTCCAAACGTGGTTCCCTATCAGCAATTTCATGGTCTAACCTAACACATGCAGAGTTGATGAGAATAGAGGTGTTAATGGGTTCCCCCTGCACCTGAACCTCCCTAGACAAGGGCCTGTCATTTGATATTTCTAGCTTACACTTTGGGCTTTGTGCAAGATTCCAGTAGCTCTGACATGGCAGAAAGCTGGCCACAGCTAAACACACCTAGATGCTTATTCCTGTTCCCAGCCAGAATCTCTGCTGACAGTGTTTTCTGGCATAGCTCAGACTCTGAAGGATTAGCTCAACCTTGGTGAGAATGTGTCCCATAATGATTACTCTGCCAATGCCCCACGGAGGGTGATGGAACCTCACAGATCATCCACCCGATGGGCTCATGTTATTGAGAAGGCAACTGGACTGGTAAGGAGGGCTACATGGGTGACGCTCAGGGATAGTGTAAGACCTGTGTGGGCCCCACCCCACACCATGTATCAAACATATTGAAGTGTGCTTTCTTTAAATTTAACTTTTACTCCAAAAAATGGACAAGATTGGGGCACCTGAGTGACTCAGCTGGTTAAGTGTCCTCCTCTTGGTTTTGGCTAAGGTCTGATCTCAGGGTTATGAGATCGAGCCCCACATCAGGCTCCTCGATCAGCATGGAGTCTGCTTAGGATTCTTTCCCCTTTCTCTTCCTCTCCCTCCTCCCTTGCTCCTCCCCCTTCTTTCTCTCTCTCTCTCTCAAAATAAATAAATAAAATCTTTTTAAAAAATTGACAAGATTTTCATCATTTTGCTTTAAAAGTCATTTGGCTATGAATAACACATAGTGCATAATTCACAGTGATTTCTCAGCAATCATTGATCCTACCTGGGAATTCTTATAAAGTGAGAAACTCTAACCCAACTGACTCTTTTTAAATTATGGATTTTAAAAACATATATCTAAAAATTAATGAATTGGACACAGTAACATATTTTTTATAGACAAATGTTTTTCTGTTTGGCAACTTCTTCTTTTGAATTTGGGGGTGGTATTTCTTTTTCCAGTTCCAATTTTTTGGATTCTTAAAAAGCTCATGGACCCCAAAACTGCACCTCTCTTGCATAAAAGAGAAAGTGCCTGAGTGAGTTGACTTGTCCAGGAGGCCACAGCTTTGACTTCCAAGAATGTCTGCCTTCCACTACTTCTGTGCCCACTGGGCATGCTTTGTTTGTACAAGGTCAATGGCAACCATGTCTTATTTGAATCTTCTTATTCTCCGTTATGCCTCAAAAAATCTCCTGGTTTGTAGCAAGAGTGGTCTCATTTTTAGCTCATAAAAGCCAAAGTTGATTGTGTGCTGTTGTTGTGTTTTGTTCTCAAGGCTCAGACAAGCTCCCACGGACAGCAAATGCTTGCTGAACCTCACTTCCTGTATGGTTCCCCAGCTCCCTGGAGACTTGAATCTCAAATAAATGTTTCTGTCAGGAGGCTGAGCTCCCAGCTGTGCAAATTGGTCACAGATGTAATTGCATTTGCCCTCTGCCCTGGAGGAAAACATGCCTGTGGTTGGGGGTTTAGACGTCTCAGAATGAAAGACATTACTCCTGACTCTGGGTAATAGCCATGAAGCCCAAAATAAGCTGCCATAGAGACAGGCCCCAGCGTTGCCAGATGTAAAGCAGTGCTGCTAGCTGGACTCCCCGCCTGGCCAGCCAGTTACCAAACTGGGGCTGTTTCATTGGCCAACCGGGCATAATTAAGAACCAAGCTTTTCCATTGGCAACTCGTACTTCCAAACATGACTCTGACCTCCCTTGACCCCCTCCCTGATGCACACAGGACCTCTGCCAACAGCTCCAATTCCAAATTTCTTGAATGGCGGGCACTGACAGCCCACTACACCAAGGCCGCCATGTTGCAACGGCTAGAATCTAATGAAAATAAACAGCAACATGGTGCTGGGCGCCACCCAGTGCCTCAAGATCCTAACACAAAGTCGATTTAATCAAACAAAATTTCAGTAGTGCCTGGCACAGAAATGGGACCCTGGAGACCGCCGGAGGAGGCAGTGAGGCTGTGTTAGACCATCTTTTGGACGTTTGAAGCCCTGGACATAGAAGGCTGTCCAGGAGGGAAAGTCAGGGCTGGTCTGTACTTTGCTGGGATGAAAAGAGAGGAAACCATTGCCTGACAATCCCTGGAAATACTGCAAAAGGGTCTTACACCATGCCAATTTGCCCGGCTAACTTTCTAGGGATCACAGACCTGGCAATTGGGCCTTTAGTTCAAGAGCTGCGAGGCAGAAAACCTCCAGGAGACTGAAGACTGGCTGAATGAACTTTTGAACAATGTTCAGGGAACTTTCCTATTTCTGGAGTTTTCCCTCTCGTTAGAGACCTGGCCAACAGATATGTGCTCCAAGCACTGGAACAGAATTGGGTTCTCTGTGCCACCTCCTGTGAGGGGCCATAGCAAAGGCGCAGGATCTGGGGGGCAGGCTGCCTGGCTTTGAATTCATTCTCTACCATCTCTTACGTTTGTGACTTTGAGGTTTTAATCTCCTCGGCGCCTCCATTTCTTCATTTGTAAAACAGGAAAAAGGAAAGTCCATACTTCAGAGAGATACTAGGAGCCCATATAAAATAATCTATGCTAAGTGCTTTGAAGAGAACCTTGCATAAAGGGGAGGGGGCCGGAGAAGGGTGGGGGAGGGAGGGAAGAAGGGAAGGGGGAGGGGGAGAGAATAAGAAAACTTCTGTTGAACCCGAGGCTTTGTATGTCCCAGGCACGTGGCTTTGCACCATTATCTGCATATTTTTATTTGAGCCTCACAACACTGAGTACATTTATTATCCCCGTGTTATGGAAGAGGAACCTGAGATTTGGCAAGATTCTATCAATGTACCCAATGTCACACTGGCATTACGGCAGAGTCAGTATTCCGAGGTCTGTCTGTTTGCCCTCAGCCTCCCAACTGGGGTACAGCTTCCCTTGGCAGGAGAAGTACACAGGTCATGATTACTTAAGAGAATCTCTTTTAGGTCCTGAATGTCCACAAGTACCCTTGAGAACATACCTGAGGTCAAGGCTTCCCTGTTGACCCTGGCATATTTCTCTCTTTACCAAGGAAGGCTTCCTTCTTCCATGTGCAGGGTCCTAGCAAGGGGCATTCTGCTGGGGCGTAGAACCTTTGGGGTGACCAAAAGAAAAAGGACAATTTGAATAATTGAATAACTGGGTAATAAACGTTTCAGCAACTCAATTTGCACTTTGTTTTCAGCAAAGGTGAGGGGGTAGCTACCAGACTTGTAGCTGAGAAATAAATCACTAAAAGAAATTTTTGGTGAGGGATCACCATGTGGTTCTTAACATACAATTCAGAGTTCAAGGAATTGAGTACTGTGCTACAACAAAAATGTCAATTCTCACCCAATTATTTCTATAAACAAGTTTTTTTGTGTTTACACTTACGAAAGTAAGAACAGGAATAGATTAACGATTGACCATATCTTAGAGTTCAAAAATAGGTAATATTCATTCACAGATCTATGAACTAACTGGGAGGAAAACACTCATTCATAGATGAACTTCCAATAAACTTTTACTTTTTATGTATAGTTATTAGTATCTAAGTATACAAAATGTATAGGTTGATCAATAATATAATAGTAAATTAATAATAGTCTAATAATAGTAATCGTAATTTCTAATAATAGAAATCTAGATTTCCTTTTTAACATCTTAACCTTTAATTACAGGAACTTTAAAAAATTAATTTCATATTTTTTGTTGAAGAAAAATATGGTAGAGTGATTAGTATACTCTGAAGTATAAAATGTATGATTACAATAGGAAATAATTCTATGGGGACATGGAATTCAAATACAACTTCAAGGAGAAGAAACAGCTATTTAAAATTTATGGATATTAAAAAACAGAACTTGTACTTTTAAAACGGTGATGATAAAATGAGTGATGTTAGTTTTTTTTTTTTTTAAGATTTTGTTTATTTGACAGAGATAGAGACAGCCAGCGAGAGAGGGAACACAAGCAGGGGGAGTGGGAGAGGAAGAAGCAGGCTCACAGCGGAGGAGCCTGACGTGGGGCTCAATCCCATAACGCCGGGATCACGCCCTGAGCCGAAGGCAGACGCCTAACCTCTGTGCCACCCAGGCGCCCCGATGTTAGTTTTGTTTTAATTCCAATACTCTGAATACACCAGACCAGACACTTCATTTTTTGCAACAATTTAAAACTTATGATGAACATTTTAAGACGTCCGTCTAATGTAAGGAATTGGATAGCATGTCGAAATGATGACATGTGAGCAGAAATGTTTGAAGCTGACTGATCGATATTCTGCATGTGTGTGTATGTGAGATTATTCCATTGAGCCAAATATAGAGGAATCCAGTCTTATTTTCTAGGCTTTTTTTTTCCTATGGCAAGGATCCCCCATCTTTTCTTCGTGTTATGGACTGAATTGTGTTCCCCCAAAATGCGTATGTTGAAGCCTTAAAACTCTATATGATAATATATGGAGATAGGGTCTCTAGGGAGGTAATTAAGGTTAAATAAGGTCACTCAGATGGGATCCTCACCTGAAGGAACTGATGTCCTTATAAGTAGAGGAAGAGGGCACCTGGGTGGCTCAGTCGGTTAAACGTCTACCTTCAGCTCAGGTCATGATCTCAGGGTCTTGGGATGGAGCCCCGCTCCAGGCTCCCTGCTTAGAGGGAAGTCCGCTTCTCCCTCTGCCTCTACCTCCCACCCCGTGCTCTTTCTCTCTCTCTCAAATAAACGAATAAAATCTTAAGAAAAAAAAAAAGAGGAAGAGATGCAAAAGCTCTCTCTCTCTCACATGCACACAGAGGCAAGGCCAGGTGAGGACACAGCAAGAAGGTGGCCAGCAGCACGACAGGAAGTGGGACCTCACCAGAAACCTGTCCCATCAGCACCTCGATCTGGGACTTCCAGCCTGCGAAGTAAGTGTCTGTGGCTGGAGCCGCTCAGTCTGAGGGGTTTATTGCAGCAGCCCTAGCGGACTAGTCCACGCAAAGGAGCCCTTGGAAGGAAATCCT
This sequence comes from Ursus maritimus, assembly GCF_017311325.1. Classification (NCBI taxonomy): domain Eukaryota; kingdom Metazoa; phylum Chordata; class Mammalia; order Carnivora; family Ursidae; genus Ursus; species Ursus maritimus. The sequence goes on from NW_024425564.1 coordinate 26,787,573, forward strand.
GCCGATGTGAGCTGCTGACAGTCACAGTTGAGGCAGGGCTGTTAATTAGCCTTTAAGATCGAGATTATCCGGCAGCTGGTGATCAGACTGCCGGCAGACACATGACTCCTGCACCATAGGGTTTCCATGAAAACGCACGGGCACTTAGAGAGCTCGCTGTGGGCAGGATCACTGGGGAATATGTCACAGAGGACGTGGGGTGGGAACTGAAAGACAGGAGAGCTCTAGGAATGGGGTCAGGATGGAAAGACGGTATGAGCCCGAGGTCAGAGGCAGGGAGGCCGGGGCTCTGCCAACAACAGTGAGCAGAGCTGCTGGCCTGGGGAGTGGCAGCCGCTGTCCCTAACTCCCTAACTCTGAGTTTCACCAGTGCGGCCCCATGGAAGGGGTCCAGTTGCTTTGTGAATGACCACACTTCGCTCTTCTACTGGACTTAAACTCTATCAGGACAAGGACCCTTCAAACTGACTCTCCTCTTCCACCTGCTGGGATCTTCTGCTCCTCTTCATTTTCGTCCTGGTAGGGCGGTGATCCCACCCTCTCATGACTTTGTTTACCAGCTCTGCACACCCTCCTTTATTTCTATACTCTTGAGGACATTCTAAGTGGCTGCCCACGACCTTGAATTCCATCCTGCAAGCTCTTCACTCTCCAACTCCCACAGTCTGTGAATATTCTAGAAGCCACTGAATTGTACACCTTAAATGGTGGCTTTTATGGTATATGAATTATATCTCAATCAAAAAAATTAGGTTATATTGAAAAAAATCATTCTTATGAAAAACACAACTAAGAAACAGATTAAAGTACAGAATGATTATTGTTCTGTCTGGATTAAATGTTAATGTGCAGATCATCGATGTAAAGAAGTTTGATTGTATTTGTTTTAATGTCAAAGGAAAACCCATTGGTAAATAATTACATGAAAATAATGGGAGCATGGGAGCAATGAAAGGAATAGAAGAGCAGGGCGCCTGGTGGGCTCAGTCAGTAGAGCATGTGATTCTGGATCTCAGGGTCGTGAGTTCAAGCCCCACATCGGGTATAGAGATTACTTTAAAAAAAAATAAAAAGAAAGGAATGAAGGTCATTTCTGTAGGAATGAGCCCAGGTAAAGGGGAAAAGGGTGGAAGGGTGGAGGGGAGTATGAGGGAGCGAGGAGGGACTCTATCTGGGAGGGAAATAAATGCTGGCCAAATGAATAAAGTTTCACATTTTTGTATCACAGTAAATGGGAAGTTAACACCAATTGCTTGCATTAACATTTGAACAAATTTCACACTGCTGTTCATGCCAGCGTAGCCAATTTTAAAGATTTAACCATCTTGTTTGGGATATGAGCTTGAAAATGGAATGATGAAGAATTCTGAAAACACATGCAGAAGCATGTGAGGATGAGTGGGCACGTTATAAAGTTGGAACTAGAAAACACGATTATGATGTAGCGCTTACAATCCCCCAGTAAACAGAAAAAGGGCAAACAGGGATTTAGTACATCATGGAATAACAGACTTTTTTGAGCCGGAAAGGTCTTGAGAGAACATTATTGACCAACTCCTTCAATTAAAATATGGGAAAGTCAAACTCCCCTTCTGGGAAGAGGGAGTTGACATACTTTCCCCTATTCCTTCTGCTAAAAACAACGGAAAACTCTGGACTTCACATATAGGACAAACATAAGAAAACTCTGAAAGGTGGAGAGAGGAAGGCAGACCAGGAGGAACGTCAGGACCAAAGGACTGATGTGGTGGTGACTGCCCTGGTTTTCTTTCTGCCCCATATATCCCAGACTTAGAGCTGGAGTAGTCAGCAACCCCGAAATTGCAACAGGCAAAGAGAAAAGAAGGCTGAGCAAAAGACTGTTCTTCCTTCTGAGGAGGAGGGTGGCCTAGCAAGTCAGAAAACATTTAAATAATAATGCTCTACTCCAGCCAAACACGGCAGAACACTCTGTGACTCCACCCCCACCTGTGCCAGCAAAGGCCAAGAGGACACCCTAGACTTTCACTTTCACCAGGCTGTAGTGAGGCACCCCAATACCTCTCGTACACACACACACACACACACACACACACACACACACACGGGGGTAAGTGTCAGAAAAGGGAAGTATGGAGCCAGGACTTTCATCCCCACCAGGTAATAATGCGTCCTGCTCCTTCCCTCAACATTGTATCCATGGACATATGGAAAGCCATCTAGCTGACCCAGCACTAACGAAACGCCCCTCTCCCTTCCCACTGGGATGGTGTCAGAGGAGGCTCAGTGGCAGGGGTAACGAGGCCACCACACCCTGACCCCACCTCCACTATGAGTCAACAAGACTAGGTCCTAAACATTCTCATCATAAGGAAAAGAAGTTTTTTGTTACTATGTGTGGTGATAGATGTTAACTAGACTTATTGTGGTGATCATTTCACAATCTATACAAATACCAAGTCATTATGTTGTACACCCGAAACTAATATACCATTATTTGTCAGTTATACAGTAATAAAAAGAAATTTAAAAAAAGAAATTACCCAACTTGAACAATAGATAGGAAGTAGACTAAAAAGGAAGGAGGAGAAGGAGGGGAGGTGGGGGGGGAGGGGGAAGAGAAAAGGGAGGAGGAAGAAGAAGAAAAAAAGAAAAAGAGGAAGGGGGAGGCTAGGAAGAGCACCTCAGGGATAATTTAAATAGCCCTGTAACTATTAAGGGAGTTGAATTTGTGATTTAAAAACTCTAAAAAGGGGCGCCTGGGTGGCTCAGTCATCAAGCATCTGACTTCGGCTCAGGGCATGATCCCAGGGTCCTGGGATTGAGCCCTGCATTGGGCTCCCTGCTCTGCTGGGAGCCTGCTTCTTCCTCTCCCACTCCCCCTGCTTGTGTTCCTTCTCTCTCTGGCTGTCTCTCTCTCTCTGTCAAATAAATAAATAAAATCTTTAAAAAATTAAAATAAAAAAAAAAAAAACTCTAAAAAACATAAATCTCCAGGCCCCGGTAGTTTCATTGGAGAATTCTACCAAGCATTTAAACAAGAGTCAACACTAATTCTACACAGTCTCTTCCAGAAAACAGAAGAGGAGGGATCACTTCCCAATTCATTTTATGAAACAAATATTACCTTGATAATAAAAGCAAAGACAGTGCAAAAAAGAAGAAAACTATAGATAAATCTCCCTCATGAATATAGATGCAAAAAATCTTAACAAAATATTAGCAAATGGAATTTAGCAATATGGAAACAGAGCTATAGACTACGAACAAGTGGGGCTTTGTCCAAGGATGCAAGTCTTGATTCAATATTCAAAAATCAATCAATGTCCACCATATTAGCAGGCCAACAAATAAAAACCACATGATTTTGTCAATCTACATAGGAAAAAAAATTCTAACACGATTCAAGACATTTGTGATAAAAATACTTTGAAAAACAGGAATGCAAAGGAACTTCCTCAACTTTTTAAATCTACCAAAAGCTATGGCAAACAATATACTTAATGATGAAAGACTGTTTTCCCCCTAAGATTAGGAATAAAAGAAGGTTGTCTGCTCTCTCACTTTTATTCAACATAGTGCTGCAAGTTCTAGCCAGTATAATAAGGCAAGAAAAGAAAAGGAATACAGTTTGGAAAGGAAGTAATTAAACTATTCCTGTTTGCCAATGACATGATTATCTGTGTAGAAAATTCCAAGGAATCCACAAAAACATTCCTAGAAGTAATAAATGAGTTCAGCAAGATTGCAGAATATAAGATAAGCATGCAAAAAAAATCATTGTATTTCCATAATACTGGCAATGAACACATGGACATCAAAATTAAAATATGATGCTGTTTATAATCATTCCAAAAAATGAAATACTTAGGAATAAATCTAACAAAATATGTGTAGGACTTGTATGCTGAAAACTACAAAATGCTGATCCAAATAAATAAATAAATAAATAAATAAATAAATACCTAACGAAACCAAACAGAGGAGCACAGGGGAAAAGAGGGAAAAATAAAACAAGATGAAATCAGAGAGGGAGACAAACCATAAGACACTCAATCATAAGAAACAAACTGAAGGTTGCTGGAGAGGAGAGGCATGAGCGGATGGGGTAACTGGGTGATGGACGTTAAGGACGCACAGGATGGAATGAGCACTGGGTGTTATATAAGACTGATGAATCACTGAACTCTACCCCTGAAACTAATAACATACTATGTTAATTAATTGAATTTAAATTTAAAAAAAATACATAAAAAAAACAATTTTTTTAAAGATATTTTACCACGAGGTGGGTGTCCCTTTGGTTGCTGGAGAGGAGAGGCATGAGCGGATGGGGTAACTGGGTGATGGACGTTAAGGACGCACAGGATGGAATGAGCACTGGGTGTTATATAAGACTGATGAATCACTGAACTCTACCCCTGAAACTAATAACATACTATGTTAATTAATTGAATTTAAATTTAAAAAAAATACATAAAAAAAACAATTTTTTTAAAGATATTTTACCACGAGGTGGGTGTCCCTTTTTTGCAGAGCTCAGTGGTGCTTTATGGTCATTCTCCAAAATTCCCAGCTCCCAGTTCTTTGTTTTTGTTGTACTGAGAGTTTGTTCAAGTTTCTCAGTACGTGTTGGTGACAACTCCCCACCCACTGTCCTTTACTCCTGTCTGAAGGAAGGAAGCATAACCCGCCTCTACGTCTGATACGTGCCTAGTCCTCATTTCAGAGGTCTTCAATGCAATAATCTCTAGAACGTTGGAGCATGAGAGGTAGGACAATGTTAGTTTAACCTTTAAAACATATTTCCCTTCTTTGCTTCCCTACAGTATTCAGTAGACCTATTTCACCGAAGTTCTTTTGATCCTTCTGCTCCCAGCGAGTTTATTAATTTTGTTTCTTTTTCTTTTTCTTGTTTAGGTCCGTGTTTGCCCTTCCTCCTCAGTAGACTCTAAATTTACTTGATGGCCGGCAGTCATCAGTGCGGTGGGGCTCGCCCTGTCGGTCTGCCCTATTTGTCTAGTAAATCTAACTATGATTCTGGGTGCTTTCCTACTAAGGCAGGTCACCCAAACCTAGGGCACTGTCTCTTCTGAGTCCGTCTCTGCTCCTTGCATTTAGACTTCTGCCCACCTCCCGGCCATAACGCCTTCATCAATTTCCTCTTAATTAACTAGAATTAACCCCATCATCCACCAGTATCTGTTAGGGGTCACACAGTGCCACCACGATTGTACAGCGAGAACGTTTCATTAGAGCCATCACAAAATATTGCTAATGTGTGGACACAACAACAGATGCGGTTGATGGCAACTCGGCGAATTCTAAAAAACTGTAGTTTCCAAAAAAAACTGTCAAAGTGCCCTCTAGTGGTGCACACGACACACTAACGCCCCGTGTCCGTTCTCCAGAGCCAAGGGAACGCAAGTTGCAAAGATACGGCCCGTTGGAAGCCTGCCTCTCTGAATCCTATTTTCAATTTCTTCCAGAAACCCCGGGGTTCAGACAGAATGTGACACATAGAGATTTAAGGTAATTAAAAGAAGCCTCTGGCATCCAAGACCGGGAAGAAATACTGAGCACCGAGAGGCTGTGTAAAATGAAATCGCTTTCATTGTATGCTGAAGATAAGTATCCTTGGCATTTCTTGCCAGTCGGCTCAGAAAAATTGAGTTCTGATAGCAGTTTTTCAGCCAGGAGTGACACAGCTTGATTGATTAATGATTTATTGCTTTATTACACGCTGACCTAGAGGGGGCATCTCCCCTAAGCCACTTCAATTTGGTGACAAATAACCCGCTATCCGGAATGACCAAGAAATATTCCTTTCTGAATCCTTTCAGAAACATGGGCATTCAAGTTCTCCTTGTACAGGTAACAAGATTGTACCATTTTCACTGATATCCTAAAAGCCAGCATAAATTATCCATGGTTGATTAGGAACTTTTACTATGGTAATTGAGCTCTTACGGGGCGGCACACTGTTCTGGAAACAATACTGACCTGAAAGCATGGAGATATGGACCACAGTGTTGCCTCTGCCACTAACCAGGTGACTCTGGGCAAATCCTCTCTGGGCCTCAGTTTCCCCTCTAATAAATGAAAGAGCTACGCTAATAATTTACTACCTTTTTCAGCTATAGAATGATCTAATTTATGAAAATCATTTGGCAGAGTTTTGAAGTAATGTGCTTGTTTTTTGTATGTATTTCTTTCATCAACCCCAGGATACCCTTCCCTGGCTTATTCCTGAGCAGAAACCAAGATTCAAAAGAACCAGCTAAATTAAGGAGGAAACAAAGATTAGGCTGCTAGCCCAAAAAGCCTGCTTTCCTCTTGCTGAATCTAGAATATGCAGGGGCTGGGGAAAGAGGAGATAAAGTGGTGAGTTACTCTAACGAGAAAGAAACATCCAGGATGGGTTGAGTCAGAAGATATCAAAGAGGTACCAGAAGCACTTTCCAGCTTGGGTATTGGGACCCAGAGAGAAAGGGACTCAAAAGGACAAGTCTCCCAGCCTGTGGACCCACACTGACTCACAGCCCATTGACAGCCCAGTCCCAGGCACACTACTCTGTCCTGAATAGAGGTGGAGGGAGGAAGAGAGCACTTCCGCCCCTCTCCCTGACACGGAAGCGCTAAAGACAATGAGCTGGGCATGTCTCCCAAAGAGGGGTAGCAGGTCACGGCCACGGGTCTGCGCAGGAGCCCCCCGGTGTGCAGGTGTACTGGGCAAGACTAATAATGGAGACAGAGATATCAATTTTTATCAAGCAATCACGTCAGAGGAATTTTCTATTTCCCTTTTCAAATGGGAAGTAGCTTTGGCTATGAAATTAATTTCTGGTCCTGATTAAATTAATTATCCCCTAAGAATCTAAGGCTTCATTGATCTCTGAGAATTCTTCCAGGTGTGACATATAATTATTCTAAGACTTTTTAAAGCTCAGGTTATTATACGTCAGGCCTTAAATCAAGCTTAATTGTACCAGAATTTTTATTTTTTTATTTTATTTTTTAAAAAGATTTTATTTATTTATTTGACAGAGAGAGAGACAGCCAGCGAGAGAAGGAACACAAGCAGGGGGAGTGGGAGAGGAAGAAGCAGGCTCCCAGCGGAGGAGCCCGATGTGGGACTCGACCCCAGGGTCTGGGATCACGCCCTGGGCCGAAGGCAGACGCTCCACAACTGAGCCACCCAGGCGCCCCTGTACCAGAATTTTTATTATAGGAAATATCACGTGAGATGGGTAGCTCATGACCTGAAATGTGGAATTCCTTTTTTTCTATGGCAGGCCTGTATGTAGTGAACGTTTATGCTTTAAGTTGCTATATGAAGCTATCAGTCAGAGACACAGGGTAGATACCACAAATTAATTCTAAAATTAATATAAATATATGGTGGCATCTGGGTGATGCAGTCAGTTAAGCATCAGACTCTTGGTTTTGACTCAGGTCATGATCTCGGGGTCATGAGATTGAGCCCTGTGTCAGGCTCGTGCTCAGCACAGTCTGCTTTCGATTCTCTCTCTCCCTCTGCCACACACACACACACACACACACACGTGCATGCTCTCTCTCTCCCTCTAAAGTAAAAGAAATTAATCTTAAAATATATATAAATATACTCAAAGATTCTATTCAATCAAATAGACCAGACACTAAAAAAAAAAAAAAATTCGAAGTAGTCTTGAATTTTATTAGAGATAGAGGAAAAAGTGCACAAACCAAAAAAAAAAAAAAATTGGAGGTTGATTCATTACCAAAGAGAAAGTGAGTAAATATGCATACTTAATAAATGTTCGAGACAGAATTTTCATTTGATGATGTTATTTTTATTTTATTTATTTTCTACTTTTTTAAAGATTTATTTTTTATTTATTTTAGGGAGAGAGTTTTTTTCTCCTTGCCTTTGTATTTTCTTTTTATTTTTTAAAAAATATTTATTTATTTTATTTGAAAGAGAAAGCGAGTGTATGAGCAGGGGGAGGGGTGGAGGGAGAGCGAGAGAGAGAATTCCAAGCAGAATCCCCACTAAGCTGAGTGCCAAGCCCTATTAGGGGCTCCATCTCACCACTGGAGGTCATGACCTAAACCGAAACCGAGAGTCAAAAACTTCACGGACTGAGCCATCCAGGCACCCCTGATGATGTTGTTTTTAAAGAGGTTGAAAGAAGGCAGAAAAATCAACAGAAGCCTGCTGGCCAGGGAGGGGGAGCCGTATCCAGGACAACAAGGGGAAGACATGTTATGCGTGTGAGCCTTTGGTTGGTAGAGGTGAGAGAAAACAGGTAGAGGCCAGACTCTTGGCCAAATTGAGACCCCAGGAATGTGTGACTCAAGTCTCTGCAGCTTCTCTATTCAAGGCTCCAAACTCCCCTTCTCTGGGTGGCCGGAGCCTGAGACTGGGGAAGAGAGAAAAGTATATGAAGTCTATATTCAGTCCTTAACATGCGTGTCCATTTTCACACTGTTCATTAATTCATCTGAATTCATTTTCATATAAAATAATATTAACGACAATATATTATTACAGCTACTAACTTTTAAATGCTGTGTTCCAGACTCGGTGATAAAGACTATATATCTACATTATTGTATTTAATCCTCCCAGTAAAGCCCTTGCTAGAGGTGTTAGTAATATCTGCATTTTCCCATGAGCAAAGAGAGGCTTGGATCAGATGGGAAACTTGCCTGGTAGCCCACAACTAACAAGAGGCAAAGCTGAGTTTCAGACCCAGGTGTGTCCTGCCAGCACGACGACCTTGAAAATTGGCACTCTCGGTCAGATAAAGCCATGAGAGAAATCCAGAGCTCAATTGGCTACCATTTTGGTATCTGTACGAGTAGCGTGGTCCTAAGAGGCAGGAAGTTTATGAGAACATTTCAGAGTTCCATTAAGTTCAGAGATCTTTAAAGTTGGCCAGAAAAGACATTTAAAGCTCTTAAGGGGAAAGGAATCAGACCAAAGAACTGGTTTGGATGGGGATTGCAGCTTCCATGGGTATTTCAGATGGTCCCAGGACAGGGGAACCGATGAGCCACAAGGACAGCGCCTCGAGCTCTTGTGTCCCTGTTACAGAGCACTGACTAGAGCTCAGTGCATTCCATCCTGGTCATCGACAGGAATGCTGATACTTGCTCGTTGTTTCACAATCCCAGGCAAGTTGAGACACCATCCAAAAAAGTGACATGGGAAGTTAGCCCTTGACAGTGTGTGGTAGTATCACCAAGTTTTCATAGGAGCCCTGGCAAATAAACATGTTTAGAAATCATTATTATTTAGAAGTAATTTGTGATGTTTAAATGTATGAAAATGTGTGAAGTTGTGATGTTTAAATTCTGTTCAGTTGAGATGTTTAGAACGTTTAAGAGCATCGAGACGATAGCGTTAATGCTTTTGAGTATGGATATTTGGGTTTGGGTATTTTCAATCTTTACGAAAACTCAGCTCTGTAGTTTCAACTTGAAATAGATCTATTTGGAAGGTATTTGTTGGGGTGAGGTTTTTGAAAAACAGAAATATGAAAAATAGCATTAGCTTAAACAAGAAGCAAGTTTATTTCTGTTTTGTAATCAGGACGTTCAGAAACCATGCTCCCGGGGCTGGGCTGGGCTCCATACTGAATGACGGGGACGCGGCTGCTTCTGTCTTGTTGCTGTACTGAAGTCACACGGGGAGCGAGACAGCCACCAGGACAACCTAATCGCAGCCGGCAGGAGCCAGGAAGGAAGGAAGAGGACGTGAGTCTTTACCTTGGAGAAAGTTTCCCAGACTTTCAAAAGGAACTTCTTTTTACATATCGTATTGGTCAGCTAGGACCGCATAACAAAGGGGGTGGCCTCACAGTTCTGGAGGCTGGAATTCTAAGACCATGGTGTCTGCAGCGTTGTCTCTTCTGAGGCCTCTCTCCTTGACTCACAGGGGGACCTCTCCTCCCTGCACCTCAAAATCAACTCCTTTTCTTCTAAGGATCCCAGCACATTGGACTGGAGCCCACCCTGACGACCTCGTTGAACCATAATCACCTCTTTAAAACCCTGTGTCCAACACAGTCACTTTCTGAGGTATGGGAGGTTAGGACTTCATCTTATGAATCCGTGGGGCAGGGACACAATTTACCCACAGCACTACCTATGGAAAGGACTTGGTCACATGGCCACATGTACGTACCAGAGATGTTGGAAAATGCAGTCTATTTTGTAGCCCGTGATCTGTACCCAGATAAAAATCACTCTAGTACTATGGGAGACAGGGAAAATAAATGTTGGGGTAGCCATCCTTGTCATACTTAATTCGTAAGTTCAGGCTGAACACTCACCATGTTTATAGATGGTGGTGGGACATCTAGGAGCACGTAAGGGTCCCTGTGTTTATAAGGTTTGCTATATTTATATTAGCTTCATTGGAGCAATTTAAGTACTTGGGAAGGTTGTGTTAGTTACAATAGAAAACTAAAATACTTTAAAAGGAAATCAAATAGATTAAATAAATTAAAGATTAAACTGCTGGAAAGTGTTTGTAAAGGAAGCCAAGTATAACTCCAAGATCTGACGGGGGACATCAGGCCTCCAAAATCAACAAAACTTCTCGTTATATAGTCTAAAAGTTAAAAGTCTCAGTCAATCAGGAAATTATTCATGTTTTACTCCTCTAGATAATACCGTAAGCCCTTATAGATATTCAGTATTCCTCTCCAGAGCAACTGTTAAAATCTCACATAGATGCTAAATATTTTGCTAATGAGTACCTATTTAAATGTATGTTGAAAGTACTCCTTTCAATAGCATTTCTGAGGCTTGCTAACTTTTGTTTAAAAAAGTCACCTGCTGGACATTAGTACTTCGTTTTCCTTATCGAACTTCACAAGGCCCTTCCTCCTCTGTTCATCAAAAGGACAACCAGGGCACCTGGTTGGCTCAGTCTGTTAATCGTCCGACTCTTGATTTCAGCTCAGGTCGTGATCTCAAGGTCGTGAGATCCAGCCCTTCGTAGGGCTCTGCCCTCAGCGCGGAGTCTGCTTGTCCCTCTCCCTTTGCTCTTTCTCTCTCTCTCTAATAAATAAATAAAACCTTAAAAAAAATAAAGGAGAACCTACAAAGGGTATAGAATGCTTATTTGTTTACAAAAGGCAGTTACCCTACCAGTTAATTGACATTCTCTTCTGAAGAACATTTAGGCCTAAAAAGATTCAAGCAGAACTCAGATTATCTGGAAATTAATCTATACAAAAAGTTTCACATGAAATTTCTAGGTATGGTTTAGTGGTGTGACATCTGACATTTTCTAGTTATTGTTTTAATTTTTGTATTTCATTTTTATGTTCTCTGATTATATTTCATAGCATTCTTAATTGGCTTTGGGAATGATATATTCATATACCCCTAAATTAGTGGATATTTATACTAATCCAAATGCTTCTGGAGAAATTGGAATTCAGCAAGAGGTTTGTGTATAATTAAAATCTGAGCTATGCTTCAAAGGAGAATTTCAGTCAAAACTTTGAGAACTGAGTTTTTATATATTGTTCTTTGTTATTTAATACTACTAGGTATGTCCTTTACATGTCTGTAGGAAAATTTAAAAATTGACCTGGACTGGGTCAGGATAACACTAATTGGAAGAATCGTTTAGATATATCTCTCGTAAACCTTGGCAGAACATGATATGTGTACCTAGTAGGGCAATGTCAGATTTTATAAGGGAAAGAAGACCTGAGAGCTCAGGAAAGAGAGTAAGACGAATTCTAAATATTTATGAAAGGGACTGGTTTTCGTAGAATTTACAAAATAATATTAAATATGTGGAAATACTGGGTTGTAAAATTACTAGAAAGGTTTTAAACAGTTGTCAGGTTTGGTTTGTTGAAACAGGACTCGTGCCTATGTAATACAGGCCTTGTATTTATGATTATGTATGATGGAATCGTAGCACAAACAAACGGAGGTGAAACGTAAACCCTTGTGCTTATCTCCGGGTGGTCTGGTGGACTGGACGCTTCTCTCTCATCTGGTAGCTGATTATCTCCAGCAAGAAAAGACTGTTAGCCTAGTAGCCAAAAGGCCCTACCTCCTAAGAAATAGAACATCCACTGCTGGAACGCTATTGCCCTCATCTCAAAAGGGAACAGAAACAACAGGACTAAACTGCCTACCAGATGAGTCCGCACAGAGCCGTCTAACATGAGTGATTATCTATGAGTAATTACAGAGCCTTCTATAGTGAGTGATTGTCTATGACTCCAGTGCAGAATAATTTGCTGGAACATCTTGTGTCAGATACACTCTAAAGACAAAAGAACCGCATGAAAATTCTTGAACTTTATTTTTTAAAGATTTATTTATTTATTTATTTTAGAGAGAGTGTGCAAGAGTGTGAGTGGGGGGGGAGGGGCACAGGGAGAGGGAGAGAGGATCTCAGGCAGACTCCAAGCTGAGCACAGAGCCTCGCGTGGGGCTTGATCTCCTGACCCTGGGATCACCGCCTGAGCTGAGGTTCAGAGTCAGACACCTAATGGATTGAGCCACCCAGGGGCCCCCAAATTCTAGAACGTTAGCCAGTAATTTTATTCTTTGTGTTGAATTATTATTTGAAACTATTTTTGTATTGTTTTCAGAACCAACAAGAAATTATCTTTACTTTTTTAGGAATAAAGGTTTCCTATGAAAGAGGAAAGGACGAACAATTCTAAAAGCAAGTATTTAAGTAGAATCAGTATGAAAATATGTCTATATATGTGTATATATAGGTATATATACTTACACACACGTATAATTTTATTATGAATAATATGTATGACTTTCATATAATATATAATATCAATATAAGATATAGTATGTCTACGTAAATTTTTTTAAGTCTCTGCCAAAATAGTCCATGAAAAAAGTCACTCCAAAATGCGAAATGATACTTAAGATCCTTGACTTGTGTTCCACTAAGAAGGTTCTTTGGAGAAATGCTTGATTTCATCTCTGGGGCAGAGATACAGAGATAGGGCTGCCAGATCTTGTACGGGTAAATAAGAAAGTTTTCAAAGATAAATAGAGCCCTGTGAAAAGGTCTCACTTGCCAAAGCTGCTATAATTTAAGCTTCAAAAAGAGGATAATGCCTGTGCCCTCTGATAAGTCATTAATTTGAAAAAAGACAAGGTTCATAGTGATATGCAAAAAAGTAAGAACTAACAGAAATGTTTGTAATTTGTAAAAGTAGGTGAATAGAATAGAACACATTTTTAGTGAGCCTGGTTATTGCTGATATTGACTCATTTTTCATACCAATGAAGAATACTGGAAGTAGAAAAATATAATACTTCGATTCAAAAGCTTTGTCTGACTGAGAGAGAATGTCAGCCGACCAGCTTTGTAAGTTATAACTTCAAGTCAGTGAAAATCATGTAAAAACACAAAATTAAATGGCATGTAATGTTCAACGTCTGAAAGGGTCATGTCCTCTCTTTTTTTAAAATATGAAAGAACGGGAGGTTCCGTGAGGACCGGAGGTCTTTAAACTAGGTAGGAACCCATCAAGTTGAAATATCTTCAGGTTTCTGGGAAAAAGCATTCACATATCTTACATTTACCAAGAGGGTGGGAGCTGGAGCCTCCCGCCTGGGCCTCCTCAAAGAGACAGAGGAATCAGGGCAGGAGCATAACTAAAAGGCAGAGGAGGGATTTGTTACAGAATCGTAACGTAATGACAAGAACCAGCACATTCTATCAGGGTCACAAGTGAGAATCTAGGCAACCTTCAGACTTAAATGCCTATCAGTAGAGAATGTCGGTTCACTGGTAGGGTCACAACTTTCTTTAAATAAGTTTTTGGGTTTTTTTTTTTTCACCTAGGGATATTTAGAATTCATGATAGAAATGCCTAAGAGAATCGGAACATCGGTGTCCATATATTTGTGTTGAGAAGGCATCTGTGTCTTTGGTATTTTATATGCCTGGAGAGAGGATTTTTGCCTATATGGTGGTCTTTCCACTATAATTCAAAGCCGGTATTTGCACAATCAATTTAGCCATATTTTTTAAAGATTTTATTTATTTATTTATTTATTTATTTATACTTACTTATTTATTTTTCAGAGGGGGAGAGAGAGAGAGAACATAAGCAGGGGGAGTGGCAGGCAGAGGGAGAAACAGGCTCCCCACTGAGCAGGGGGCCCCATGTGGAACTCTATCCCAGGACCTTGGGACCGTGACCTGAGCCGAAGGCAGGCACTCAACCGACTGAGCCCCCCAGGTGTCCCTAGTCATATGGTTTTAAGGTGAAATCTTCCCAAGTCATTCTCAGTATTAAAATATCTGTAAGAACGTTAGGTTTATTTAGCTTGTTGGGTTTGTAACAATTACTTTGCACTTGGGCAGTTTTTATCTGGTAAGCCAGGTCAATGATGGCTCGAAAGGAAAATGCTTTTGTTGATACAGCCACTAAAGACGTTTCCCCGCAGAACATCAGCCTTCAACCTTGGCACCTTGATATACCCTCATCCCGTCCCTACCTCCGGTTCACAAAACAAGGCCTGTTATAGAAAAGCCTGCTTGCGCTCCAGCAGGCTGCCCCGCCCCCATCTGTTCACAAATTCTAGCTAGAGAGAGATAGATTTTTCCATGGCCCCTATGTCCTCCTCCCTCCCCAAGACAATGAAAAACACTCAGTGGCATGCTTGAGCAAAAAGATGACAAGGGAACAGATCAAAAATGCTTGCCTGTGTGTGGCTTTTCCAATCTAGCAACTTCTCATTGTGTGCTTTGCCCTCTTTATGCCCCATTTAATTCGGGGAAGCCAGTCCAATCACCACACAGCACTCAACTGTGAGATTACCATACCCGCCCTCCTCCCCACCTTGCAGGTAGACTCTTTTAACCTTCCTAGGTCAATAAGATTGTCCCCTTCCTTAGCTGTAATACGTCTAGTCTCCGGATAGCCCGAGGCTTTCCCCTGCAGGAAGGCCACGCTATTTACTATTACAGCAAAAATTGCTCCAGGAATAGTCTCCCTTGGGAATTTCCTTGCTAGGAATGATCTCTTAACATGCATTCAGCCTAAAATTCTCATTCTAAGGGACACATTTTCCAACATGTGTTATCAGCCATGTAACTTCTAACCTTCAGAGTTCTGGCAAGTAGAAAGGAGGAAAAAAATACTAACTAAAACCTCAAAGCAAAGATTAAACTTGCTTTCGGTGACCTGAGTCCCTTCTGATCAGCATGAGAAGGGAGCCATAATTCAGCTGCCCAGTTGTCATCAATGAGCCATAGAGACTTCAGTCATAGTCCAGCTATTTCCCCGAGCACCCAGAGGACACGTGAATGTCATGATCAAAAGCTCACTTCTCCTCTAAGTTCCTTTGAAGTATCGGTACCCAAAACAGGTTTGTTCCTGCCAGGACACTGATTCTATGTAAAGGAATTTTTTTTTTTTTTTTTTGGCAAGGGGGGTGTGGTGGAGGTGCAGATAACTACTTCTCACCAAGATAAGCTGAGGCCTATAGATTTTTCTTAATTACCCTCCAGGGCTATATGTTCACCTTGCCACCCTTGGGGATAGAAGCAGTTCATTGCAAGTCTGCAGAATAGAGATCCAGAGACAATAAACCCCAACCATGTCACAACCACCACTAAAAAACGGTGGCCCTAGCTACTCTACAAACCACTTAGGGAAAGTGGGTTCCAACAGCTGGTGGCACCTTTAGCCTGGAAGGTAAAGAAGGTGATCCTGTTCTGTCCTTGACTGGCTGAGCAAAGTCCACGATGTATACTGAAAGAATTGCATAGAGATGCAGAATAAATAACTTCAGCACAATTGGCAGAAACTAGAAAACCACTGGGCAAATATTGGTTAGGATTCCTATTGTCTTTACCTCATAATTCGCTGCTGGGGACCAGAGTGAGATGCAAGATTTAAGGAGGCACTCGCGGTCAGGGCCCTGGGTGCTGACCACACAGATAGGCTCCTTCCCCCACTCTCTCCACGTCTGCTGCTTTTCAGGATCTCTGCATTCCGTCCCCAGGGCTGCTGCAGCATTGTGTCACAAACTGGGTGGCCTCAAGCAACAGAAATGTATTCTCTCGAAGTTCTGGAAGCTGGAAGTCCAAGATCAAGGTGTCAGCAGGGTTGTTCCTTCGGTGCCGTGCTTCTCCCTAGCTTCTGGGGACAGCTGGCAATGTGTCTGTATTCTCTGGCCTCCAATCTCTGCCTCCATCTTCCCCTGGTGTTCTCCCTTTCTCTCTGTCTCTTCTTATAAGTTCACCAGCTGTATTGGATGAAACCCACCCTAATGACCTTGTCTTAACCTGACTCCATCTGCAAAGACCCTATTCCCCCCCAAAACCACATTCACAGGTTCTGGGTGTTGGGACTTCAACATATCTTTTTTTGAGGGGAGGGATATAATTCAATCCATAACAATCTTTGATAGGTGAACAAGTCTAATCCTTGGGAAGGCACATTGGTGGCCAATTTCAGTTACCCATCACTGAGCAACAAACCACCCTAAAACTTACTGGCTTAAAACCTTTTTATTTGCTCACAGTTCCACAGTCTGGGCTGGGTTCAGCTGGGAAGTCCTTCTGCGGTCTTGCCAGTGGTCACGTGGGTGGCCACATTCAGCTAGTGGGTCAGATGGGAGCTGGGCTCAGCTGGGAAGCCTGGGCTTCTGTCTCTCCATTTAATCTCAGGGCCCTTCTTGCTTCATGTGACCTCTATGTGGTCTCTCCAACAGGGTGGCTAGACTTCTTCACGGTGATACAGTACTTCCAAGAGGACAAAAGAGAAGCTTCCACATCTCCATAAGGCTTAAATCTGGAGGTGGGCACAGGATCATTTCTGTAACATTCTATAGGGTAAAGCAATTTCCAGGGCCAACCCAGGTTCGAGGGGAAAGGAAAACTCAAGGGCATGAAACCAAGAGGAGTGAGTTCTTGGGGGCCACCAGTATAAGACCTTACCATAGCCTAACAAAATAAAGGTATAAATGATTGCACTTGTACTTCCACAGAAGGGGGAAATGTGATGAGATCAACCCCTTTCCCTTTGATCTGTGAACTCCACATTATATAGTCTAAGAATTAAAAATTCTATTACCAGAGAGAGATCTTTAATGTTGTCCTCCTCCAGGAAAATATCATAATTTAAGGGTCAGGACCCAATTCCAATGTTTATATGGTGAGGTGGGGCATGGGGGGGCAGTTCGCACCCCACCAAGCGATTCTCTGACACCAGCAGGGTGTCCTACAATTCAACTTAATTCTGACCCTGTCTACACAGAAGTAGCATCAGATCCCATAAATGAAGGGCACTGTCCTACAAGGCTACCCCACGGCCACTTCAGACACCGGTCACAAGACCAGATTAGTACCTATGCTCTGACAGACCAGCTGCAGATCAGAGGTTCCAACAGCACCCTTCTTGGATTGGATAATTTGCTAGAGTAACTCACAGAACTCTGAGAAACATTTTACTTTACTAGGATACTAGTTATTATAAAAATCATCATAAAAGGATATTACTCTAAAAGTAGAGGGTTTTTTTTCATATGTTTTTTCAAGTGAATGAGGGTGGCCCAAGTAGTCATGGTGTTAGTTCTCATTGGAATGATGTACCGGTTTCATTTGAAATAAGCCAGGAATTACATCTTTTGCAACTAAACTTATGATTAAAAATTTTAGATACCCATTAAAAATATGCAAGAGGAGGGGCACCTGGCTGGCTCAGTTGGTAGAGCATTCAACTCTTGATCTTGGGTTCATGAGTTCAAGCCCCATGTTGGGGGTAGAGTTTTTTTTTTTTTTTAAGATTTTATTTATTTGACAGAGAGAGACAGCGAGAGAGAGAACATAAGCAGGGACAAAGGGAGAGGGAGAAGCAGGCTTCCCACTGAGCAGGGAGCCCGATGCGGGGCTCAATCCCAGGACCCCGGGATCATGACCTGAGCTGAAGGCAGACGCTCAATGGCTGAGCCACCCCCCATAGAGATTAATTTTTAAAAATGCAGGAGGATACACTGTTTTGTAAAATTTTGGAGGCATGCTTGAAATAAAAGTTGAAGGTGACCATTCTTATCTATCTAGGGCATGGTTTCTATACCTGACACGATTGAAATTTGGAGTCGGATCATTCTTTGCAGCGAGGGCTTCCCTGTGCATTGCAAGGTGCTTAGCGGCATCCCTGGCGTCTACCTGCTACCTCTGACCAACATTCCGTTTTCCCAGTTGTGACGACCACAAATGTCTCTAGAGATAGTCCGATATCCCGGAAGAAGCAAAATTGTTCCCCATAGAGAATCACTGCTGTGCCGGCAAACCTACCCCCCAAATGCTCTTTTGTCTTCCTGTTTCCACTCTCTTCAAAGTTATGAGTTGTCTAGAAAACATTTGCAGTGACCCTAGAATCCCCTCGATCCTATTTCTATTCTTTTCCAAGCCTAAGGGAGGTGGCCAAGAAATGACAACTGGTGCCAGAACCAGTTAACTCTTTTATTTTTTTCTGCCTGCCCCTGATAGGCGTGTGTATTCATGAGCCCTGATATAAATGGAATTCAATTCTGATAAAGAATGAGAAACTTGAGTTAGCAGGACCCAGGGCTATTTCATGCCTAACTACCTTATGCCCAATATTATATTAGCTACATGAACATACATGTGTATAATAATCCAACATGTCCCATAATCCAACTTGTCCAGAAGAACAGAGATTTTGAAGAACAGAGATTTAGACTTCGATTAAATCTTACTGATTCTTAAGAAATGGGATACTTCTAGTTCTTGAGAAGAGATAGGTGAAGGGGAAAAGATTTCCTGAATCAACAGAAGTAAAGATAAAAGCAGCTTATTAGGGAAATGGCCCACAGTCCATGAGCTGAGTAGGAAATTAAAAACAAATAAATAAATAAAAGGGTGGCAGCCATCTTGCTTTGCACAGTCTGCGCCTATACCAGCTTGAGCTGAACGCGGACGTCTTCATTCATTAACACGGGAGGGGGCAACATCGTAGTCTCACTGAATGTCTACAGAAGCCAGATGCTATGTGGCTATTTAGCTGCTTTTTGTCTGAGTTCGGGGCTATTTTTCTTACTGTCTGCTTAACAATTACAGCCCTGCAAAGACGAAGAACACAGGACAGAAAGTAAGCTCTTGATTTGGAAAGTCTAGAGAAGCTAATTATTTAGATACCCAGAGGATTATGTGTTTGATTTGAGTTTGTCCCCTCTGGTACTAAAAGAAAAAAAAAAAACCCTCTGTTGCTTGGGGAACCCAGAATAGTTCACTGCGTGGTGTCTTACTGTGCTCTGCTTTCCAAAGAGGACCCTTTCCCTATTAAAATTATAATAAATCGAAAGCAGGACGGGGGGGAAAGATGAGAACAGTGTTGCCAGCCTCCCTCTTGCTTGCTTTCTCGCTCCTTTTTGTCCTCCAAATTGTCATAACCTCAAAGGAATAAAAAGCAAATTAGTCGTCAGCTGCACAATAGCTGTAAGAAAAGCTTACCTTTTCCTACTGAGGGCCCAGGCCAGCTTGTGGGGGAAGGGCAAGAACCCAACAGCCCCTGGTATCCAGCCGATGGTGGACTTTAGAAACTAGAGCAGGGGGTCCCCTTTTGGCAAATCTCTGGAGAACACCAGACAAGGGTTTAGAAGGGGGAGAGACAGAGTGAACCATGAGACTCCACATTGAAGAAGACTGAGCGGATGGTATAAACCGGTCTCCCTGCAGGTCAGGTGAGAATTATCACCCAGAGACGAGACAGCACCTTTTATTTGAAAAGATCCTAATATTTTGCAGAGCTTGCCAAACACGTACCACATCCTCAGAACTTCTGTCATTTTGTGCGCTTCCTCTCCAAGACACACTTCTGCCTAAACTAGCTCTCTGGGGCCCCTGGGTTCCATTAGAAATCCCAGAGACTCATTCTAGAAGTAGGAATGAAGTCGGATTGTTTTTTGTTTCAAGTTTCTTCGTGGCCTTGGAGAATGGCGCTATGCGAACCAAATATATCAATAAACATGGAGTGAGACTGTCAGCATCAAAAATGCATAGTTAATGAGGACAGAGACCTCCAGGGAGGAGGGGGGGGACACTGATTTATGCCCAACCTCTTAGAGTAAAAGCCAATGAGGTCTGGAGAAAAAGAAAAGCGTGTTTCATCCGAGAAGCGCCTAAGTTCTTAACACTTAAATAAAATCTCAAACCAAATATCATGTAAAAAGGCCGTTTGATTCATTAATTGGCTTTTGTATCAAAATAGAAGACCTCATCGCAACGTTGAAGGTGACGGGACAGAATAAGCTAAATCGGCTGAGTTATAATAATAAAAGTCAGGGTGTAAGTTTCTCACGCAGCCGTTATTAAGAGCTAAGAAATCATTCAGAAGTTGCAAGTAAGGGGCGCCTGGGTGGCACAGCGGTTGGGCGTCTGCCTTCGGCTCAGGGCGTGATCCCGGCGTTATGGAATCGAGCCCCACATCAGGCTCCTCCGCTATGAGCCTGCTTCTTCCTCTCCCACTCACCCTGCTTGTGTTCCCTCTCTCGCTGGCTGTGTTTCTCTCTGTTAAATAAATAAATAAAATCTTAAAAAAAAAAAAAAAAAAGAGGAAGTTGCAAATAAACGTGGGCAAAGACCAGGCAAGCAAAATAAGTGTGTGAGTCAGGCTGGGGGTAATACACTGGGAACCTGGGGAGCCTACCCTGACCTGGAAAAACATACGGTCTGCGGACCAAGGGCACTTTTAATTATGAAAAGCAAGAAAGGGGGTAAAAAGCAGGAGAAAACCCCAAAAAACATGATGCTCGTTAAATAAGACAGATCTGGTTTAGGGAAAAAAGCAAGTTTGTGATGCTGCCTCTTCCTTTGTCACTAGAGGCTTCTACCCTACAATTAGTCCCTGAAGGGAATCTTTGAGGACAGGTGAAGAATTTGACCCATTTATGGGAACGGCTCAGTGACTCGAGTCAAGAATTCTTTGCTGAGTTATATAATTGAGACTTCTACACTACTTCATTGCTTCCGCGGAACTGCGCTGTGGGCTAGCCCACAGACGAATGTGACAAGGAAAGGTCACGCAGAATGCCTGGTGCTCCCGTCTCCGGGATGGCTGTCACTCACTCCATCACACAGTGTTTCTCACGTGTCGACACCGGGCCCTATGGCGGTCCATTCTCCTCCCAGCATTCGGGTCCCTAGAAATCCGAGTGCCAAACCTGTAGGACTTCCTCAGCTTCTCTAGAGGAATGGGTGATGCGTTTCCTTGTGAAAAATTTACCCCTGGCTTTTACTTATTCTCGCAATCCGATTTTCCTTTCTCCTTAGTTCCCTGATCTATGTACCCTTTGGAGAAGATTTCGTAAAAATTTGGTGCTCCACTTCAATCCATTGCGAGTTAAGTAAGCATGGATTAACTGCGTTGGTTGGGAACCTTTAAAACCTATGGTGAACGATGTCTCAGGAAATGGTCATGTCGTTGAGACCACGTTCCTTCACACAACCCCAACGGACATTGCTTTAGAAGAACTGGGGCAGGGTGGGATATGGGGAATGAAATGTTTGATATCAACGAGACAGATTTTTTTTTAAAAACAAATGATTCAGTGCATTTGTGGTTTTTTTTTTTATTGTGGTAAAAACACATAACAGCGTTTAAGTCATACAACCACCACTACTTTGTCCAGAAAATTCCCCTCAGAAAGTCAGTACCCCTTAAACAGTAACTACCCATTCCCCTCTCCTCCCAGTCACTACCTACCACCATGCTCCTTCCTGTGTCTATGAATTTGCCTATTCTAAGTGTAAGGCGAATCATCTATCTGTCCTTTTGTGACTGGCTTATTTCACTTAGCACGATATTCTTGAGGTTTGTCCATGTTGTAACAGGTGTCAGAACGTCCTTCCTTTTTGAGGCTGAATACTGTTCCATTGTATGGATCAACCACATTTTGTTTATCCATTGGCTCCTCTGTTGATGGACTTGGGGGATGTGTCCATCTTTTAGCTGTTGTGAGTAAGGCTGTTATGAACATTCCCAATGTATCTGTTTGAGTCTCTACTTTTGGCTCTTTTGGGTTGCCAAGCCAAGGCATCTGTTGCATGTTAGAAAGGACATAAATGGACTTTCTGCCCAACACTAGCCCTAGCAACCAATTATGTATAGATCAGCGTCACTGTAGCTAGAGCAGCACCAGTCACATTTCCTCCAACACAACTGATGCAAATTCCCTCTGTCCTCTTTAAAAACTCTCTCCGGAGCTTGCCTTCGATTTCGCTGACTCTATGTCTCCCAGATTACAAGCCCCAACCCCCCAAATAAAGGCACACTGTAAGGAAGCAAGGGGACGTGCTGGAGAAGCCCATGTGGCAAGAATCTGTAGGCAGCCTCTAGCTGCTGAGCTGCCGAGGGGGGTCTCTAGCAAGAATCTGGAAGCCTCACTTCTGCAGCTGCAGGAAATAAATTCTTACAACAACCCCGTGGGAACCTGACAGCAGAACTTTCCCCCCTTGAGCCTCTGATGAGTTCTGGCCGACACCTGAACTGCAGTCTGGTAAGGCCTTCATGCAAAAACCCCACCTAAGCCGTGCCCAAACTTCTGACCTATAGAAACTGCTTTTTGAGCTGCTTCTTTTTTTTTTTTTTAATTTGTTACACAGCAATAGAAACTAATACAACTGGGGCACCTGGGTGGCTCAGTGGGTGAAGTGTCTCCCTTCAGCTCAGCTCAGGTCATGATTCTGGATTCCAGATACAGTCCTGCATGGAGCCCCTACATCTGGCTCCCTGCTCCACGGGGGACCTTCCGCTCCCCCTGTCCCTCCGCCTCCCCCTGCTTGTGCTGGCTTGTGGGTGTGCTCTCTCTCAAATAAATAAAATCTTAAAAAACAAATTGGATGCTAAAATCCAAATAAAGTCTGTAGTCTAGTTAATAGCTTTGTACCACTGTTAACTTGTTAATTGCGATAACTGTATGATGGTCACATAGATATTAACATTAGGGGATGCTAGGTGCAGGGCATACAGAAGCTTTCTTACTGTCTTCCCAACTATTCTATAAATCCAAAATAATCTCAAAATAAAGAGCTTAAAAAATTCTCAGTTGGGTTCTAAAGGAAAGCAAGAAAAGAACATAGACTAAGTAGACAAAGTACGAGTAAGGTGGAGGATTTTAATAAAGATAAACCAGTAACTTCCTTAAAATGGAAGATTATGAGGCTAAGGGGGAAAAGCCAGCATCCAAATATACGCTATTTAAAGAGACAAATCGAAAACATAGAAATACAAAGAAGATCAAAAGTAGAACAATGGAGACATAGATAGATACATACACATGCACACACACACACACATATATATACATAAATACAAATATTTTAAAAATACAAATACAAATTTTTAAAAGCTGCTATGACTATATTAATATCAAACTAAGTTAACTTGAAGGCAAAAAATATTAGTAAGAGGTTTTTCTAAGTTGCTTCCTAATGATAAAAGTTCAATTCGCCAAGTGGACATTCCAATTTAAAATGTCATATATGGAATAACATAACCTCAGAAAATATAAAACAAATATTAACAGAACAGAAAGAAGAATGAGACAAATCCACATGCACTATGTGAGATTTTAACACACTTCTCTTAGTAACTAATAGAACAGGTTTTTTTAAATCAGCGAGAATATAGGAGATTTGAATAAAACAATATTCTTCATCTAATATTCTTCATGTAAGCATATTTAAAACACTGTAGTGAAGAGCTCAAGAATTACACATTCTTTTTTGGCAAATATTTGAGCCTTGTTCAAAATTTCAGAATTGATTATCTTCTGGACCATAAAGCAAGTTTCAACTAACTACAAAGTGTTGAAATCATAGTGTATTTTAACACAAAGAAATCAAGCTCTTGATAAATTAAAAAAATTTAATCCCTCATTATTAGAAATCAAGAAACATATTTCTAAATAATTCATGAGTCAATAAAGATATCATGATGGAGATTAAATGAAAAAGTTTGAACTAGAAATTAATGAAAGTATTACGAATCAAATTTTGTGGGTTGCAGATAGAACAGTATTTGTGGGAAATTTTTAATATTAAAAGCAAATATTAAAAAAGAAGAAAGACAAAATTAATAAGTGAAGTGTATATCACAAGAAGTCAGGAAAAGAACAAAACAGGGGCACCTGGCTGGCTCAGTCGGAAGAGCATGTGACTCTGGATCTTGGGGTTGTGAGTTTGAGCCTCACGTTGGGGCAGAGATCACATAAAAAAATAAAATCTAAAAAAATAGAAAAAGAAAAAAACAAGCACAAATAGAAGGACAGATTAATGCTGGTTTGGACATCCTGTTCCCTTACCCTCAGGTCCTGATACCTAATTTACAAGACACAGAAACTCCCTGGCCCCTCTGAGCTGTTAGTAAAGGCATTATCTTGCACTACTCTGGCTTATAGCAGAAGATTGTCTGGGAAATACAGAGTAAAAATACAATGGGATCTCACTATCCATATTTCAAATTATTTTTAAAAATTTAAATTTTATGACAAGTGTTGATTACTATATGCATCAACGAAAACATTCCTACGTTGCTGGTAGGAGTGCCAATTGGCCAACCGCTTGGATTTGTTGGTGTTGTTGTTTTCCAGATTTTATTTATTTATTGTAGAGAGAGAGAGAGAGAACAAGCAGGGGGAACAGCAGGCAAAGGGAGAGGGAGAAGCAGGTTCCCCATGGAGCAGGGAATCCAATGTGGGGCTCAATTCCAGGACCTGGGATCATGACCTGAGCCAAAGGCAGATGCTTAACCGACTGAGCCACCCAGGCATTGCTGGCCAACCACTTTGAAAAGGAGTTTGACGTTATCCAGCAATGTATAAATAAATATACCCAGCGCTATATAAATATATATTATAGTAGCCCCCCTTTATCTGTAGTGGATACATTCCAAGACCCCCAATAGGTGCCTGAAACCGTGGATAGTACTGAACCCCATATATACTATGTTTTCTCTTATGCAGACATACCTATGAGAAAGTTTCATTGATAAATCGGGCACACTAAGAGATTAACCACGATAATGATAAAAGAGAACAGTTGTAACAATCTGTAATAAAAGTTATGTGAATGTGGTCTCTCTCTCAAAATGTCTTACTGTACTGTACTCACCCTTCTTGTGATGCTATGAGATGATAAAATGCCCACGTAATGAGGTGAAGTGAGGGGAATGACGTAGGCGTTGCGACCTAGAGTTTAGGCTGCTACTGACCTTCTGATATCTCATCAGAACGAAGATCACCTGCTTCCAGAGCACAGTTGACCGTGGGTCACTGAAACCACAGAAAGCAAAAACGTGGATATGGGGGAACTCATGTACCACAAATTCAGTTTAATTCAAGAACTGAGGTTTGGCCTCATATTCAAAAACCAAATTAATATCATTCACCACCTTAACTGAAAGGAAGACTGAAAAATCATAAATCATCCTACTAAAAGAAAAAGCATTTGATAAAATTCTATATCCATGCAAGATAGCCATTCTGGCAGCACACGGAAATAAAACTTTCTTAATCTGCTAAGGAGTATGTCCCTGTGTATATCAAGTGTGATTTGTAATGGGGATGTATGAAAGCTCCCCCTGAAATCAGAAACAGGACGAGACTATCCACCGTCACCATATTTTTAAAACATTTCTCTGGAGTTCTTGTCCCAGATCCCCCTTCAGGGGTGCGGGACGCATACCCCAGCTCCTGGGAATGCTGTCGGCAGACTACCTTCTGCTGTCAGCTCCCAGTGGGGCTTCGTTGCTTGAAGAGAGACACCTCCCTCAAAATCACACCTCCTTCCAGAGACTTCTGCACACAATGACTGAGCCAGGCAGAGGTATAAGAATTGTCCCCTTTGCCCCAAGTTTGGACACACCGGAGGGGTTATCCCTGCTTTAGAACTTTTCAGGAGCTTGGTGTAGCCTCTGCTGAGACTGCCTGACAGCTCAACTTCTCCATCTTGCTGCCTTTTCATTCCAGAACCTCTTGCATGCTTCTCCAGCTCAGTCCGCTTCCCAAGGAGTGCAAATAAAACTGGGTTACACTCAGTGCAGGAGGAAAGGAAGGAGGTAAGGGAAGGAGGGAGGAAGGGAGACGTGGTAGAAGGTTGGGAGCAGGAGTTTCTGGGTGCTGTAAATACTCTCTTTCTTGGCCCGGGTGTTGGTTGCATAGGTCTTTATGTGATTTTACATTGCATACTCCAGTGTTGTGCAGTTTTTGGCATAAATGCCATTTTTTACAATGAATGACCATTGATTTGGCTGATGTTTGCCTTTTCACTTCATCCTGGAAACTTCTTATAACTGTTTGGCTCTGATTTGGGATGCACTTGTCCAGTGATGACCACACATTATAAAACGCACATTCTTTATGACTATTAGTAGTTGGGACACACACACAAAAAAAAGCAAAAGAGGAGATGATTTCAGGCTATTTCTGAATTTTACGCACTTAGGATCATGTGAGGTTAAACTGAATAGTGTACTAGAAGGAGCATTGAACCTTTAGTGCCAGAGTTCAAATCCTGATAGAATGTTCCTTCGTTCACCTTAATGAGCCCCAATTTCCTCATCCATAAAATGGACACAATTATATCTTTTTCCCCTAAGATGTTATTTATTTACTTATTTAGTGCATGCATGTGAGCAAAGGGAGAGGAAGAATTTCAAGCAGATTCCCCACTGAGAGCGGAGCCCCACACAGGGGCTCGATCTCCCGACCCTGAGATCATGATCAAGGCTGAAATCAAGAGTCAGCCACCCAGGTGCCCCCACAATAATATCTTTATTAAAAGATAATTGAAGCTAAAATGAGGGCTTGTGTGTGTGTGTGTGTGTGTGTGTGTGCCCCTGAGTGTAGTTTTCATGTGCAGGGAAAAAATCTTCAAATGACTATACTGGTTTTACAATCAATATACAATCTGTTAGTTCACAAACTTTTTTTACATCTTAAATTCTTCAGGCTTTCAAATTTAAGTTTCTAATCATATTATTCGATTTATAAGTTTACCGTTAAGATTTTGAAAATGCTTAGTCCTATTTATAAACTTAATTGAATTTCCTTAAACATGTTATGCCACATATTCAAATTTAGTATATCCAATTAAATATATTCAATTTCCTTTTAGTACGTCAATTGTTTTACTGAACAAATAAAATCTCGTGTATTTAAATAACTCATAAATCTAATACATTAAAATTATAAATAAGTTGAACTTTATGTCCTTGTGAATATTCCAACTCTGCATACAAACTGGGTAAGACTGTAACTTAAACTAACAAATTAGAGGGAAGAAAAACATAATTTTCCCTCTACCCTAAGGGTTCTTAGCTGAGACCCTTGTAATAAAAGTCAGATTAACAAGAGAACCACCAACAGAAGTTTATTAACATGTATACCTCATGTATACACGGAAGATACCGGGGAAAAATGAGTGACTCTCCCAGACAATTTTATAATCCGGGCTTCAATACCATCTACATAGGGAAAGGGGAGGGGAGATGCAGGTGCGTTAGTGGGGAGTAAATTATTTCTAGGAAAGATGAATGGGGCCGTAGGAGAATAGGTAGGAATTTTGCCCTTTTGTGACCAAGTCTGTCTGAGTGTGGTATGGACTTCTAGTCTCCTCTCCTGTGACAAGACTCAGTCTTCACTGGTGAATCAAACTCCAGGGGAAGGACAGGGAGGGACTCAGATGGTTGAATTCCTTTTGGACGCTCTTGAGGCAGGTAAGGGGAGCTCAGAGAAAGCCTCTCCCTGTATTTGCTGTTTCAGACGCCTACAGCTCAAAATCATCAGTATGCCAAATTGGCACATTTGGGGTAGAATGTTCTCAACTCTATGGTCATACGCTGGCATGGCCCATTCTGCTACACTTCAAAATCTAATTCAATGATTCGATTTCACGTTTTAAATTGAGGTCACCAGTTAAATTGACCCATTGCTCTAAAACATCAAATTCTCTTGAACATAAATACTTAAAATACCAAGTGTGTACAAATGCCTCAAAACAAACATAATAGCATGGGTTTGATACTCTTAAATATTGCTGTATTTAATTTCAAATCCTTCTGGGGTGGAAAGATGCTCGTCTAATAAGAAAACTGCATTACCTTGGGCTACATTTCCACATAGTTTAGCACTACCCTTCTCAGCTTGCTAACGTGTCCTAAGAACCAGAGTTAGCAGCCAGGATATGCATGGATCCTTGTTTGTAACCCTGAGAGAACACTCTCGATCCCACCCAAGGGAAGATGAGAAGCCCAGTTTCCTGGAGGTAAGGACTCCATGCAGATGGCTAGTACAATAGAGTGTTTCTAAGGGCAACACAGATGGGCATCTGTGAAAGGAATTACTTAGTATCAAAAGATATTAAGAGAGGGGACAGGAGAGACAGGCAGAGAGACAGATAGCCAGCGTGAATGGGTGCCCAGTTCTAGAGCTGGGCCAGGTTTCACATCCAGAATCCCCCGAAGGAAGGCAACGTCCCAATGCGGAAGGGTCTCGCAGCACCAAGGGAAGCATACACAGCAGCGATGTCCCAGGCCTCGTCCAAAGGGATCTATAGTCATTACTTGAGTAGCAATACACTGGGAAAAGTGGAAAACCCAGATCTTTCCAGGTCAGCTGGACGCAGGGTCCAAGCTGATGCGGATATTAGAGTAGGGGCACAGGGCGTGGCTAGGATGCGGCAATGTCACACAGCAGGTCCACCTGGAGGCCCTTAGGCCCCTACTTACTAGGTGCAAACATTAAGGAATTGAGTATGAGAATATAGTAAGAAACAAAGACAAAATAAGAATCTTGTGTTTTAGGGACGCCTGGGTGGCTCAGTCAGTTAAGCGTCTGCCCTCATCTCAGCTCACCATCCTGGAGTCCCAGGATTGAGTCCCTCATGCGGCTCCCTGCTCAGGGGAGTCCGCTTCTCCCTCTGCCCCTCCCCCCTGCTCATGCTTGTGCTAGAGCGTGCGCGCTCTGTCTCTCTTTCTAAAATAAATAAAATCTTTTTTTTTTTTTAAGAATCTTGTGTTTTTTAAAAAATAAAACTAAAGGTGTAAAAACTGAAAGTCTAAATAATAATGATGTAGGTTGGGAAGGTTGTTTAGCAGATAAAGTTTGATACAGACGGGTTGCATTTGGGAGAAGGATAAAGATAGTTATTCCAGACTGTTGCAAACAATTATATTTATGTGTACATGGCAGATTTTTTTACACGATAAAAATATTTTGATTTTAACTTAATTACATATTTTTAAGAACTAAAGCGTTTATAGTTTTAACAACTGATCCTTTTCTATAGTCCCAAACGCGAAATGACATTTAAAAACTCACTCTCTTCTTTCCTCCAATCTCTCTCAATTCCCAGACTGTTTTATAGGTGAGCATTTTTATGAGTTTCTGGTTCCGTTCACTTTGTGTTAATGTACCCTGATCTTCTTTCTGTTTTAGTGAGAGAGTTAATCTAGTTAGTCCAATGCCATTTCTGATGTATATTGGGTTTTTAAGTTCTGTCTTATTTTGTCTTTTTTGTTTGCTATCCTTTTTCTTTTTGTAAATATATCAAAATGCAAATATGTATTCTTGCATTTGCCTCTATATTTCTCAAAGATAGCATACTATACAGATTGTTTTGCATTTGGCATCTTTTCACTTTATGTGTTAAAAACTTCAAGAACAATCACCAAAGATTAGAGATACAATCTGTAGCTTCCACACAAATGGCAAAAAAGTGGGAAGGGGCTGAGTCTAGGAAAATTTTCAACACAAAAATGAAAAAAATAAAGTCAGGAAGACAGGGGGGCAGAGAGATTATTTAAAAAGAAAACCCATGGGGCGCCTGGGTGGCACAGCGGTTAAGCGTCTGCCTTCAGCTCAGGGCGTGATCCCGGCGTTCTGGGATCGAGACCCACATCAGGCTCCTCTGCTATGAGCCTGCTTCTTCCTCTCCCACTCCCCCTGCTTGTGTTCCCTCTCTCGCTGGCTGTCTCTATCTCTGTCGAATAAATAAATAAAATCTTAAAAAAAAAAAAAAGAAAACCCATAAAATAGAGTTAAAAAACAAACCCAACATACAAGAGAAATTCTAACGTATCTAAGTAGATTAAATATTTATTTTTTTTAAGATTTTATTTATTTGTCAGAGTGAGAGCACACAAGCAGGGGGAGGGGCAGAGGAAGAGGGAGAAGCAGACTCCCCACTGAGCAGGGAGCCCGATGCAAGGCTCTCGATCCCAGGACCCTGGGATCAAGACCTGAGCTGAAAGCAGACACTTAACTGACTGAGCCACCCAGCTGCCCCGGTTACATATTTTTTTAAAAGAAAAAGATAATCAGGTTGAGTAAAAACAAAAGAAAACATAAACATAGCTATAGCCTACTTACTAGGAATAGTTCTAAAACGAAACAATACAAAAGGGTTGAAACTAAAGAAATGATAAAATATATACCAGTCCAATACTAATCAAAAGAAAAATATTAGATGAAATAAATATAAAGCAAAAAAACAGTAATAGAAATACAGAGGGATAGTACATAATAATAACAGAACTAATTTAAACACACACACATATAAGCATTTATGAATTTATAAAACCTAACAGAATATATAAAGTAATAACAGAATTATGACAAGAAATCGAAATTTCTCATCAAAGTAGGAAATTTTAACGTATCTATCAGAAAGTAATTTTAAAAGATAAAATAAGCAAAGCCAGAAAAGATTTGAACCTTCTCCCTTCATAGAGAAGATGCTTTCTTTCCAAGTATCCTGAGGTCATTGACAAATGCTGACCAGATATAAGGTCAAAAAGGAAATTTCAACAAAATTCAAAGAAACCATACAAACATCCCACTGACACCATTGTAATTAAAACAAGACCAACATAAAAAGATAAACCATTTAAAAATTGGTACATCTGGAAACTAAATAAGACACCCCTAAATAATTTCAGCTATTAAGGAGTAAACCATAATGAAATCAGTAATATTTACAATTTAGCAACAGATTGGTAAAGGACAATTTTTAAAGGTAAAATCATGACTCTCATACAAATATAAAATGGACGCTGGTTAAAGATTTTACTTAACTCATTAATTAATGAGGAATCTAGTAAGATGTTATACCTAGGGGCGCCTGGGTGGCTCAGTCAGCTAAGCATCTGCCTTTGGCTCAGGTCATGATCCCAGATCCTGGGATCAAGCCCCACATTGGGCTCCCTTCTCAGTGGGGAGCCTGCTTCTCTCTCTCCCCCTGCTGTTCCCTCTGTTTGTGTGCTTGCCCTCTCTCTCTCTGTCAAATAAATAAATAAAATCTTTTAAAAAAAAGATGTTATAATTAGTTCAAAGGAGGATTCAAAGTCACATATACCGATAATTAGCATCGCTGAGTCAAATTTGTAAATGTATACAAAACAAGCATAATCAATTGCATTTCAATGGACAAATTCATTTGCATTTCTATGGACATGAATCATTAACAACTGCATTATTACCAGTTTTCCACTACCAAAAATAGCTTAAAAATAATGAAAGGTAGGGATACCCCCGAAAGGTACCCTGGATGGGCTACTTCATGTCCTTTGTTTAATCCCTGTGTTGTTGCTTTTGATCAATTCAAAGTCTTTCTCAATTTTTTCTGGCCAAAGAAAAACACATCTCAAATCTGAAACAAAATGAATAGATAAAATTACAGGCTCTGGTATACTTTCAAAATATAAGGAAGAACGAAAATGGGTCAAAATTTCAGCACAAGAAGTGAAAGTTCAGGGGGCATTCTGACTGCAGGAGGCCGCGCCATAAAGCCGCTACACACTGCCCAGAGCCCCGCGGCCATTGTTTAAGGGGGCCGGTACTCTGGAAAGAATGGGGAAGGGGAGAGGAAGACAGATTTGAAGCAACAGTACACTTTCTCCGCCCATCTGGAGAAGAGAAGGAGCAGTCCCTGGTTGTTCTGAGTTGCAGAAGTGGGTCTCTGATTTTACTGTGTATTGGACTGGGACTGAGAAGCCCTCACTGTGGTCTTTTCTCTGAGCACCTCTCTTTCTGGGGGTTTTTGATGGGTAAAGGGAATAAAGGACCTGCGTATATTTTCTGCTTGAAATCCAGCTACAAATCTAGAGCCTTTGACTGAAGAATCCTAAGGGAGAGAGGGGAATGAGAATGAAGGCAACATAAAAAAGATTCGACTGTGAGCTGGGTTTGCAACCTACTCTTGATGTTCTGAACCAAGTTACTCTGTACATTTGGGGGAGAAATTAAAATAGCTGAAGAACGTCTCACCTTGTCATCTCCTTCAAGTTCTTGTTATCGTGATGATGATAACTGTCCTTCTTGGAAGATTATAATGATAGTCTAATGAATGTAGGGAATGTAGGGAAGGAATTGATAAAGTTAATCCATATAATGGGACCCACAAAATGGAGGCCCAGTGACCTGGCCCACATCAGATATTTAAGCCTAAGTCAGCCTACACTTACGGGAAACAACTGTCAAGGACACCCAACATACACCAGTCACCCAATCACCATCCTCAAAGCTTTAGTGAACTTACCTGAGAAATTGGGCCTGGTAGCCTTATAAGGAAATCTCTGGACTCCTAGTCAATCATGCCCTGTTTCTGAGTTGCCTCTGTGAAACCTCTATAAACCTCCTTCTTGCTCCAAATCTTTCAGGAAGAGTGCTCCATGGCATATAAGACACCATAGTCCCTCAATCCATGGATTGTGTTCCCTTGAATAAAGAACATCCAACTCATTACTAAATTGTTTAAGCTTTGTCCTTTGGCAAAATGATGGTAAGAACGCTTGAATGTGTATATTCACTGTGAACAGAATGATGAGGGAAATGAGTCTTATACCATTTTGATACAAATAACATCGCCTTTTCAAAAACACAGAAACCCTGATTTAATGGTGTGACTCCCCTTCTTTTCAAAGACACATCTGAATTTCTTTTCAGGTGTATATTTTGACCTTGGTTTCAAATGTATTCTTTGATTATTTTTCAAATGTACACTCTAAGTCTCTTCACTTATGGATGGAAGGACTTCCCTTCTTTCTGGATCCTCAAGCAATTTCTGGAAAGCTGTATGTTTATGTGTCTGAGAAAGAAAGGGGATATTGTGTATTTTTCAGCTATAAAAGAGAATCTGTACATGGATATGAAGGGTATATGTGATCTCTCTGTATTATTTTTGCAACTTTCTGTGACTCTATAATTATTGTAAAATAAAACTTAACATAAAATAAATGAAGACACTTAATATGACCAATAATGAGAAGACCTGCATATGCCTTCTGATATGAGGTAAGAGATATGAGACATAACCTATGTAGTAATCTTGGCAAAAATATTTAACCTGAATCTGATGATGAGGCAACAATCAGACAAATTCTGAACATGAGACATTCTACGAAAACTGGCTTATACTTTTCCCAAAATTTAATATCATGAAAGACAACAACAAAGACATAGGGAATCTTCTAAATCAATAGAGGCTAAAGAAACATAATCAGGAACCCAATGCATAAACTTTGATCATATCCTAAATCAAAAAAAATTACTTTTGTGGTAAAAAATATTTTGGGACAATTGAGAAAATTGAATATAGAAAGTATTTTAGGTGGGATTATTAATTTAAAGGTTAATTTTCTTAAATGTGATGAGAGTATTTTGGTTATGTAAGAGAATGATCTTATCCTTGGATCCTTGCATGCTGAAATACTTAGGATAAACTATCATGATGGCTGTAATCTATTTTCAAATGGATATTTATATATGTGTATATATCTATATGCATGTGTTTATATCTATATGTGTGTGTATAAGTTTTTTAAGGTTTTCATAACAAAATACTACAAACTCTGTGGCTTAAACAACAGAAATTTATTTTCTCATAGTTTAGAGGCTAGAAGTCCAAGATCAAGCTGTCAGTGTTAGTTTTGTTAGGGAGGAAATATTTCTCCTTTACCCTTCTTGGTTCTTTGGCTCGTTTAATAATCAGGTTAACATTAGAGAAGTTAACAAGAGAAAACAAATTTAATTTCATACATATGGGAACCCCATATACATGAGAGGTTCAAAGACAGGATGCTAAAATGAAATGTATATGCCATTGAGCTAAGGAAGGAGGTAGGGCCTGGAGCTTCAAAGGGGAGGTGGGAAATTCACAGGACAATACGAAGAGCAGATATTTGGTAATTAAATGTCTGCCCTGCCAAATGAAATTCATCTCTGGTAAAAATCTTATTCTGGGAAAGACCTACAATTTAAATTCTTCTAGGTACTTCAGGGAGGGAAAAAATTTCTCTTGAGCCTTTGGGGTCTTGATCGCCTTCAGCTCAAAATAGTCCACATATCAAAGTGGCACACTTTGGGGACACTCGTCTTGAACCCCTTCAGTTTCTTCAGAGGCCTCTCTTCTTCCTTGGAGATGGCTATCTTCTCCCCGTGTCTTCACATGATTTTTCCTCTATATGTGTCTTTGTCTAATTTCCTCTTATAAAGACAACAGTATTATTGGATTGGAACCCACCCTATTGGCCACATTTTAACTCGATGACTTCTTTAAAGACCCAATGCCTAAATACAATCATATTCTGACGTGCCAGGTATTACAGAGGGCACGTATTGCATGGAGCCCTGGGTGTTATATGCAAACAATGAATCATGGAACACTACATCAAAAACTAATGATGTACTGTATGGTGACTAACATATCATAATTTAAAAAAAAAAACAGGGCTTAGGACTTCAACATATGAATCTTGGACACAGTTAAGTCCAGAACAATATATATCAGAGATAAATAAAATAAAATCCCAAATGTTAACAAGTGGTGAATCTAAATGAAGCTTTTAAAGGTGCTCCCCGTACTAGTCTTTAACATTTCTTCAGGTTTGTAATTTTTCAAAATAAAAATAAAAATAAAAATGATTAAAGAAGAAGCATTTTGAAAAGAACTAAGTTTGTCACAGGTACTATTACTCAAAAACATTCTTCACGCCTCCCCTGAGGGAGAATTATCCTTTCTTGCCCCATGGGTGGCAAGCTGGGTCACTTGTATCCTGCTCATACGGGGAATTCTGGACCAGTCCTGTTGACAAAAAAGGCAAGAAGCAAAGAAAGCGCCGTATGATACTGTCAACCTAAAAAGAGAGGTAAAACCATGACAAGCTCAAAATGGTCACAAAAGATGAGTTTATTCGGAAAGAGCAGGGGAATTGCAATGCAGGACACGCAAACTATAACAAGCTACCGGCGCGCCCATCGAGGGTTTGCGGTAGGCTCTGTGTATGAGTAAGGCATATAAAGAGTCTCAGTTGGAGTCTGATAAAATCAAAAACAAATGGAGAGCAGCTTTGGAAATTCCTTGAGCAGACAAAACCAGTCCAGTCACGCAAAGAAAGTTCAGTGCAGCTTCTCTTGTGAGAGCAACCTGATCTAAGTCATTTCTTGTTCATGCCTCTGGAAACCATCTCCCCATCATTTCAAGAAATTTCCAATGTTGTCAGTTCTCTATAAATTGGGCATTGATGGAAAAATCAGTCTCTTGGTTTTGAAGTTTTATTTTCTTGACAGCATATGTGTGAGATTTTCCATTTTATAACCTCTGGCTCCGTTTCAGATTTAAATTTTTTCACAATATGGTAAATACTGTAGGATATCACTTATTTGAAGACTACTGTCTGTGGATACATATGTAGTATGAATACAAGCACATGCGCTTTCGAGGGGCAGTTGTCGGAGAAAGAGGAAGAGGAAGGGCAAGTGGGATGCACAGTGGAGGGTGGGTTTTTGTTTTTTGTTTTTTGTTTTTACTTCTTTTAAAAAATAACTTTCCGAAATAGAGATGGCAAAATGTTAAGATTTGTTAAAGTAAAATAAATAAGCACAGATTTCCTCATAGGTCATATGAAATTGCCACTTTCGTATGTCAATAACAGTTGAATAGTAACAATGTCATTTAGCTTGTTAATAGCCCAGATGTTTTCCTTTAATGCTGAAATATTCATAATGAAAAAGAAAAGAAAACCAATGGTAAGATATCAAACGAATTTAAGCAAACAAATAAATACAACTTATGTACAATGGCAGTGTTCCTGCCCTTTCTGAAAAAGGCATTTTATCCCCTGAAAGCATCGGCACCACGGAGGGTGAAACGTTTGGGGTGATGCCTGCTCTCAGACCCCCGAGAGCAGGAGGATGAAGAGAGTCCGAGATCCTAAATGAAACAGAGTAGATGGTTTCTGACTTTCTTTTGAATTTGGGAATCTTTGCTGACCAAGGAATGGTGATCTGGGGAGAGAGAAATGTCAAGTAGCCAAAACAGCACCTGCTGGGTTTCTGGCTTGAAGAGCTAGTGTTTATAGGGTCAGCTGGTGGGTTCCAAGTAAAGAGATGGTGCCAATGGTGTAATAAGGTGATACTCATGGTACCATCCAGGATAGAAATGCAGTTATTCTCATTATTCGCAGATTCTGTATGAACTAATTCAACATTTACAAAAAAAATTTTTTTAAGATTTTATTTATATATTTGACAGAGAGAGAGACAGCCAGCGAGAGAGGGAACACAAGCAGGGGGGGTGGCAGAGGAAGAAGCAGGCTCCCAGTGGAGCAGGGAACCCGATGCAGGGCTCAATCCCAGGACCCTGGGATCACGTCCTGAGCCGAAGGCAGACGTTTAACGACTGAGCCACCCAGGCGCCCCTACAAAATTTCTTTGTAACCCCCAGATCAATACTTGCCGCACTACTTGGTCATTTGGGGACATGTACAGAAAGGTGAAAGTTTTACATTGTGCAACTCACAAGTTCCCAGCTGAGGGTGAACAAGGTGACGTTCTGGCCTCTTTATTTCAGCTCTCATACTCTACAAGTGTCTTTTTTGCAGCCTAGGTAATGCCACATTTTTCATGGTTTTTTTTTTTTTTTTTTTTTTTTTTTTTTAGTTGTTTAAAATGGCCTCATGCATAATACTGAAGCACTATCAAGAATCTGTAAGTGCGAGGAGGCTGCAATGTGCCTTACGGAGCAAATATGTGTGTTCTGGAAGCTTCTTTCAGGCATGAATTATAGTGCGGTTGGTTTTTAATTCAACGTTAATGAGTCAACAATAGGAGTTTTTAAACAGACACACAAAGCAAGGTTATATATTGACTGGTTCTGGGGGACCTGGCTGGCTCTGTCAGTAGAGCATGCAACTCTTGATCTTGGGTCCATGAGTTCAAGCCCCACGTTGGGCATGGAGCCTACTTAAAATTAAAAAAATAAAATGTTGATTGGTTCATGAAAATGTTGTGGCTGGAGGTTTACGGGAACCTAACCCCGTGTTGCCCCAGGGGACAGTAGTTCAGTATTCGGAAATTCAGGGTCCAAAGCAACTTTATAGAAGATAACTACCATGAATAATAAGAATGACCTATAATTAGAAAGAACTGCTTTGAGCAACAGGCCAGATCCAACCCCTAAGTTTCAAATGCCAAGAAGTCCTAATTTGGAAGTGATGGTAGATGGTGCCCAGAGAGTTCTTGTGTAGGACCTGTAATAGATAGGACACAGTTAGGGTAGTACTTGGTTTCCTAATGCACAGGATCTAAATTTGGTGTAGGAGGAAAGGATAAGGACTGTGCAGACATGGGTCTTCACAGATAATCTGCTATTCTGAGTCAGTACTTTAAGAATGAAGATGGCCCCAGAATAAACCTGGCTGTAAGTGGCACCCCATTTGACCTTTTGAAAATGCATACTTTAGGGGCTCCTGGGTGGCTCAGTCGATTAAGAGCCTGCCTTCGGCTCAGGTCATGATCTCAGGGTCCTGGGATTGAGCCCCACATCAGTCTCCCTGCTAAGCAGGGAGTCTGTTCCTCCCTCTCCCTCTGCTCCTCCCCCCACTCATGCTCTCTCTCAAATAGATAAATAAATTTTAAAAAATGTATAGTTTACAGAGGAAAGAAAAAAGAAATGGTGGAATAGCATTTTAAAGAAATATTCAGACACACAATAGCGTGTCCATATAAAGGAGGCATGTGTCATTCACAGGGACTTGAGATCAGCGATGAGTCCAAACTGGAAACCAGTGAAAGGAATTGCCCTCTATTTTTAAAAATTGTCTAGTTTAGCAATTCCATGTAAGAATGTGGGTGCTGGCCCAGAGCCGGTGTTTAGTAATATCAGTAATGTGAAAGTGTTACTGTCTCTCCTTCTTTTCTTTTACTACCTTGATCTCATTTTAATAAAAACTCCTGCGGGGGCACCTGGGTGGCACAGTCGTTAAGCGTCTGCCTTTGGCTCAGGGTGTGATCCCAGCGTTCTGGGATCGAGACCCACATCAGGCTCTTCCGCTGGCAGCCTGCTTCTTCCTCTCCCACTCCCTCTGCTTGTGTTCCCTCTCTCACTGGCTGTCTCTGTCAAGTAAATAAATAAAATCTTAAAAAACAAACAAACAAACAAACTCCTGCGGCCAAGAAGCAGTATGGCATACTGGTTAGAATTTGGGTCCTGGAAGCAGAGATATCTTTGCTTCCAACTTGAAGCCAATGGCATAGTTGATCAACATGCCTCAACTTCCACATTTGTAAATTGGGTATAAAATCGTATTTAATGCATAAGATTGTTTGAGGATTAAATGACGTAGTATACCACAAACAATAGGATGCCTAGAGCACAGTAATTGTTCAACAAAAGCTAGATAATATTATCATAAGTCTTCTCGTTGGCTTTCTCATTGAAGAATATGACATCTGGCCTGTTACAGCAGCTGTTCACATTTCAAGAATTTTGTAGACAGTAACTCTGCTTTAAAAAATAACTATGCACTCATTTGCTTTGATATGTTCCAATAGGCTAACTAGAATAGTCTGCAGGCTCAAGGTTGGTCAAAGAACTTTCTGAAGGAATAGAATAAATGACTTCCTTTTTGTTTCTTTTCTTTTTTCCCTTTTTTTCAAGGAAAGTATACTTAAATGCCACCTCTATTAGCTGTATGTTGGTAATCCGATACCTTGCAGGCAGACGCTTTTCCTGAACTCCTAATTTGTCATTTGTTCTCTGTATACTTCTGATTCCCTCATTTCAAGCACACATCAGAGCTCTTCATGTTTTCTTACCTAGGGAATTTTTGCAGAGCTGAAAGCAAAAACCCACCACTCTTCCTGCCTTTTGTGAAAGTCTAAACACAAGGAGGAGATTGTGTTGGGTGTCCTGGGGGGTGGGGATGGGAGAGAAGGACAGCATTTTAGGATGAACATGGGTGAGGTGAAGAAGGGGAGATATTCTTCTGAATTCAGGAAGGGAGACTGTGTTTTCTGCAAACCTGTTCCCACCTGGGACATGTGGCTCAGACACCAAGAAGGCAACCTCAAACATAGGGTTCCCAATCTCAGCAAATTCCTTTGCCCACAAGTAGCAAAGAAGCATCTGAGCCACAGGACCATAAGGGACTTTGTGAACCAAGACAATGGGACCACCGGTGTGGCCAATGATGGATGGAGAGCCAGCTTCCACCCTTTGTTTCTGTAAGACCTCCATACCTGGTATAGGAAAGGCCCCAGTGACAACTGGAAATGAATCCCTGCCTTCATCTCAGTGAGACAGGCAGCTAGAGGGGCGCCTGGGTGGCTCATTCAGTTAAGCATCTGCCTTCAGCTCAGGTCATGATCCCAGAGTCTGGGAATCGAGCCCCGCATCAGGCTCCCTGCTCAGTGGGGAGTCTGCCTCTCCCTCTCCCTCTGCTTCTCCCCACCACTTGTGCTCTCTGTCTCACTCTCTCTCTCAAATAAATAAATAAAATATATATAAAAAAAAAAAAAGACGGGGAGCTAGAAACAAAGTCCTCATGATCTGAAAGGAAGTAAAGAACAGATTTCTGGCACATGGAGTTTGTGGCCTGAGATTCACAAGGACCTCACACCCAAAGGAGAGGCAGGGAGGACTTTTACATGGGCTGGGAAGGAAATAGAAATGATCACCTGTGAGCATGTGGCTGTAGTTTTCTGTAAAGATAGTGATTTTGGCCTAAGTGTCTTCAAATATTTCAAGGTATCTGATTTTGGAAGTAAGTCGTCTTCAGAGGTAGACATTATGGCAAAGTCAAGAAAAGCAAAGTCAAAGTAATTTGCCAGATAACATTTTCCAGGCTGGAGACAGAATTTAGTTAAGAAATGGAGGCTCTCCCTCAGTGAAAAATGTACAAGAAAACATTTCCAATAAACTGGCTCCAGGCCAGATTAACACGTAAAGGAAAACTCTGCAGGACATTTTAATTTGCAGATTATTTTCCGCCTCTCCACATGATGTCTGACACTGAAGATTTTAATGAAAAGAAAGGAGGTCATCAGGATGCTGATTATACCAGACTAATTTTGACTCACTGTGATAGTAACAACCTCTAGAACGATATGATGATAGGTTTTAATCTCTAGTGTTATCTTAAAGGTAGAATCATATCTTGCAGGAAAATCCCCTTGTTTTGGCGCTGCATCTAGTAGTCTAAATCCTGTCATGATGCCACTGGGCTGTCTAATGAAAATAAGTTAAATAAGCATTCACACACACACGCACACAAATTTCTCTGCCCCCAAAGACAAGCAAATTAAATTTACGTTTACTTTCTCTGTACAAAGCGAGGCGTTATCCTCAGCATACGGTATCAATCAGGGGTCGAGAATTTAATACCTATGGATGCGCCAGGAGGGCTGAGTTCATTGTTCGCGTGTTAGAGACCACCTGCCCCATCTCAGTGGACAACATTGATTACCTCTAGCAGATGGCGTTTTTCTGAGGAGATGATGGCCCGATTGGGACAGGCCTCCCAATTTCTAAAGGTGAGATAGTCATTCAGATTTTCAATGTAAAAATTCTCAATTTCTAAATGTTAGCAGTCAGTTAAAAAATGTTAAAATGTTCTCTGTTGGCCAAACCAAGCATACGTTCCATGGGCTGTCAGCTGTGGTCTCTGCTATGAATTATATTATATTAGTGTTATTGACATTTCAAAAGGTTTAGGTAGCAATGTGCTTCAAGAGTGTGTGTGTGTGTGCGTGTGTGTATGTGTGTGTGTGTGTGTGTGTATCTGTGTGTGTAAGGGGGAAGTCTCTACTGTGTTGAAGGTGAAGAAATGGAGGGAAGAAGTGAATCAAAAGCAATGGTTTTGCTCTTACACCCTTAGACCTTCAGAATTTATATTCACCCCTTCTCTATTTCTACTTACCCCTTACTCAAAGCCCCCCCTGAGAAGCCCAGCACAGAGATGTTATTTGGAATACAGGCTTGGATGTGACCCCGTGCCTGGCCCCTGTGGAGTGTGGATCGGTGATCTGTCAGGTATGATACCAATCTCCAAAGCTCTTGATAAGAAGCATGGCCTTCCAGAAAATCAGCTCCAGAAATTCCAGATGCTATCATAGACATATGTCATCCTCCTCCAGAATTCTCTTTCCTGGGAAATCAGAAAAAGCCTTTTATCAGTACTTTGTGCTTTGAATTAAATCACTGGGACTACAGAGAAGCAAGCAAGGCATTAGGGTACAAAATTTAAGAGGACTAATAGAATATTATTTGGCCATGGAGAGGAATGGAGTGGTGGTGCAACCTCCACTTACCAAGGTAGACCCTGGAAAACACGCTAAGTGAAAGAAGCCAGGCTCAAAAGACCACGTATTTATATTCCATTTATATGGAATGTTCAGAATGGGAAAATCCATAGAGATAGAAAGTAAACTGGTGGTCGTCGATTATGGGGGGTGGCGGGTAAGGATTATGGGGAGTGGCTGCTAATGGGTGCTGGATTTCTTTTCAGGGTGATGACGAGTTCTAAAATGTATTGTGATGATAACAGTACGACACAGAATAAAAATCACTGAGTTGCGCACTTTAGAAAGGTGACTTGTATGGTATGTGAGCTAGATCTCATTAAAGCCATTATGAAAAATAATGAACAATAGGGAGACAGATCCCGCTCAACTGGAAGGAGCCGTTTGGGGGCCTGAAGAGGAAAACGTAAGGACGCATCACTCCTTGTGTGATCCTGAGAGAGAGACCCCCGTCAGCGCCCAGCTGTCCGGACCTCCTCCGGTCCTGAGTAGTTATCTTAATGCCAAGGTCAGATTCAGATTGAACTAGTGTTTACCCAAGCAGCTGCCGCTGCCCCACCTTTAGGTTCCGGTTCATTTTTCTTTTTACTACAAACCTACCTTCACTGATTTACTCTACAAAGGATCACACCCTTCATGGCAGGTCTCAGCGACACGATAAAAAAATAAGTCGTTTGACCTTGAGAGGCTTAGAATCTGGGCCAAGGGCGGGGAGGTGGTCTTTGCCTTTTTCTGTGACACAGATACCTCTGGACTACTTCTCTGATTCTTTTTTTTTTTTAAATCATGCAAAAACATTCGAATATAGTAACTTAGTACAAAAACTTAAAAAAAGAGAAAATTTCCTAGAAATTTGCCTGAAACTGCAAATCTGAGAGTAATATTTTTAAATGCATAAAATAAAACACAAGATTGTAAGAAACTAATTATTTTGAAATACAGGTATTAAATATAAGCAAATTGAGCTTCTTTAGTAATGGATTGAATGACAGGATCTGAGGGCATGTTTAATTGAAGTGGAGGTGAGGGATCTCAAGGATTATGAAGAGGGAGGAAAGTATCGGGGCAGGAGGAGAAAGTCATAGGTGGTGGTGATAAACCGTGGTGTCTCGCCCACGTTCATAATTGTAGACAATGCGACACTTCAGTGAGAAGTTAGTGACAATAAAGACAACTTTTTCCCCCACTCAAGTTGACAGACCCCTTGAGCTTAGGGACCTCTTGGGGTTTTGGACCCGAAGTTAAGGACCTCTGGTAGTAAGGACGCTCTGTGACGTGTTGTGACAATATAGCCTCGGGGGAAGCAAGGCAGAGAAGAGTCAGCTTTGGGTTTGTGTGCCCATCTACCCCAGCTAACCTTACAATCTGGGCAAGCTCAGCATCCCCACCTGTAAAGAGGACATAGTAACAGTGACCATCTCATAGTGTCGTCGCGTGAAGAGCTAAACACTCACATAGAACTCTCAGCACAATGTCTGGCATACAAAAATTACTGGAGTTTCATTATGAGTTTTTGGGCATCCCCGTGGGCAGTTCTCAGAAATAGCCATTCGGGTATTTTGACTTTTTAAAAAAATAATGATTGACTTGAGCCAAAGTACAAATTTAAAAACTTGTCTCTGTGTTAAGGTTATACAGTCTATTTAAGAGTCTTCCTGTACATGTGGAGAAAGGGGAACCCTTACACTGTGGGTGGGAATGCAAGCCGATAGAGCCACTTTGGAAAACAGTGTGGAGGTTCCTCAAAAAGTTAAAAATAGAGCTACCCTATGACCAGCAATTGCACTACTGGGTACTTAGCTGGAAGATACGGATGGAGTGAAAAGAAGGGGCAACTGCACCCCAACGTTCATAGCAGCATTGTCCACAACAGCCAAACTGTGGAAGGAGCCGAGTTGCCCTTCAACAGACGAATGGATAAAGAAGATGTGGTCCATATTTACAATGGAATATGACTCAGCCAACAGAAAGGATGAATAGCCACCGTTTGCATCGACATGGATGGAATGGGAGGGGATTATGCTAAGTGAAATAAGTCAAGCAGAGAAAGACAATTATCATATGGTTTCACTTCCGCATGGAACATAAGGAATAGCATGGAGGATATCAGGAGAAGGAAGGGAAAAATGAAGGGGGGGAAATTGGAGAGGGAGACGAACCATGAGAGACCATATGGACTCTGGGAAACAAGCTGAGGGTTTCAGAGGGGAGGGGGATGGGGGGCTAGCCTGGTGATGGGTATTAAGGAGGGTATGTATTGCAATGAGCACTGGGTGTTATATGCAAACAATGAATCATGGAACACTGCATCAAAAACTAATGAAATACTTATGGTAACTAACATAACATAATAATAATAATAATAATAATAATAATAATAATAAAGAATCTTCCTCTATGTCTAGCAAATCCTAATGATCACTTTTAAAAGGCTTTCGAATATCCCTCAGTCCCATTTACAAACTTACGTACTTTCAAATATTTTAAACTGTACTTATAAATATAATCAATTAGGGGCGCCTGGGTGGCTTAGTTGGGTAAGTGTCCGACTCTTGATTTCAGCTCAGGTCATGGGGATCTCAG
Organism: Ursus maritimus; assembly: GCF_017311325.1. NCBI lineage: Eukaryota > Metazoa > Chordata > Mammalia > Carnivora > Ursidae > Ursus > Ursus maritimus. Next base: position 26,831,748 of record NW_024425564.1, read on the forward strand.
GGTTGTGGGATCAAGCCCCGAATCTGGTTCCCCCACTCAGCATGGAGTCTGCTTGAGATTCTCTCTCTCCCTCTCCCTCTGCCTACCCTCCCACACCTCGCATGCCCTCTATTTCTAAAGAAAAGGGAATAGAAAAATAAATAAATAAATACAATCAATTAAATTTCCTTTTTAAACACTCGATTGCCCACTTTTCTACTCCAGAGTGTGGTCCCTGGAACCTTGGGTTTTGGGGCACTTGTTAGAAATGCAAAACCTCTAGCCCCACCCAAGACCTACTTCAGTAAAGCCTGCCTGTCCACAGGTGCTAATGATTATTATGCACATTAAAGATATGCAAAACCCGCTCCAGACCTACTGAGGCATAATCTGCATTTCACAAGGTCCCCATTGAGTATTGTGCCTGATAAAGCAGTAAACTCTGACTAGCTGAGCTTTCCAAAGTAATTTATCAACTTTTGATAAATACGGTATATAAAACCTATGTTCTCTTAAATGTTCCAACAATTCACATAAATTTAATACATTTCACTTTCCACTCTCGTAAATCAATTACTCAAATATACATTTTGAGTTGGCATTAGAAGGCTGTTCTGTTAATCCAATGGTACAAATTTTCTCGAATACACAGAATATCAATTATGCCCAAATTCCGTCTTATCCTTGTAATATTAAATACTATAATTTTGAATTACCTCCAGCTTTTCATACTTAATTTTAATAATTTCTGGATTTTGAGAAATGCTTTGTAAATGAAACTCACAAACCAAATAAACTTACATCATCCCACATAATTTTAGTTTACTGCTTAATCCTATTAAACATTTAAAGAACCAATCCCAGTCAGATAATAGAGTAAGGACCATTTGCCAGCTCGTTCTATGAGGCCACTGATACAGACATCAAAAGAACGAACCACTGCTATTGCTCTTTATGAACTCATACGCAAAAATCCTAAACAAAACATTAGCAAACTGAATTCATTAATAAATAGAAATATTATGGGCTATAAACAAGTGGGATTTATTTTACATAATTTTGGAGGCTATCTTCCCATGTCATTTTTAAAAAAGATTTTGTTTATTGAGCGAGACAGAGCAAGAGAGTGTGTGCACTCAAGCAGGAGTTGGGGTAGGGGCAGAGGAAGAGGGAGAATCAGACTCCCTGCTGAGCAGGGAGCCTATCCCAGGGTTTGATCCCAGGACCCTGAGATCATGACCCCAGGGTTCATAACCTGAGCAGAAGGCTGTTGTTTAACCCACTGAGCCACTCAGGGTCCCCTTCCCAGGTCATTTTTGGTACCACTCTAACTTTAGACAATACAATGTTAGATTGGATGCCAAATATCTCTTACTAATTTTTCTGTGTTGGGAGTTAGAATCTTTACATGAAGTCCTTGTACTGACAGGTGACTTTTGTTGTTGTTATTATTAGTGCAATGAGAAGTACAGCAGGATTATTCGGCAGTGCAAAGGATCTTTAAAAGAGTCTAGGTTGGTGGGGGAGATTCAAGGAATCACGCTCTTACAGGAGTATGATTTGTGCCTGAGAAGAGAGCAGGTATGATGGAACATTCTAGAAGGAGAGGGAATGGACAATGTGAAGTGAGCTTCTGTCCCTGCTCTGAGAAAAAGAGAGTGGGCAAGAAGCCAAGAGGGGAAGTACTATCCCCAGGGGCAAAGGAACAAGCTCAAGGCAAGGAGGCTTTTTCCCTTAAGACTGTAGGTAACAATAAATATAAAACCCTCCCCCCCTTACCCCTGTACTATATCCCAGGGGCAGATGCTTAACAAGTTCAGGGTTTTTTCCCCCCTTTTGGGAGAATAATTTTTAAATAACTATACTATACAGTAATTATATTTTACTTTGGTGTTTATTTATTCACTTTTTTTTTTTACTTTTTAAAAAATACTTTATTTTTAAGCAATCTCTACACCCAATGTGCTTGAATTTGCAACACGGAGATCAAGCTTCGCATGCTCCTCCGACTGAGCCAGCTGGGCGCCCCTTACTTTGTTCTTTAATTACAAACTGAAGATCAGATTAGGTTCTCAGATTAGGTTCCCTTTTACTATTTTGGAATAAGCAGCACATCCGCCTGCGATTTGACATGGGTCCTAAAAATTTCGTTGGCCCAGCGAGTTATGGTCACTTTCATTCTCTCCCTGATAACTTTCATTTCCTTCCCTGAAACTTCAAGAACTTCCTGTAGGGCAAAGACAGTGAGAGCAAGTGGGGCGGGCGAAGGCCCTTATCATTTGCAGACATTTGTGTTTGGTGAGCATTGGGATGTATCTTTCCGGTCAGCCGCACCGAGTATGAGTTCACGGAGAACAGTTGGAGACCACAGACAACCACAAGCAAGCAAAGGTGATTCCTGCCTCTGTGCCGTTAGCAATCTAGTTTGAGGCTAAAAAGCATAAGGCACATAATGTAACATGTGATCCGAAATAAATAGCTACAGTTCACTGAGCAACTAGGGGACATCAATTTGGGTTTTTTTTCCTGTTGCAGCACACCTTATTTTTTTTAAGTTTTTATTTGAATTCCAGGTAGTTAACATACAGCGTTATATTAGTTTCAGGAACACAATATAGTGGTTCAACAATTCAGGGTATATAAACTTTGCACAAACACACATGCACACCATTTAATTCTCATGAAAGCCTGGGAGACGACCTTAAATCTTTTTCTTCCCTTCTCTTTTACCCTATAAACAAACCACTGCGGTTTAAAGAAATAAAGTGACTCCCCAAGGTCACCCAGCTAGAAAGCAGTGGGGTCAGGTTTTGAACCAAGGCAAAGAGAGGACTCCGGACTTACGCAGCTTTAGTTAAGATCGCAGTAAGTTTTAATGAGTGAGCGATTTATGTTTAACTTTAAGGCCACCATGGGCAAGTCATTTCCTTAATGAGATCCTTATTTGCCTAATCTGCAAAGTGGCTCCCTCTTCAGTGGGTTGTTCTGAGTGATTGAGTAGGTGAGGGGCAAGCATTTAAGCACATCCGTAATGAATAATAAAGGCTCCTCACAGTCTAGTCAACAAGGGAATTAAAAATAAACTGACATGACAGGTAACCCTCAGAGGGGACTCAGGTCCCCCCAACTCCAGGATCTGCGATGACTATACACTTCACTGCTTTTATTCTAACAAATACAGCCCTGCAGTCCAAAAGGGGGATACAGAAATGGCCTCATCCCCACTGTTGCCAAATAGATTTACCTGCCCACACACTTTTCCTCAATCCGATCTGACTTCCCCAGGGTTCATTCTTGGCATGCCAGAGGGCTGACTCAGCACTTGATGGGCACACAGGTCTTGAAATTAGAGAAAGCAACAAAACCTCCCAGGGAGCGGCCTTTTCCCTCCCGTGAGGCTGTCATACGCCAAGTCTCCTCCCTATGGGGGGACCTCGGTGTCCCACATGACGATGCGCAGTCCCCCTTTTCCGTGACCCCCGCCAATTCGGACACCACAAGGAGCCAAGGCTTGTAAGGGGCGGGGGGAGTTTTGTTAAAAATGTCACGCTGCCAACCTCGGAGCCACTGGTCTGTTTGTACGCCGCCCGACCCCGCCGCCCCCTCTCCACCACTGCCCGGGCGGGGGAAGCTGGAGACGAGGAAAGGCGGGCCCACGGAGCGCTGGGGCAGCCCCAGCGCGGCCGCAGCATCCAGAGGCCTAGGGGCGCAGCGTGCGCGCCCCACTGCCCGCGAGGAGCCACAGGCAAGTCCGCCCCGCCCCCGCACGCCCGCCCCGCCCCCGCACGCCGCGCCACACCTCCCACCCCCGCCCCGCCCCCCGCACGCCCCGCCCCGCGCCCCTAGCGCCCGGGCACCCCCCCGTTTCCAGCGCCGGGCGCCCGCGCTGCAGGAAGGAGCTGCCCGCTCTAGCCGCGCCTGCCTCAGCGCGCCGAGCCGCACCATGCCCCGCATAGATGCAGACCTCAAGCTGGACTTCAAGGATGTCCTGCTCCGACCCAAGCGAAGCAGCCTCAGGAGCCGAGCCGAGGTGAGGCCCTCCGAAAGCCGCAGTGGGGTGGGATTTGTTTTCCGGGTGGCTCGGGAGAGGACCTTGGAAGGAGGTGGGATGTGCTAACCTTGCCGGCTTTTCCGTGTGTCTCTTGATGGATGGGATGCTGGGATGCTGACCGCCCCCCCCCCCCCCCCCCCCCCC
>NW_024425564.1:26835931-26888410 GCF_017311325.1 Ursus maritimus
TCCCCCCCCCCCGCCGAGAAAGGGGGTAGCCAGCTGGTTGCCTGCCAGGACTTGAGGTGTCTTTAAGGGACCCAGCTCCGGTGTAAAATTCTAAGTCCGTCCGGTCGGGTGGGCAGGGGGGGAAGGACACAGTAGACTAGACCACAGAGGAACAAAGATCAAGTGGCCAACTGATTTAGAAAGAATGGGGGTGGTTGGAGGGGTGCACAGAGGGAGCCATTGACCCCGTGGAGCCCAGGTGTAAAGGGAGAGGACACACAACTGGAGAGCTTTGTGATTTCGGCGCTGGGTCTCAGTGCGGAGGACTGTCCCTTGCTGCTTCAGCAATGGGATTTTTTTTTTTTTTAATGTCTAAAAAAACAGGCAAACTCCAGGGCGGCAGAAGTTCAGGGTTTACTTTCCACGTTTCAGTGACCTTGCTGGGAGTGAGGCTGGGGACTCATGCCTGGTGGCACCCCGCTTACTGGACAGCTACAGTCCAGCCCGGTTCTAGGGAAGCAGAAAGCGCTGAGGCCCAGGCGTGAGGGGTGGGAGGCAAATAGGGACACCCTGGGCAGTTTTGCTGGTTGTGTGTTGATGAGATCAAAGCCTGAGGAACAGGTGGACGCTGGACGGGCAATAGCCCCAGGGGAGAGGGAGCGTTATGCCCCTGCTGGGCGTGAGGAAGGTGAAAGTCTGAAGGATAAACTAGTTGCTCAGGAAAGCAGAGTCCCCCGGAGGGGGTGTGTGCTGGTGACCATGGCTTTGCCTGGTCTTTTAAGAGCTGGAGAAGGAGGTGAGGAAATGACTCCATCTGGAGGCTGGGGCCCCAGGAGTAAACAGGAGGAAGCTGAGCCAGCAAGCTTTTCCAAACACTCTGCTCCTCAAGATCATAAATAAATCCCCTTGCAAGGAACTCGGCTGCCCGCCGGTGCCCAGACCTGACTGCAGTGCCTGGTGGTGCCAGCCAACGGCTGGTTTGAATTAAGGAAGCGTCCTCTTTTAGCCGGTGACCAGACCAAGTCACCTTCTCAAGCAGGAGGGGTGGCAGCTAGACCCAGACAGGATGGGACTGGACAGGACTGCAAGAGGCCAGGAATGGTTATCCCTTAGCACTCGAGATTGGACTGCCCTCTTCCTGTCCTTCATCACGTCCTTAAAAGTGCTACCAGAGCGGGGCAGACTCTTGAAAGAAAAAGAAATAGTTTGGGTGGCAGGTGGGCTGTAGCTAAGGCTAGAAGAAGACAAGATGTGGGGGGATTCAGGGCAGACGAATCATGTGGTGGTGGCCTCCATATTCTTTCAGTATTTGTTCAAAATTCACTTAGGAGAGAAAAACTTAATTTTAAGAAAAAATGTCATGTTTAAAACGAGGATATATCATATGTATTTTCAGAGCCGGGAAGCATCCTGAGAAGGTAAAACATTTAGAATTTATGCAATAGAATGAATTATTCTTTTCTAGAGACTCGTATGATGTCATGCATCATTTGGTTTCATACTTTGGTCTGATTGAAACTATTAATGTCCTGGCTTCCAGGGGCACCTTGCAATCTCCATGTACACATTGCAGTGAGAACTCTGTGCCCTTGAGAAATGTTTTCATATTTCCGTTTTTGTGGGTGCTTGCCAGCCCTGTGCATGGAAACCAGAGTTAACTGGAATTGTCTTTCCAATTGGTTCCCCTAACGGTTGTAGGTGCCTGGCTGTTTGCGTCCCATAACCTGCCTGCTTTGGTGATGTTGGAGGGATCTGGTTCCCCCTAGATCTAAGTAGGCTTCTAATCCCTTCTCAGGGTTTTCTCAGTTTGTTGTGGCTGCCTGAAATTTCTTATAGGGAGATGATCCGAACTTTTCATTGTGCGATCAGATATAAGTCTAGAATGCACATCCCCTGACAGGGGTAATACCTGCATGCAAATTGGAAACTAAATGGTAAAAAATGGTAAACAGACAGCCTTTGAGCCTAACCAGAGAGCAGAGCTGAGTGGAGCCAGGAGAGAGAAAACAGCCTGTCAGAGCATATCTGGCTGGGAGGGGAGTTTTGACTGTTGACAAGATTTATCACTGCAACAGTTTTGCTGAGAGCTAGGTCTGCTCATGGATCATGAGGCAACGAGCAGGAAGTGGAGAGAAAGGCAGAGTGGTTTCCCGCTTAGATGTTCTAGTACTCCTGTAGGGGTGTTTCTGCAAGCCTCAGATAAAATGAATTTAAGGTCAGCCCTGGGGGCAAAAGTCAGCCCCCCTCGGGGCAAAGGGTGTAGCCCCTGGAGGTGGCCCAGGTGGCCTGACTGTGATTGTGCCAGACAGGAGGTCATCTCTCAACTGTCCATACAAGTCCCTGGTACATAAGAATAAAGTTCCACAGGGCCGCATAGGGAATTTGGGTAATCCTTTCAAAAGAAGTCGCATGTTTGTTGACTGAAACAAGAACTTCGTGTTTATCTGACACACGAGGGAGGTCGAGTCATTCCTACTCCCTGATCCGTTCTTCCTCAGAACCCATTCCTGGCTCTGGTGTCCCACCGGAACCCTTAACCTAGGGTAAGACTTAAAAAAAAAAAACTTATTAACACAGCCATAACTTTGGAAGTCAGACAATGAAGACATTTGCAACAGAAAATTGGCCACTTAAGACAGAGAAGACTAGACACAGTGAGAATTTAGTCTTGTTAAAACTCACTAGTGATTTTTTTTTTTTTTTTTTTTTTTTTTTTTTTTTTTTTACCAGCGGTCCAGGGAGAGGTGGACTGAGTCCAGGGAAGTTGGACTAAGCCTCCGGGGTCCACAGCAGGTTGGCCCACAGAGGATCAGAGCATGTCAGTGGAGAGAATATAGGGCTGGGAACAAGTGGACCTGCCTTTTAGTCCAACCTCCGCGCTATTTTAGTATCTTGGCTCTGTGTAAGTTTCATGGGGCCGCTGTAACCAAGTCCCACAAACTATGCGGCTTACACAATAGAAATTTATTGTCTCACAGTCCAGGAGGCTGGGAGCTCCAGATCAAAGTGTGCACGGGCTGGATCCTCCTGAGTGCTATGAAAGAGAATGTTACATTTCTCTCTCCTAACTTCTGCTTGTTTACGTGGTCTTGGGTGTTCCTGCCTTTGTAAGGTATCGTTCCCCTCTCTGTCTTCATCTGTACACCACGTTCTCCCTTTCTGTGTGTCTCTGTCCCCATTTTCCCATTTTGAGAACACCAGTCATACTGGGATGGACCCTACCCTCCTGACCTCGTCTTACCTTGATCACCAGCGAAGACCCTATTACAATTCACAGGTACCGTTGCTTGGCATTTCGGCATCTTTTTGGAAGACACATTGCAAACCGTACCAGCCTCTGTAAATTTTGCTCTGTAAAATCAGAGGGTTTGAGTAGAATTGTTCTTCGCGAATCACCTAGGGAGACACTCCAAAATGCACATCTTGTCTTCAACACAAAGGTTTTCACTAAGTTTGGAGCACCATGAGCATGCGTATTTTGGAAATTGTCCTACAACGATTCTGATGTGCACACAGATGCTGTGGGCCGGCTGCGGGAGTCTTTTCCATTTGTGGAACCCTGGGGCTCTCCAGTAACGCACAGCTGCACCGGCATCTCCAGATCCTGCCAACCGGTGATGAAGCCTGCAGGGGACAGAACATTCGGAAAGCTGGGCTGGGGCCCAGCAAGCCTTGCCCTGAAAATACAATATCATTCTCACCCCTTGGTCAGACATGAACTTCTTCCACACTTTTGAGCCACTAGGACTGTAAAGATAAGAGGGATTGTCCCTGTAGACTTACATTTACAGGTGAGACGCATAATAATTTATTTAATAAGAGAATTGCTTCAATCAGTATCATCTATAGATCTAGGCAAAAGGGACCTCCACCCCACACCGCCCTTCTGCTCCCTGTACCCCCTCCTCACTGGACAGGGCCAGAGGGCCAGGCTTCTCCTCTAGGCCATGTTCCAGGTACTCAGGATCCTGGATTTCCTTGCCCAAATGGCTTCAGGCTAGTTCCAAGGCTGGCAAGGGCTCCTTTCCAAAGTGTGTTTTCCCAAGGACCTGCCATGCTGCTGCCGTGCTCACCTCCAACCTCAGAGAATGGCCCCGCAGCAGCTGTGTGTGTGTGTGGGGGGGGGCTTAGTGAGCAGACTGGGGTGTCTGTGTGTGCACATCAGAATTTGGGTGGGACGAGGAGAAGGCGTGGACCGGAGGCCAGGGGCTGGCTCCCCATAACACCACGTTCTGGTAGTTTCCAGGTGATGAATGAAATCGTGTTTGTCAAGGTGGGAGGATCGAACATGATGTAGTAGGCTTATGCTTCTGGGGAAGGCTGTTAGCTCCATCAGAACATCGAGGTCTTTAGAAATGGGGTAGGTGGGTCCCCATTTGTATTTTTGGCCCCCCAAGTGCTGGGCTATAGGATTGACTTCAATGAAGGTGCGTTTAAAGGGCAGCAAAAACATGTATTTTTGAGGTGGGGGAGGGGTAGTTTACGACTTTATGTTCCCTTGCAAATCAGGCTTAGCAGAGTGGCAACTTGGAGGTGCTGTAGTTGGTGTCTTGACCAGCTGTGGCAGATTAAATGCCAAGTTTTGTTTCTGGGAGGCTGGGATATTTAAAATATCTCTCTCGGTGAACAAGTGGTGTATTTTGGGGGTGTGTGTACATGTGTCTTTTTGTCTGTGTGAATAAGATTGGGGAAGGTAATTTAACATTTTTTTAATGTATTTTTCTTTTTTAAAATTTTAATTCCGACATAGCGAACATACAGTGTAGTATTAGTTTCAGGTGTACAGTATAGTAATTCAGCAATTCCATCCGCCACCCAGTGCTCCTCACAGCAAGTGCCCTTCTTACTCCCCATCACCTGTTTCCCCCATCCCCCCACACCCTGCTTCCGGGAACCCTGGGTGTGTTCTCTAGAGTTCAGGGTTTGTTTCTTGACTTGCCTCTCTCTCTCTTTTTCCTTTGTTCATTTGTTTTGTTTCTTAAATGCCACATATGAGTGAAATCATATGGTGTTTGTCTTTCTCTGATTTATTTCACTTAGCATCATACTCTCTAGCTCCATCCATGTCATTGCAAATGGCAAGATTTCCTTCTTTTTTATGGCTGAGTAATATTCCATCATATGTATACACCACATCTTCTTTATCCATTTATTATTTGCTGGACACTTGCGCTGTTTCCATAATTTATCTCTTGTGACAAATTTTGCTGTAAACATAGGGGTGCATGTGTCCCCTTGGATTAGTGTTTTTGTATTTTTTTGGATTAAATACCCAGTAGTGCAATTGCTGGATCACAGGGTAGTTCTATTTTTAAGTTTTTGAGGCGCCTCCTTACTGTTTTCCACACCAGCTGCCCCAGTTTGCATTCCCACCAACAGTGCAAGGGGTTCCTCCTTCTCCACATCCTCACCAGCACCTGTTGTTTCTCGTCTTTTTGATTTTAGCCATTCTGACAGGTGTGGGGTGATAGCTCATTGTAGTTTTGATTTGCTTTTCCCTGGTGATGAGCGATGTTGAGCATCTTTTCATGTGTCTGTTGGCCATCTGATGTCTTCTTTGGGAAAATGTCTATTCAGGTGCTCTGCCCATTTTTAATTGGATTATTCCTTTTTGGGGTGTTGAGTTGTATAAGTTCTTTATATATTTTGGATACTAACCCTTTATCGGATACGTCATTTGCAAACGTCTTCTCCCATTCCATCGGTTGCCTTGTAGTTTTGTTGATTGTTTCCTTTGTGCAGAAGCTTTTAATTTAAAAAAAATTTTTTAAAGATTTTATTTATTTATTAGAGAGAGAGAGAGACAGAGCACAAGCAGGAAGAGGGGCAGTGGGAGAGGAAGAAGCAGACTTCCCTCTGAGCAGGGAGCCAGACATGGGGCTCGATCCCAGGACCCTGGGATCATGACCCGAGCTGAAGGCAGATGCTTAACCGACTGAGCCACCCAAAGCTTTTTATTTTTATGTAGTGCCAATAGTTTATTCTTACTTGAGGAAGATAATTTTATTTCTCCTTCTTAGAATTAAGGATTGTGTGGAATCTACCACATGGAGACTAGAAATAAGGGCAGGAATTCACTGTCAAGGCTGACCTTTTTCCATGAAGAGCTCTGTTTTTTCGATACTGCTGGTAGGGTTTTGGGGTGCCAAGAAAAACCCATTGTGAGCTCAGCGGGGTGCAGAGTGTAGCAGCCCTCCCCAGGCATCTGGGGAGGAGTATGAGTCATTGGAGACCTGAGAATTCTGATTATTTTAAGCCCACAAAGCCAGAACATTAGAGTGCCCTTAGCAGCACAGAAAGTGGCAACTAATAGACTCCTTCAGGTAGCTTTCAGAATGGAAATCGAACTTGCTCCGCTGAAGTAGAGCCAAGAATCATAATGAAGGAAGTAGAGAAGGGGAGGAGCTGCCCCTTCTGTTCGTGCACTGACTGCCTCTCATTTCCTCTCATCTTCGCTGTGTAAGGCCAGAGCAGACATATTTATGACGTCATTCACCCAGGAAGCCTTCTGGACGTAGAGTTGTGTAGAGAATGGGGGAGTTGCATGGAAAGGCTAAATGGCTCAAGGGGTCCCTTGGTGTTTTTTGACACATGATTGCGAAGTGAAAGGTGTCTCAAATGAAAAAGGACGGGGAAGGGTAGGTGAACACTGGTTGGAAATGATTATTGCTGATGTACTCATGAAGCCACCATTAATGTAGGTGGAGATTATCTCAGAAGCTGAAGATGCGCGCCTGTGTGTCTCCCGCTGGTTCTCCCTGGGGAGCACCCACTTCAGGGATGGTCTTGTGGCTGTCAAGGTCCGGCCAAGGAAACAGACAGTGCTGAATGTGTAAAACAGGGAATATAATGCAAGATATCCGAGCTCCGCTGACATGCCTGATGAGATATTGGGGCAGCCCAGAGATTGGCAACAGTGGAAAACCACTTCCAAAAGGGAGGAGGTGATGTTACTGGAGCCCAAGTACTGGGATCACTCTGCAAAAGCTGGAACCAAGACCATGCAGGCCAAGGCAGAGGGGTTCTGACTACATACAGGCCCTTCCTCCCTTTCCCGCACTATCCTTCAGTTTCCTACTCAGTCTTCCGTTGGCAGAAACCAACCTGTGCAATGGAGCCTGACGGGGGTGGGTGGGGAGAGGGAAGGGTGGCCTTCCTCTGGCAAGAGGGGGCAGGAAAAGGGTGAAGAATGGATCCATGAGCATGCAAGCCTCGGATCTGCGTGGGTCAAAGAAGTGGTTCTGACTCTGCTAGCTCTTGGTGAGTGTCTGGCCCTAGCATGTGTCTTTTGCTGAGCCCACCATCTTGGTTTAGCTCTCCTTCTGGATTCCTGATAGCTGGCTTAGTCACCAATGCCCTGAAGTCGGAGTTAAGGTAGAAGGGGAGGGCCCTCCCTCCAACATTTGCATGTCAAAGGAGCAAGTGTTGATAAGCGTAGACAGATGGCTGCAAGTACTTCCTCTCAGCTCTCTGAAAGATGCTCAGAATCACAAAGCAGCTGAGAAGGTTGATGGGTTAAGGGATTAATGGTTTGCAGCTCACTGCGGGGTGAATTTGGAGTGTCCGGTTCTCTCTGACAGGAAGAATGAAAGGAACAACCATGCTCGGCAGGAAAGAGTGGAGAGAATTTTTCTAGAAGGGGAATGGTCCCTCCTGCGCTTGGAAGTAGGGAAGATGGGTGTTTAGGGCCCGGATGGATCAGGCTGGGGACAAAAGGTGGCTGTGTGTGGGGAGGGGCTCCTGAAGGAGAAAAACTTCCGGTTCCGAGGTTTGGTTTGATGGCAGAACGTCCAGGGCCTTGTACTCGCGCTTGAGGATCGTAAAGAGGCCGGTTCAGCTTTGTCCCTGGATGACAGCCTGTCACTTGTTCTCTTTTTTTTTTTTTTTAAAGATTTTATTTATTTATTTGATAGAGATAGGAACAGCCAGCGAGAGAGGGAACACAAGCAGGGGGAGTGGGAGAGGAAGAAGCAGGCTCATAGCGGAGGAGCCTGATGTGGGGCTCGATCCCATAACGCCGGGATCACGCCCTGAGCCGAAGGCAGATGCTTAACCGCTGTGCCACCCAGGCGCCCCATGTCACTTGTTCTCTTGAGGAACTCTCCTGTCTGTGGAACACCTGGCTCAGCCCCTAAGAGACCAAGGGACCAAGGGACATGCATTTCCTTTTTGTTCTTCCCTTGCTCCAAACTCTAGAAATTCTTCACAAACCACTTAAAGAGCAAAGCATTTCTTTTTCTTTCTGCGAATAGGTGGATCTCGAGCGAACCTTCACATTTCGAAATTCGAAGCAGACCTACTCAGGGATTCCCATCATTGTGGCCAACATGGACACCGTGGGGACATTTGAGATGGCAGTGGTGATGTCGCAGGTAGGATGGTGGGCTTTGTTCCCTCTGCTGCTCACCCGGGACAGGTTGTCAGGTGCCCATCCTGGACCTGTTTGGACACAAAGAAGAGGAGAGAGAATGGAGGCATTTTGGGTCATTTACTGTGGCCAAACTGTTCAGTTCGGAGTCTTATGCATGCTGGGGGGCGCTTGTCTTCCCTTGGCAACCAGAAGATGAATGGGGTGTGGACTTCGCCTTCAGTGACACGGTCTAGATCTGCATGCGTGTCTTCCCTGAAATGCTCATGATAGTCTGAGAAGCTAGAGATATTACGAAGTTAGGCTGGTGTCGTGTTAGAGAAGAGCGACCTTGCCTTTGAAAGTAAGGCCCAGCTGCTCCGTATGCAGTCTGTGCGGTAACATTTATCATTTCCTGAGCACTTAGGTGCCAAATAGTAGGTAGAATGTGTGTAATGTTGCCACAGCCCCTCCCGCATGGGTTCCTTTTACAGAACTGAGGCAGAGAGGGAGAGGAGAGGTCCCTGGGCTCAGGGCATTCAGACCAGGAGAGACGGAGCCAAGATTCAAACCCAGACTGACTCCAGAATAAGGGATTTGCCTCCCAACTCACACTGACAGCTAACTGTAGAAGCTCAGGGTCCCTTCTGGCCACTTCCCAGTCTCATTTCCTACAAAGGGAGCAGCTGGTCTCCTGGCATTGGGAGAAATAAAGGAAAAGCCGTTTGTGGGCAGGACCTTTGTCCCACGTGGCTATAGGTGAGGTGCAGCGCACCTTATTCACCCTGGACGGGAAATGTTTGCTTCTGATGTGCGCAGAGTGTGTGTGTCTTTTTCCATCGCTAATGCCTGCCAAGTGGAAAGAGAAATCCAATTAGTTGAAAGAGCTTCTCGCTGTGGGCAGCAAGTCAAACCTCGGGAGGTGCTAGGATTCATGATTAGCCAGTGATTAGAAGGAAGATTTTCAAACCGATGATGAATTCAAAAAATGGAGTAGACGGTGGTCTGTCGGACTCCGCGATCGGTTGTAGTCTCTGTCAGCCCGCAGCCCCCACCGAGCTTCGGCCCGGAGGCTAATAAATTAATTGCTAAAGAAATTTGTATTTTTTTCTCCTCGTCTTTTCCGTGCTCTGCTCTGTGCTCAGCCATTGCTTCTAATGAATTATGGATCAGTGTGAAAGTGGGTGGAATCAGGGAGCAAGTAAGTAGTCCAGATTAATTCCCATATCAAGTTAGGAGTCCCTGAAAAATGGGGAACTTGCTGCATCCTGCCCGTTTTCACAGGAAGAACCCCCATCATTTGAAACCGTGAACTTTGAAAACACAGCAAAATAGTGTACCCTGAAACCGTGGGGGGTGTGTGTGTGTACTAGGAATTTTCTGTTTTCGGGATCCACTGAGTTAGTGCGAGTTCATAAAGGCGTGGAATTTTATTTTATTTTTTTTAAAGATTTATTTATTTATTTATTTATTCGACAGAGATAGAGACAGCCAGCGAGAGAGGGAACACAAGCAGGGGGAGTGGGAGAGGAAGAAGCAGGCTCCCAGCAGAGGAGCCTGATGTGGGGCTCGATCCCATAACGCCGGGATCACGCCCTGTGCCGAAGGCAGACGCTTAACCGCTGTGCCACCCAGGCGCCCCAGGCGTGGAATTTTAGAACGGGAAAGTGTAGATGGGGACACAGACCCAGAGAACTTAGGCGAGAGGAAGGAATCTGAGCTCTATAGTCAGATTTGAGTTTGAGTCTGGCCTTTGCCCCTTTTTGGCCAAGGCGTTGTTAAATTGCTGAAGCTCCATTTCCGTCCGCAAAGCTAGTATGACCGTACGAAGTTGCTCGGAGAAGTCAGTGGGATCAAATGATACACGACATGTTTGTGCCAGGTGTGGTCGTTGGGTGGGGCTGGCAGTCATAGATGTGGGATTACGATTTGTCGAATTCCCTCCCTCAAGAATCCCAGCTGTCTGTTGGGGTTAGCTTGTAGCAAGACATGTGCAGACGGTGATCATGAAGCAGAACTTTCAGGTAAGAGTCGAGGTTCTCTTGGGTTGGCCAAACAGCAGTTAGCCCTCGGGCGCTCTTCGGGGCAGGGCACCTGCTGCTCCGGCCCTGAGAACTCTCCCCCTTCCCTCCCTGGCCTCCCGGCAGAGCCTCCCGAGTCCTGAACGTAGTGTTGTCTGATCAGATTAGAATGGAAAACACGGTTGTGTGATTTGACCGGTGACACCTTCGTCCGTTCTTGGCTCTCAGCATATTTAAAGCAAGTGAAGCGTGAACTGGCAGGAACGCCCCAGTCTTTTGTGTCGTCGGGTCCCCCCGGCCCATGCAGGGAGGAGAGTGGGCTTGTTTGACTTCCTGTCCTAACTACTGTTTTGTCCCCTAGCACTCCATGTTTACAGCCATTCATAAACACTACACCTTGGACGACTGGAAGCTCTTCGCGGCTCACCACCCAGAATGTCTGCAGGTATGACTGCACCCCGGTAAGAAGTTACATTTCTTGCAGGTGGCGGGGTGAGAAACACTTCAGGGTGGTCGAAAGGATTCAAATTGGCACCAGACAGAGCTGCAGGGTCCCTAGGGAGACCCGTGGAAAGGCAGTAGTGGGCCCTGCCCTTCATCGTTGCCGGGGACGTGCCAAGAAAACCTGTCCTGGATCCGATTTTGAAAATATTAGGATCTCTCTAACAGGAATATGTTTTTTAACCTTGAAAAATTATGTAGTATGTCGTGAGAGCCTGTGGATGACCAGTGTTTCCTGCGAGGGGTGCATCCGGTCTGAACAGTCCTCCGACTGGAGGAAAAACATCGAATTATAACAAGTTGCTTTGGAGTTGAATGAAGAGTGTGCCCACTAGGAAGGCTGTAATCAGAAAGACAGATGCTAATGAGCGTTGGTGTGGATATGAAGAAATTGGAACCCTTCCGCGTTACTGGGGGGAATGGAAAATAGTGCAGCTGCTTTGGCACTCAGTTTGGCTGTTACTCAGAGCGTCAGACAGCAGAGTTACCATTTGACCCAGCAATTCCATGCCTAGGTGTAGACCTTGCAGACAGAAAAGTAGGTGTCCACACAGAAACTTGTATACAGATGTTCGCAGCAGCATTATTCATAAGAGCGGAAAGGTAGAAACCATCTGAGTGTCCGTGAGCTGATGAATGAATACACAGAAACTGGTATGTCCATACAGTGGAATAGTATTCAACTGTAGAAAGTGATGAAGTCCTGATTCATGCTACAACACAGAGGATGAACCTTGAAAACATTTTGCTGAGTGAAAAAGCCAGACACGAAAATATGTTTCTGTTTCTGTGAAATGTCAAAAATAGACCAACCTGCAGAGACAAAATAGATGAGAGGTTGCCTAAGGCTGGGGGGTGGGCGTTTGAAGGTGAGGGTCCAAGCATATGGGAGTGACAAGTGTTTTAAAATTGTGATGGCAGTTGTACAACACTGAATAGATCAAAAACTATCGAATTGTGCACTCTAAATGGGTGAATCGTGTGGTATGTAATTATATCTCAGTTAAGCTATTATTAAAAAAAAAAGGCGGTTTGAAAATAACAAAAACTCTTATTATTATGTAACAGACCTGACTTGCCACCTGGTACATTTCGGTGGTTCTGAGCGAGTGCCAGCAGAGAAGTTTCTTTGTGTTGGAGACACTCGCCTCTGTGATCAGATCATTTGTGATTGGAAAATGACTTCACCTTATACTGCTTTTGAGGTTATACTGGCTTCTTTTTTTCCTTGGCTGTGTGCTGTGTGGATTTTAATTAGTGAGAAGGTGGTTTTGGAGATACAGTAATTCTGGCTCAGTGTCACATCCTTCATTTTTTCCATATTGTGTCTGAATGAATATTAATTGCTTCCCCGTCTTTCCTTCCTGGAAGAAGTTTAGAGAGCGATGATTTTTTTTTTGGCGGGGGTGGGTCATACCTTTGACTCCTGTATAGAAGTCTTTGGCAATGTGTTGCTAATTAGAACCTTGTCCTTCGGGGCGCCTGGGTGGCGCAGTCGTTAAAGCGTCTGCCTTCGGCTCAGGGCGTGATCCTGGCGATCCGGGATCGAGTCCCACATCAGGCTCTTCCGCTGTGAGCCTGCTTCTTCCTCTCCCACTAAAAAAAAAAAAAAAAAAAAAAAAAAAAAAAAAAAAAAAAGAACCTTGTCCTTCATTACCAAGCATGATCATTTGACTTACTACTCTGCCCCCGACCAAATTAAAGGCTAATTAAAAAGGCGAAAATGTAAAAAACTCGGTAACACTGAGAGAAAGGAGCCCATCTTGAGTTCCACTTGGCAAACTTTAACAGAAACGAAAAGGAAACCAGGAAAAGTAGCAGAGCTCTAGTGCAAGGGTGGGATTGGGCCAGCACTGGGCAGACTGGTAGCATGAGGAGTGAAAACTAATCTGAATACAGAAAACTGGAGTAAACATGTATCAAGTTACCAGGCTGTTTACACTCAGTATCTGTGTTGTGGATACATTGTGATGTTGAGGGAATCACAAAGGGTATTCAGACATGCCCCCCCCCCCCCGTGGCTTTTGGCTTAGAGAAGTGTCGTAAAATATAAATATTCTTTTTTTTTTTTTAAAGATTTTATTTATTTATTTGACAGAGAGAGACAGCCAGCGAGAGAGGGAACACAAGCAGGGGGAGTGGGAGAGGAAGAAGCAGACTCTTAACGGAGGAGCCTGATGTGGGGCTCGATCCCAGAACGCCGGGATCACGCCCTGAGCCTAAGGCAGACGCTTAACGACTGCACCACCCAGGCGCCCCATAAAATATAAATATTCTTATAAAAGATGAGATGCTGACCCCGGGCACAATCCCATGACTTAGTTGCACTAAGGCATCAATGACTAAAAACAAATCTTATCCCAAAATGCGGATTTTCCCAGGAGCAGAGGGGTGGGTTGGAGACCGCCGGTGCCGTGGGTTAGGGAGAGGGTATCACTGAGGAGGGTGTGGTGGCTTTGCATGTCAAGACAGACAGGTGCCCTTGGGAAGGATCATCTTAGGCTTGTTCGTTCTTGCACCTTTTGGCCATTTTGCCCTTTTCATAGGAACCCTGAGTCTTGCAGTTTTTGAGTAGTTTCGATTTACGTGTTGTATTGTATTGAGAGTCAAAATGAAAACAGGAAGTTTTATCAGAGGAGTTTAGACCTCTTCCCCGCCCTCCTGTTCCCCGTGCCAGCTGCTCAGGGTGACAACACAGCATTGGTGGGAGGAAGCCTGTGCTGACCGGCCACCCCTCGTTCTTCCTGCCTCTCCTCTTCTCCAAGAAGAGCAGAATTCGCACCAGCAGCTCTACGGTTCAGAGTTCCATACAGCGTGAGGAAATGAAGGAAAAGCCAAGGAGCAGGTTTCCTGAGTAATTAAAAATCTGTTTACTGGAAAGATCCTGTGGCCAAGGACGAATCTCGTTTACCTCCACTGTGGCGTCTTTCTTGAGCAGACCCACCGTGTGCGTAGTTGGTCCGGGTAAACCTCAGACAGTCACAGCATCTCCCCAGGATAGGAGAATGGATGGAGGCAGGGTCTGACTTTGAACACTCCTTACTCTTCACGTCTTGTGCCTCTTGGTTTCTTTTGTTTGGTACAGCATGTAGCCGTGAGTTCGGGCAGTGGGAAGAGCGATCTGGAAAAGATGAGTGACATCTTGGAAGCGGTGCCGCAGGTCAAGTTCATATGCCTGGATGTGGCCAACGGGTATTCAGAACATTTTGTGGAGTTCGTGAAGCTGGTGCGTGCCAGATTTCCAGAGCACACCATTATGGTAGGTATGACGGAGCACCGTCTAGACGGGGAAAGCAAAGAGAGGGCTGTTCGGCGTGTCAGGGGAGCTGTGTTGGTGCCTTCTTACTGAGATGAGTTGAGATCATTCTGAAAAGAACAGGCAGTGGCAATGCAGGGTCTGCAGACTGGCTCTCCGTAAAAACTAGAGTCCAGATCAGCATCACAGGGTGTGGGCTTTTGATCTCTGCTAAATGTCATCAGATGTGGTGTAAGAATATCATGGGACGCTTTTGGTTTTTTGTTTTTTTCAAAGATTTTATTTATTTATTTGTCAGAGAGAGCGAGAGAGTGCACAAGCAGGGGGAGTGACAGGCAGAGGGAGAAGCAGGCTCCCCACTGAGCAAGGAGTCCGATGCAGGACTCGATCCCAGGACCCTGAGATCATGACCTGAGCCGAAGGCAGACACTTAACTGACTGAGCCCCCCAGGCATCCCCATGGGACACCTTGGACCAAAGGTCTGTGTCACTCCTTACTAAAGAGTTTTTATTTGATTAATGAAAATAGTGTAGCTGTGTTTGAGTTTAACCCGTTCGGGTCATCTGTCCCCCTCTCCTAACTTGCCAGTAGAAAATTCTCCTGTAACAGTTGAAATCCCCCATGTGAAGAGGAGTCCAAGTTGTTCGCTGTTATTTGCAGATCAGCTGGAGTATTGTTTGGCCTCGGACCTTTATTCTTGACTTGGCCTGCCTTTTGCGTATTTTCCTAATTACGAACACCTTCACTAGTCTAAAAGTTCCATTTGCTATTGGCGGGAAAGGCGGGTTTACAGAAGGGATTAGAAGCTCTCGGGTTAAATGTGGGCTTTTGGAAAGTCTACGTTGTGATTATATGTGTCTCCCCTGGTCTCAATTAATGTGACAATGGTAGATTGGCCACTAGATAATTTCCCTGTTCTCCGTTTTTGTGAATTTTGAATTTTATTTCTCCTTGTGTTTCATCATTGTAAGGAGGTTGGGGCACAGGAATTGTTTCTGTTAGTGGAGTTAAATCTTCTGTTAAGGATTCACAAGCGTTTTTAAGATATGTATTTTTGTGCTTTCCAATCATACGAGAAGAAAGGATCGAGAGTTGTCGCAAGAGCAGCCAGCTGTACAGTGTGAGAAGTTGGATGGGAGACCAAAAACTTCATTTCGTCTTCCGTAATAGTGCTGCAGTGTCATTTTTTAAAAAAGATTTTATTTATTTGAGAGTGAAAGAGAGAGTGAGCACGAGGAGGGGGAGACACAGAGGGAGAAGTAGACTCCCCGTTGAGCAGGGAGCCCAACGTGGGGCTCGATCCCAGGACCCTGGGATCACGTCCCTGAGCCGAAGGCAGATGCCCAACCGACTGAGCCACCCAGGTGCCCCGTGTCATTGTTTTTTTAATAACAGTAATACCGCTTACTGATTACCAACCAGGCTTCAGAAGGCTCACATCTGTTCTTTCTCTTCTGTAAAGAATGGGAACCATTGTCCCAAATTTATCCTGGATGAGCAATCTTGAGTCTGATCTGTTCCTACACTTTGCGGAGTGTTCACAAGGTCATACCGATACTGAACGGCTAAGTGGGGACTTGAACCCCTGTCATTGCTATCTAGTACCCGGCGTCCCGAGGCTCTTCTGCCCCTAGCCACCTGTGGTAACGTTTTCTCGAGCAAGAGGGAACAGAAAGCAGGACTCCCAGAAAAGCAGAAACCCCTGGCCCCTCAGCTGGGCTGTGGTCACTCTAAACAGTATTTGGTATTCAATGTAAATTCTGTGAAACCGTGGATGGCACTAGGAAGAGCATGACAGATAGGTGTTAACCAGGAGAGGAGTCCTTTGTTTCTTCCTTGTGGAGAGAAGGAGATCAAGCAGGCCCAGGGCTGCTGTTGACGGTCCTTCTTACCTGAGGTGATACGGGTCTAGATCTTTCTAGATCTTTCTAGCGCACCTCTGGTGTGTTAATTGTGCTGGGGATAGAAGTGACTGATGAACTTGGAAGTTGTGCTTTACCTCCACTGGTGTTTTGGGGGTGTAAGAGATAGTTCTGAAGGGCTAGGAATCAGAAATGACATGGATTTAGTGAGGCCACTCCCTGGTTCCACTTTCTTTTTCTGTAGTAATTCTTGTATTACATTGTGAAATGGGACACACGTACAGAAAAGTGTTCGGAACATGGATGTTTAATAAATAGTCCTAAGATACATGGTCCTTCCAGGGCACCTACACTCAGAAGCCCCTCCTCCCACCTAAAACGAAAGCCCCACCTTGACTCTAGCAATCATTTTCTTCCTTGTGTGTCCCTGCTTTCACCACTGCTAATGCCTTTTTAAAAAAAATTTTATTTATTTTAGAGAGAGTGAGGGAGAATGAGCGTTAGAGAGAAAGCACGAGCACCAGTGGGAGGAGAGGCAGAGAGAGATGGAGAAGCAGACTCCCCATTGAGCAGGGAGCCAGACTCGGGACTCGATCCCAGGACCCTGCAATTATGACCTGAGCCAAAGGCAGATGCTTAGCCGACTGAGCCACTCAGGCGCCCCTGCTGATGTCTTCTCAACAGTATTGAATTCTGCCTGTTTTCGAACCTTGTGTAAATGATGACCCTACTGTGTATCTCTTGTCGTATTTCAGTCAGTAGTATATCGAGATACAGCGACAATTTATTTAAGCCATATGATAGGCATTCCATTGTTCCTAGAACCAGTCTTTATTTTTTATAAAGATTTTATTTATCTATTTATTTATGTAGAGAGTGTGAGTGGGGGAAGGGCAAAGGGAGAGAGAATCTTAAGCAGACTCCCCACTGAGTGTGGAGCCCAATGGGGGCTCGATCCCATAACCCTGAGAGCATGACCTGAGCCCAAGTCAAGAGTCAGATGCCCAACCGACTGCACCACCCATCTGCCCCAGAAACAAATCATTGATACCGTTGCCCACCTGCCCCTTGCCCCTTCCCCTTGCTCTGCTTGTCCGCTGGTTGTGACACCGTTAGAATCGCTAACTTTGTGCCCCTGAAGTTGATGTGACCCCATGAGCCCAGTCACGCTGGGAAAGTCACATAACGTCCTGAATCTCATTTTCCTCACCTGTGAAAGAGAGGTCGAGGATAATAGCGGCTGGAGAATTACCGAGCGGGGGCGGGGGGGGGGCGTTGGTAGATCAGATGGTGTGATGTGTTGTGCACGGTGCGGTATTCATGGACTGTTGTTTGTCAGTTGTGAGTACCATTGAGGACAGATGCCCTGAGCACGAGTCAGAGATGGAAGGCTGATGGAGAAGAAGAATGGAAGGTGGGATGGAGGGGGGGAGTATTCGTTTTTGTTTCGAGAAGGTGGAGGAAACCTGTACCACTTTTCTCAAAATGGATAAGTGATGGTAGAAATCAGCGAGAGCCTCGGAACTTTCTATCCTATCTCCCGATCGTTGGCTATGAGTTTTAGCTCGCAGCTGGGCCTGCCGGGAGCTGAGGCAAGCTGCTCACTGTGGAGCCCAGGAAGCCCATTGGTGTGCCACCCCTCAGGGATGCAGACCAGGGGACATGCAGTGCAGGACGGAGGTAGGCTGGTAGTTCAAGAGAAAGAGCACTGTCCCCGGTACAGAGCCTGGGGGTTGCCATGGGGATGAGGCCGGGAGGGAGAGGATGGCGCAGAGTTCCCACGGCCCTCTGGGCGGCCACCACCGGCAGGTGCCTCTTTTGCATCTGCTGGTTGGCTCTGGGATGGGTTTTCATCGTTCTTCTTGGTTTCCCCAGCAGTGAACGGGGGACTTTGGCGAGGTAGACGCGTTATTCCTAAGGCGTTCTTTGCTTGCACTGACCCCTGAAATCTGGGATTCATTTGGAAACCTCTAGTGCTCTTAACACCCTTGGTTTTTGGAAGTATAATTTCTCTTCAGCTTTTGGATACATTACCATTGGTCCAGTGTTTTGGAACCAAAAGGTGTATAATATGGGGGCTGAGTGTCATTGCGATCGCCCCAGTGCAGTGAGCAGGAGGGGTACTCGGAAATGCTCTTGGTCGCGGCTGGCGGTTCCGGGGGGGGTCTGTCTGCAGCAGGAACAAGGGCTTGTTGCTCCCCATTCCCTGTACATCCTGGATTCATGTGCACACCCCATTTCCTTGCCTCGTCCCTAAGGCGCACTTTGACACTTGGAGGGAGGGAAGAAGCAGGGCGTTTTAGAAAACTTCGGCAGACGAGGGTCCTGTAGAAGGTGCTGGCTGTTAGAACAGTGTAGTAAGCCCCAGAGCCATCTGCCTGGTGGCTTTCAGAGAGGAAGGAGAAAGATGTGTGCCAGGTGCCGTAGAAAAAGGCAGGAGCGTGGGCTGGGCAAGGCACTTCTGATGATCTCCAGTCTTTGAGCATGGATAACAGCACCTACTTTTATGGACGTGTAACTCAGTTTTCGAGAGCTCAGGGAACTTTCTGAGGATCACACAGCCAGTAAGAGGTGGGCCTAGGGTTCCGAGCCAGGTGCCTGCCCCCAGGACCTGTGGTCTTCCGTTACACCACACCGTAGCCAGCAGCCACGCCAGCCTGCTGGGATGTGGACGTCCCGGTGTGGGGTCTGAGAAACAGCTTTGTGCTCACTTGGTCCTGGAGAGGTAGGTCTGTGACACCTCGTGTGTTCAGAGTCCACGCTGCTGGGGAATGCCACGTTAGCCACTGCCGACCGATCCCCACATGGCCATGGGCACGGCCTCAGCATTTCTGCACGTGGCCGGTGGCTCAGTGTCCTGCTTACGTTCTTTCTCCAGCACTGGTGATCCCACAAGTTTCAGAGCCACGGGGGGACACCCCCTGCTCCCTCCCTCTTCCCAGGGAGGCGGACCCTCTTTAGAATCCCTTGCAGGTGGTCAGCTCACTGAGCATGGAGCGTGTCTCACTGAGGTACAGGGAGTAGTTAGGGCGACAGCACCCCGCAGGCTGAGTTGTTTGGATTTCCTGTTTCTACCCTCTTTCTGGAACAGGTGTGAACGGGAACTGTGGTAGAAGCTGTGAAGGGCCTCACATCCAGGTGATGGGTCTCTGAGAGTCCCACAGTAAACTGAGTTTAATGCGCCATAAAAGATGGTAATTGCCTTGACAGCTTCTCCTACTTCCTGCTTCTGTGGGTAGGCGTAGGGACATTTCCGTGTGCTGGGGAGAAGGTACTAGCATTAGCTTGTCGCCACCTTATTATTATTTTTTTTTAAGATCTTATTTATTTATTTGAAGAGAGAGGCAGACACACAGAGAGCACAAGCAGGGGGAGCAGCAGGCAGAGGGAGAAGCAGGCTCCTGCTGAGCGGGGAACCCAACATGGGCCTCGATCCCAGGACCCGGGATCATGACTGGAACTGAAGGCAGATGCTTAACCGACTGAGCCACCCAGGCATCCCCAGCATGTCACCACCTGATATCAGGAGTTGGCACACAGTGGCCCACAGGCCTGACCCATCCCGCTGCTCTTTGCCGGCCCCTACCTCCCATCATCCTATAGAAAGGATTTTTCTTGGCAGGGGTCCTCGGAAGAGTCAGTAAAAAGTGGGTAGAGAAGTTACTGTTGAAGAGGTACCGACTTTCAGTTTGGGATGATGAAAAGTTGTGGGGACAGATGGTGGTGAGGGCCGCACGACAGTGCCACTGAATTGTCCACTTAAAAATCATTAAAAACAATACATTTTAGGTCATGGATATTTGACCACAATGAAGTCTAAAAAAAAAAAAGTGAGCAGAAGAGCAATATATAGAAAGCATTCTTAAGTGGCGGGCCTAACATTCTACTGAGCGCCATGGAGAGCTGGGCTCTGTGCTAGGAATTGAATAGAACTTTCTTTGTAAACCCTATCTTGACAACACTGAGGGGGTGTGGTTAGTTTCATTCGGTAGCAGGAGAAATGGAGCCTCCAAGTTCTTTCTTCCTTCGTTGCCTGGACCTGAAGGTCTGCCAGTGGACCCCAGGGCTTTCTGAACCGACTTCGATGAACCTTCGATGTCTGGTCCTAAGAAAAGCTGGAAAAATCGGGGCAAAACAGTCTTAGTTTTGGTTTTGGCCCAGGAGACCTCTTTAAACCTGTTGCTTTTTGTTTGTTTGTTTTCCTTTTCCCTGGGTCCCCACGCCTCTCCTTGACCTTGGAGGGGTGGTGGTTGCCGGCAGAACATGGGAGTGGGGGGCCTGGTTGGTACTCGGCCTCCCCAGGGAGAGGGGTGCCTGGTGGAAATTCCTGCCTGCTTCAGTGCCCCCCCCCCCCCTGCAGAAGGGTCCAGAGCTTGTGCTTTGTCACGGATGCCCGGGAAACGAGCGTGTGCTGCAGGTGCGGCCATGGTCCGGCCCTGCTATCTCTACCACCCAGGAGCCTCCTCGGGCCCAGATAAGCTGGCTCCTCCCTAATCACCCTGGCCGGCCCCATGCCCCGGCGTCACCCCCACATCCCTGCCGAATCACCCCCGAATCACCCCATGCACTGCTTCCTGGGCGGGGCCTGGGGCCAAGCCTGGTCCTGATCATGTCGTGTTGTCCTTCTCATGTTTGATTTTTGCCTTTCCCTTTCCCCCCTTAGTTTTTGCCTTTCTTGGTGTCCACTTTGATGAGACGGCTTTTTGCTCCTGCCCATGGAAACTCACCCGTCCTGCCTCTGTCTTCAGCATTCTTGTTGAGTTGGCCTCATGCTGGAAGTGCTTCCTGGTTTTTCCATACGGCAGGTTCTCTGCAGTGACCGCCTTCCAGCCACTGGTTTTAAAGAGCCACACAGGTGGCCGGGGGTGGGCGGTACGGGGATACCTGTGCAAGCCCCTGGGCTACCAGAACAGGGTCACCTTCCTCATGCTTTAAACTACTTTGAGGGGCACCTGGGTGGCTCAGTCGGTTAAGCGTCTGCCTTCAGCTCAGGTCCTCGGATCGAGCCCCGCGTCGGGGCTCCCTGCTCAGCGGGGAGTCTGTCTCTCCCTCTCCCTCTGCCCCTCTCCCCTGCTTATGCTCTCTCTCTCAAGTAAATAAATAAAATATTTAAAAAAACCATAAACTTACTTTGAGCCTATGTGATTGGACCTGGTCCATCCAACAGGAACTGACTTGAATTAATTTTGTGTAAATTAGGCCCTTTAAAAAAATAAAATGATTTGTTGGCAGCACCAGATTAGGGGGAAAAAAAATCCACATTGAAAGCAAAACGATGTAGGGTGCTGAGAGTAACTTCTGAGTTATGTGTGTATGTATGTATTTTCGTTTTTAAAATTTATTTTTATTTTACTTTTAAAATGTAAAACATGTTTTATTCTTTAGCAAGACCAGCAGTGAGGAAGAATTGAGAGCTTGGAGTCTTGTTTCTCAGGTTCCTATTAAATTCTTCCTTGGCTACAAACTTCCTTGGTTCTTGTGCTAAAATGAAACTCAAAACCCCAAATTATCAGACTTAGTTATAAAAGTAGTGCAGTGTCTGGGGCACCCGCGGGGCTCAGTTGGTGAAGCGTCTGACTCTTGGTTTCGGCTCAGGTCGTGATCTCAGGGTCCTGGGATCAAGCCCCGTGAGGGTCTGTGTGTTCAGCTCGGAGGCTGTTTCAGATTCTTTCTCCCTCTCCCTCTCCCACTGGTGCTCACTCTTTTTCTCTCTCTCTAAAGTAAATAAATAAACCTTAAAAAAAAAAAAAAGTAATGCAGTTCCTACTGTAGAATCCAGAAAATTTTAAAGAAAAAAGTTAAAAGTTGGGTAATTTTTTTATTTATACATAATTTGTTAGCATTTTGGTGTATGTTTTCATGGATGTGTATACTTGTGAGGGTTTTTTTTTTTTTTTTTTTTTTAAGATTTTTTATTTATTTATTTGACAGAGATAGAGACAGCCAGCGAGAGAGGGAACACAAACAGGGGAAGTGGGAGAGGAAGAAGCAGGCTCATAGCAGAGGAGCCTGATGTGGGGCTCGATCCCATAACGCTGGGATCACGCCCTGAGCCGAAGGCAGATGCTTAACCGCTGTGCCACCCAGGCGCCCCTTTTGTTGTTGTTTTTAACAAAATTAAGATCTTACTATTTCCTTCTCTTTCCCCTAATGTGATACTGAAAGCCGTTAAGCATTTTCTTGCACCATCAGACCAAGCTAAAAACCTCACGTAGCTGAAAAACATGATTGTTGAACCATTCCCATTTGGGGTAATACATTTGCAGTTTTGCACTGTTAGAAATAATATACATCCTCGTAGTTAAATCATTGACCTCAGCTGTGATTGTTCCCTGCAGAGAGGATCCTGGAAGTCTACTCACCAAATCAATGGATGTATTTTTGCATTTGCTCTGTGCGGACAAATGGCTTCCCAGGAAAACTTGTACTAAAGGAGACCTTGCACGAGCAGAAAAAGATAGTGTCTGTTTCCTCTGGTATTTAGTGATGATGGTCCTTTATCATTTAAGCGACCGGTAGTACCTCACTCGTGTCTGAATTTAAATGTGATGATTAGTGGGGCGCCTGGGTGGCTCAGTAGGTTAAGCGTCTGCCTTCGGCTCAGGTCATGATCTCAGGGTCCTGGGATCAAGTCATGCATCGGGGGTCCCTGCTCAGAGGGGAGTCACCTTCTCCCTCTCCCTCTTCCTCTGCTGCTCTTTCATGCTCTCTCTCTCAAATAAATAAATTAAATCTTTCAAAAAAATAATAAATGCAATGATTAGTGATGGTGAACGCTTACCCTGTGTTCATTGACCACTTTTTTTTTTTTTTTTTAGTTTGTTCATGTCCTTCCGCAGTTACTCTGTGGGGTGTCTGCATTTCTCTTGCAGATTTGGGAGAGCTTTTATAATGTTAGTAACCCTTTGTCATAGTTGCAGGGATTTTTCTCTACTGTGTTATTTGCCTCTTAGTTTTGTTGAGTGTGTGTGTGTGTGTGTGTGTGTGTGTACATAGATCTTTTTTCCCATTTTTATTACAGGTCTTCCAGGTATTCTAAGTCGGGAAGGGCACAACTTTTAATTGAGCTCCGGCACCCATCTGAAGCTAGTTTTGGGGACAAGTATGAATGAGAATCTGTATCTTCCAGAAGATCCCTCTCCCAGCTCTGTCTCTTGAAACCTTGTTCCGCTCCTCACTGACATGTAATGCCCCCCCCCCCCAATCATAGACGGTATCCTCAACCCCCTGGTCCTTCTTCTGGACCGTCTAGCATTTTCTATTGTCAGATGGCTGTTGGATTAAAGCAGCCTTGAGCCTTCCTCATCCATCTTTGTAAGATACTTTCATACCAAGTTAAAAGGCACTTTGTCTAGGTTAAAAAAGAAAAATACCTCCCCCCCAGGAATGAATTCAATGAAAAGACACTGGGGCTTCAATGCAAAAAAAAAAAAAAAAAAAAAAAGCATCATGGTAGCATGCGTAGGGATGCATTTCCCAAAATAAGACTTTGTACAGTTGCGAACATTCAGTCAGGCATCTTGCCAAGGATCCTAGGGACCAACTGAAGAATCCACAGGGTCGTGAGTTAGAATAAAGAGAGCTATTTTCATCCCTACTCCTGCTGGGAAAGAATTTGTATAGTCTCCAAACCCGATGCCTCCTTTCGGTTTTTACCTTCTGCCATGTGCTGGCTTCCGTGTTTATTCCTAGGGCCACAGCCTCGTGTTCTGAAACCGGAGCGTGCTGCAGTGCTGTCGGTCCGTAAGGGCTCATCTGCCCTTGCATGTCCGGGTGGGAACCCCCAGCCCTGGGGTGGACGCCCAGGCTTTTCCCATCAGTGAGATGATCGCTGAGTTTCATAATCTGGAGCCCGTGGAGTTCCATAAAGGTTCTCAAGGGTGTTGTCGTCTCTGAAACATATTATGGCCGACAGTAAAGATGATACTATCTGAGCAAGTGTTTCATTGCTTATTTTGTGTATTTGGGTTCTCCGTAGGATTTCGTTTTGTCCATCCCGGACATGTTCAAAAGCTCTGTCCCGCATAGTCTCCGGTCTCTTGTGGTTCTAGAATTAGACACTTGGCATACCTTCTTCTGTCAGCTCACCCCGGTGTGGTCTCACGTGTCAGACTCTGTGTTCCTGTTCAGTAGAGAAGGAAACCAGGGGAACGTCCCGACCCACCAACTTCAGATTTAATCTAGAATCAGGGATTCAGTCTGTTGTGCTCCTGACCTCCCTCTCGTGGCCCCCAGGCTGCCTGGTGGCTTCAGGACGCGTTCGACTGTGTGTCCAGGTGGGGGGCTGCTCATTCCCTCATCTTTGTATCACTAGGAATAGACCGTGATTGTGGGCTGTGTTCTTTCTGTCTCAGGCAGGGAACGTGGTAACAGGGGAGATGGTGGAAGAGCTTATCCTTTCTGGAGCAGACATAATCAAAGTGGGCGTTGGACCAGGTAAGCTTGCTGGGAAGCAGAGGCTGTGTGGTGGGTGCTGGGGGATGGGGTTTGGGGCAGCTAGAGATGTGGCCAGAAGGGAGCCCATGGGTGACCTAGCCACAAGCATAGAGCCCCTTTCTTTTGGAAGCATCACACCACTTTCAGAAGTTGAGCTTCCAAAAGAGGCTTTTTTAGGAAATCTCATTGGGTTGCTTTCTGATGCCCCCAGGGAACGTCTTAAAGGAGCTGGGATGTGGGTAGAATGTGAGGTCCGGTTTCAGAGCGCCCGTGGAAGACGAGAGTGCAGATTTCATTCATGATCCCAGACACCTTGAAGAGGAAGGCCAGGGGGTGTACAATTGTGGGGACAGTCAATGGACACAAATGGCTCAAGCTTATATGAAGGCTTGAGGGACCCCAAACGTTGCACATAGGCATACAGCTATGAGGCCGCATTTGAACGTGACCCATGGCCCAGTCGTTACCACCCCTGGCACCTCACCTGATACATATCCAGCTCAGTTGGCCCATACCCTCTTGGGCATTCTCTCCTAGGACCACCCGTTGGCGTCTTGAGTGGAGGAGCAAGGCAGAGCCTTTCTGTCCTATTGGGCAGCTCCGTTTTCTCCTGGGCCAGGTGGCCATCACTGTCCCCTTTGGCGAGACCTGAGCATGAGCCTTCATGTTTCCGAATTCTTCCTTGCACATCCATTCCTAAACGAACACTCAAATTGGAGAGAAAGGAAGAAGATATACATTTTCAGCTGGGACCAAAAAACAGCAAAGATTTTAAAAATACCGCCCACCCAAAAAAACACTACCAAAAAAGGAAGCAAACCATGAAGCCATAGGAGAAGAGTGTGGGAATGCGCTGTTGGAGGCGGAAGACATTGTTGTGTTGTTGACTTGGCACTGCTATCAGCCTGGAGGGAACAGGATGTGGAGGAAGAGAGGATTAGGGAAGACGAGGCTGGTTTGAGTGTGTAGCCTACAGGGAAACGCTCAAGATCGGGCTTTGGGTATTGCTACTTGAGCCATCTAACAACATCGTCCGAGCAAGAGGAAAGACAACCCTGGTTTTTACTGAGTGTTGGTCATTTTTGGAAAGTCAGGGAGAGGATGAGGCCCCGTTCTTACTGACAAGGAGCTCCCTACTTAGGATGGGCTGTAATAGACCGAGTTAATAAGAGAACAGGTGACTAATAGACCCGGGAGACTCTTTCTTCCAAAAGCAGGACGCTCACCAGTCACCTGTTTAATCAGACATACGTACGGCGTGTCTACTCGCTGCCGTTGTACTGGGTACGGGGTGTAGGTGTCGTCTTGGCTCCCAAAGAGCTGTTCTTGATGTATGTGATAGGATCTTGAACATTCAGCCGGACTTGTTCCCTTCATGCACATCCCGTGTGTACACGCTGTTTCCCCAGAACATCGATGGTCCTTCCATCGTCGCTGTGCCCTCTAGCCCCCAGCCCTGGCAGGGCTCTCTATTAGAACAGACTCGACCAAAGAGGGTAAGGGGCTTTGTTAAAGCCTCTTCTTTAAACTGATTGGAAATGACACTTAAATTTCATGAATCCTTTAGAGTAAAAACAACTGAGTATTCTGTGAATGACAGCCTTAAGAATGGGCGCCCTGCCCTTGAAACCGGGAGAAAACACGTACCCAGTTTCTCCTTTCGACTTGAGCATGAACCAAGACCCTTCCCATCCTGTGTTTCAAAGTTCTTCCTTGGCTTTTTCCAAGAAAGGTGACTGGCCTAACCTCTGTAGGTCTCTCCCGGGGGCAGAGCTCCGGGCCCCGTGGCAGAGACCCCTGCCTTCCCGCAAGGATCTGGCTATGGAGGGGGAGAGGAGAAAAACCAGTTAGGAACCAGAGATTAGGAAATGAATTCTGCCTTACACAGTGCAGGTCTGGTGCCTGGGGCAGAGGGTGCCTTGGTGGGGAGAGGAGCTCGCTGGCTCCAGGCTCGTGAGCAACGCACGTAAGGCTGGACATCAAGAGATGTATTCTGCCCTGTAGCTGGATGGGTGCAGGAGGAAAGGGGTCTTCCCCAACCTTCTGGTTTTCTTGCGGAATCCAAGCCTGGAATTCTAGACATGGTTCTCGGTCCGGTCCTGCCCCGAAGCCCTGGGGAGAGATCTGGGGGAGCCGGGAAGGCATTGGTGGTGATGGGGAGCCAGGAAAGGAGGCTGGGGTTCCAGCGGCCTTGTCCCCAGGCCTGATGGCCCTGGAGTTCAAGCCCCATTGATTGAGCTGGGAAACAGAGGAGTCACAGGCATGCGGGTGACTCATCCAGTCTTAAGTTCACGCATTCTTTTAGTGACTATTTTTAGCCCCCTTCTTATGTGCAGGGCTCTATTCTCAGCCCTGCATTTACAACAATGAATATCCCCCGAGCTTACCATCCAGCAGCGAAAACAGATCCCCTGCGTTCTTACACAAATAATTATTTAAATGCCTCTTTTTGAAGTGAATGCTGTGGCGAACAACTCCCCTGAGGCAGTGACATTTAAGATAAAGCCTGAGAGATGAGAAGCCTTGGCAAGACCAGGGGGCTGGTTCAGAGGGAGTGCTCGGACAGAAAGTACAGCGTGTACCGTGTACAGAGAATCCCCAGTGTGGGGAGCAGGGGGGAGAGCGAGATGGCGGAGGAGGGGGACGGGTGGACGTGCGGGAATTCGGTCTGGGTGATCTTGGGGGGCGGGGTGCTCATTTGCAGGGAGGAGGGGACAGGACGAGCCAGGGAACAGGTGCTGGAGGTGCTCTGGGCGTGACTCAGCCTGGACCTAGCTAGGATCACTCCCTGCAGACGGGTCCACCAGGACTGGGGTTGACCCCGTGTGGGAAAGACAGAGGTCAAGGGCGGTGCGGCATCTGGGCGGCTGGTCCTGAAATGGAAGATGGTCCCGCCGCCCAGGCTCGATGGGGACCCCGGACAGGGTGGGCAATCATGGAGCCCAGGAGGCTGGGACCCACAGAGGACGGAGTGGGTGGGAGCGGGTGCAGGCCTGGGGTCAGTGACCCACCTCAAGCCCGTGCGTCAGAGTTTCCATTTCTGTTTCATAGGCGAGGCCAAGAGGCCCAGAGGAGTTAGAAATTTGACAAAATCTGCGGGTAAAGAGGCTGTGGGAGGAGCCCGAGGGGTGTCTTGAAGTACAGTGTGGTTGTGCAGAAAAGCGAGGGAGACAGAAAGGGAAGGAGTGTAAGCAGGCAAAGGTGGGGGCTGATGTCACGGCGAGTGACAGTGACAGGGCGTCCCGGGCATCAGCGGTTGACGGTGATGAGGACCAGAAGCCACGTGGCCAGATGGAGTGGCTCTCACCACCCGCCCCTTCCCCACGGAAAGAAAGTTCAGCCCCGGTAAATCGGGGCAGGGCTGTGTGCCGGTGACGCAGGCTCCTTTTGTAGCACGTTCTGCTCATTCTTAACCATCTCTCTTTGGGCCCCGCCTCTCCCGGCCTCCAGGTTCCGTGTGCACCACCCGCACCAAGACGGGGGTGGGCTACCCCCAGCTCAGTGCCGTGATCGAGTGCGCCGACTCTGCCCACGGCCTGAAGGGGCACATCATCTCTGTAAGTCTCCCGTGGGGCAGGGGGATGGCTGTGGGAACATCTCGGGACTTTGGGGGGGCCCCTGCACCTTGGCCCCAAGGAAGCCTGTTTCCTGGCTGCCCTTCATCCAGTTGGCATCCTATGGGCTTGGCCGTGAGCCGGGCATCTTGGTCCCAGTGGTGACATTTGGCAGAGACCCAGGGCCTGCTCCCCACTTACTCTGCACCGAGGGGTGCAGGCACAGGAGTCAGTAACAACTCAGGGCATTCGGTGGCGCACTGGGGATTCGTGGGGAGCTTGGAGAAGATGAGAGGGCCGCATGCTCGTTTGCTACAAAGCACCCCAGCCTGGGTAGATTAAAGAAGAGAAAGTCACTGTCTCCCAGGTCTGGAGGCCAGACGTCTGAGATCGGGGTGTCAGCAGGGTCCCGAGGGCTGGGAGGAAGGCTCTGTTCTAAACCTCCAGCTCCCGTGGCTGGTGGCACCATAGTTTCCGTCTTCATTGTGGCATCTTCCCTGTGTGTGTGTGTCCACATTTCTCCTTTTTGTAAGGACACTAGTCGTGTTGGACTGGGGGCCACTGGTCCCCGGTTACCGGAGTGACAGCAGATTCAGTGGCATGTTGGGGGCAGAAGGCAGATTGCCGTGGGTTGAGAAATCTATGGGAAGGGGTGAGGAGAGGCAGAGGCAGCGATCTACCAGCATTTCCAGGAAGCTCCTAGAAGGACAGCAGCCTGGGACACAGCCACCAAATATTGAAGATTGAGTGAATGAATTAATGCCAAATTAATACCTGTCCTCAACGTAGCGGTTCTTCTGCTCCACTTTCACTGATGTGACGAACATTCAGACAGTCGAAGAGACATACTGTAGCTCTCCCCTTCCAGCTAAAATGCTCAGAACAAGACAGAGCATGCGGGATACAATCAGGCAGACTCAGAGCCATGGCTTCCACTTAATGTGGGTTTAAAAAAAAAAAAAAAATATATCTGAATTCATAGTGTACTTTTAGTGGTCCTGTAACAGTGTTGACTCATTGAATATATTAAAGTAAACCCTCAGACCTTTTCACTCTACAGTTGCTGAACCAGGTTCCCACATTAAATAATTGATAGGTAATTTAAAAAAAACCATTCACAAATGCATCAGATTACACATCCCTGCAGAATGACGTCTTGTTGATTTCAGCCCGCACTTCGGTATGCTGACGTGGGATTTCTGGACTTGCTTTGAGGATACGGTGGTACTCTTTAAAAATCCCTACATGCACCTTCCCTCGTTTTGAGCCTCACTTCAGCATTTGGTGGGGCCCATGTTCAGAGCCGGGTCTCGTCTGCTAAGTGCCGAGGGAACGGCTTCTCTGAATTTGTCAGTCAGGGACAGTGACCACCCAGGCTTGTGCTCCCAGTTCTCAGTAATGGTGAGCGATTTCCCAGATGGGCTTAGACGTTCTGTGTGTAACCGGAAGACCAGACGAAGTTCACACACTCATGTGGGATCGGCACTCTTTTTTTTTTTTTTTAAATATTTATTTATTTGACAGAGAGAGAGGGAGAACAAGCAGGGCGAGCAGCAGAGGGAGAGGGAGAAGCAGGCTCTCTGCTGAGCAGGGAACCCGATGCGGGGCTCGATCCCAGGACTCTGGGATCATGACCTGAGCCGAAGGCGGACGCTTCACCAACTGAGCCACCCAGGTGGCCCGGGATTGGCACTCCTGACCTGAGCTCATTTCTCCTGGCCAGCCAAGTGCCTTGGCGGTCAGAGCAGCCATTTCTTTGATCGCCCATGTGTCTGATGGGGTTTCACAAGCAGATATCTCCCACTTGCCAGTCATCCCTAAACCCACCGGAAACCCATCAGATATTCTCGATCCTGCTACTCTGCCCGGTTGCCTGCCAGCTGTCTCCTGCTACACTCTGGTTGCTGAATTAGCACATCCATGCTGTTGAAATTCACTAAAGGGAAGCCACGGCAGGGGGCTGTTAGCAGGCCCTGATGCCCGAGAGGCTGGACTTGAATCGGGTTTCTATTTATTGTGGCCCGCGTGGGGTTCTGAGAGGCAGAGAGCTGTAAATTCAGGACACCCCCTACATAGGTGAAGATTTAAGTGTGACTAGTTAGTTTTGTCTTGTCGTCTGCTGGGGACATCACACAAACGAGAATTTTAAAGATGGAAACAGACTTAGAAGAAGGAATGACTATTATTTATCAAGCATCTACTATATTCCAGGCACAATACACTTCTAATTTCTGATCCTTGGAACAACCTGACAAACTAGCAGTTAGCATCACTTGACAGGTGTATTAGTCAGGGTTCTCTAGAGACACAGAACCAAAGGGTGTGTGTGTGTGTGTGTGTGTGTGTGTGTGTATGTCAAGAGAGGATGTTGAGGAAGTATTTGTTATAAGGAATTAGTTCACGTGATTATGGGGGGTGAGAAGTCCCAAGATCTGCAGGGTGAGTTGCCAAGCTAGGGACCTAGGAGAGTTGATGCTGTAGTTCCAGTCCGAGCCTGAGGGCCTGAAGAGTTGATGTTTCAGTTGACCTTAAAAGGCGGGAAAAAGACCACGTTCGTTCAGAGGCTGTCAGTCAAGAAAGATTCACTCGAGGGGAGTCAGCCCTGTTGTTCCATTCAGGCCTTCAACTGATAAGATAGGGCCCACCCACATCAAGGAGGACAATCTGCTTTACTCAGTCTACCAATTCAAATGTTCATCCCATCAAAAAAAAAAAAAAAAAAAAAAGAGAAAGGAAGAAAGGAAGGAAGGAAGAGAAAAGAGAAGAAAGAAAAGAACCCTCCCAGAAACACCCAGACTAATGTTTGACTAGGTATCTAGGCACTCTGTGGCCCAGTCAAGTTGATACAGAAAATTAGCCATTGCAACCAGGTGAGGAACTGAAGCTTCATGATCTTAAGTAACTTGTCCGGCATCACTACTGGCAACATTCAGACTGAGGTCTGTTCATCTTCCCTTGACTGCCCCCCTACCCATTTCGAAAATGAGGACGTCACAAAGAGTGTGAAGAAGAAAGGCTTGCTGAAGTCACAGAGAATGCAGGGTTCTGCAGGACTCCGTCTGCTCATTCTCCCACCCCAGTGCTCTGGGAGACGTGTGCTTCCTCTGTCCTTCCCCACAGGGTCCCCCCATGCATGTCTTCCAGCAGGGAGAGGACGGTCAGTGCCCGATGCACGGTTAGAAGGGGAGGGATTTGAACCACCAGCGAGTTCACTATCCACCGATAACCAAGCACACCTTGGACTTTGTGCTGATTTATAGGACCTAGAAAGAAGTCCTGGGAGTAGGTTGACTGGGATCACTGTGGTCTCTTCTTGACTCAAGCTCCAGCATTTTAATCGGTGCATTTTATAAAGACCAAGAGAGCATACCTATCAAGGCCCAGGAGGCCCGGTATTGTGAAGGGCTGGTCATGGGAAGGATCCAGATGATTCAGAATCCTCCCCAAAGTTCTCTGTCTCTGTGCCTGATCACTGGCCCACTGACCCTCTGCAGAGAAGTACCGATGGATCAGTGAATTTCTGATAATTTTAATGACTTAACATAGCATTTCATAGCAGTGAGACCATTCTTTAGCAAGACCTACACGAAGTTATTCAGATAATTACATTTTCATGAGGCCTGAAAAATTCCGCAACAGGATAGGTTTGGCCTAGAAAAAGTTAGAAAATACAGATAAATATAAAGATTCCTGGAACTGTTATCCTCTTAAGAGAAACATGCCTAGTGTTTTGATAAGTATGCTTCTAGGCATTTTTATGTTTTTAAAAATTCTATTCATTTATTTATTGCTTCAAGACATTTTTAGAATGTACACTTAACTAGGGTTCTAATCTTGTCCTAACATTATTATTGCTGTTTGACCTTGGGCAAGCCGCTCAACCTTTCTGAGCTCTCCTCATTCCCCCCCGCCACCTACAAAATAATCACCTTCAGGTTGCTTGTGGTGTTGGAATGGCAAAATGAAGTTTGTAACAGCCTCGGCACGCGGTAGGTGCTTGATTTGATTT
Source organism: Ursus maritimus (assembly GCF_017311325.1). NCBI lineage: Eukaryota > Metazoa > Chordata > Mammalia > Carnivora > Ursidae > Ursus > Ursus maritimus. Next base: position 26,867,898 of record NW_024425564.1, read on the forward strand.
CCCTCTGCCAGTCCCGCACCTGCTTTCACCACCCTCGGTTTCAGAGCAGGGGAAGTATTCCGAAGAAGAAGAGGTATGCCCACAGTTCACAGATCGCCTTTCCCCGTTCCTGTCACGTGATGCTTTTTCTGCTGAAATACAACGTGAATACTCTTGAAAAACAAAACAAGCAGCTCTTTGAATATTTGCACATTGTTTTTGAAAACATTCCGGCGGCTGTGATGTTTCTCTGTGAAAGTAAACGTGTGTCTCAGATGGCAGAGATTTACCCCTCCTGCTCTTGCCTCCTGAGAACACGAAAAGGACGCTTTGAACAGCTTCTGGAAATCACCCGTGAACGGAAGTAGGGAGCAGACTCCTTGGCCCTAAAGCGTTTTGCGACGTCGGATTGCACGGGGTTAAACGTGCAGTCTGTAGTGCTTGGTCCGCCCAGTCTATTTATAAATGCATTTCCAAGTAGAGCGAGCAGAAGATGCTCTACGTAGGGTTTCCTCTCTGGCACGTCACGGTGTCCTCTTAGCGTGGACATCTTGGCCCATCCTGGGAAGAGAAGAGCTCCTTTTCAAGGGCTCCAGTGACCTCATCCCTAGCCGCAAGAATGTGGAATTTTCCGGGCCCCACACAAGACACCTCCGTGGCAGTCACAACTCCTCACTCACAGCTTGCAAGCAAGGGAGAGTGTGTGTGTGTGTGTGTGTGTGTGTGTGTGTGTGTGTGTGTGTTTCAAGTCCGATAACGTCCTAATGTAATGGAGCCGTGAGTTTGTTTAATCTTCTTTTTTTTTTTAAAGATTTTATTTATTTATTCGACAGAGATAGAGACAGCCAGCGAGAGAGGGAACACAAGCAGGGGGAGTGGGAGAGGAAGAAGCAGGCTCCTAGCGGAGGAGCCTGATGTGGGGCTCGATCCCAGATCGCCGGGATCACGCCCTGAGCCGAAGGCAGACGCTTAACCGCTGTGCCACCCAGGCGCCCCTGTTTAATCTTCTGAAGTCATATGTTTGAAACCCTATTGAGTGCAAAACTGGTTTTGGTAAAGAGATAAAGTATTCAGAAAATTCTCAGGATGAGCGAGGGGCATACAGGGGGCTTGTAGCTTTGAAAGAGGAAGTTCGATATGCTGGAGCTTGGAACAGACAAGAGACACAGCCCCAAGTCCTGTCACTGTCTTCCCATGCGCGGCTGGGGCCATGTCACTTGGAGGGGCAGACCACTTCTGCAGTGACCATTCCCTAGCAGCCCGGGGCCCTCCGGGGGTCGGAGAAGCCAGGCACGCTTCATTTTATTGAGCTTTTGCTTACTTGCACTTCCGAGAGACGGTGTTTTTTCTTTTTGAACGGAAGGTCTGTGGCAACCCCACCCCGGGGGCAAGTCTCTTGGCACCGTTTTCCCAACAGTATTTGCCTGCTTGGTGTCTCTGTGCCACAGTTGGGTAATCCTCAGAGAATTTCAAACATTTTCATCCTTGTATTTGTAATGGCGATCTGCGATCGGTGAGGACGGCTCGCTTAAAGCTCAGGACGGTTGGCATCTTTTAGCAACAAAGTATTTTCTAACTAAGCTGCGTACATTTTTTTTAGACAGTCATGCTAAGTCGAGTGCATGTCCCTTCTGTATGCACCGGGAAACCACAGAAGCCATCCGACTCGCTTCATTGTGATATTGGCTTTATTGCTTGTGGTCTGGAACCAAACCTGCAGTATTTCTGGGGTGTGCCCGTCACAGACACGATGGAGGAAATAGTTCCAGGCTGTAACTATGCATAAAAAAACAGAGTTCGAGCTTCACACCTACTTTTGGGTCCGAACTGCAAGGAAGTAATGAGGCGGAAGTTGAGTTGTAGCTGCTGGAGCGACAGGCCTCAAAAGCAGATAAAAAAGGGGATTGAGTCACAGGACCCCTGTTCTCCATGGGAGGTGCTCATACAGCGGTTCACCCTGGTTGGCTAGATGCCCTCCAGCTCTGGGGGCCCATACGCCTTCCTGCCAGTTGTGGTGACAGTAGCCCGGGCGGCCTGTGTCCTTCCCAAGGCTGGTCTGACCCCTTTCTGGGTGGGTCCCACCTTCCAGGAACAGGCGCTTGCCTCTGAGACCTTGGTGTTCTTCCCAGACCCGCTCTGAGCTCGGGGCTCTGTCGTCAAGCCAGCCCTCAGCACTGACCCTGCCTCCCCCCCGGGCCTTTGCTTCTTGGCCTCTCTCTCTGTGGGGTCTGGCGGCAATCCCGGCCACCCTCGCCGGCTGTCTCCTGGGACGTCACACAGGCCGCATTGGGAATAGCAGGTAGTGGCTTGTGTTGGTAAGGAGGCCCTGTGGGCTCTGCATTCTAGAAGCGCCACACTGTGCTGCTGGGGCTTCAACATAACTTCCACGACGGGGCCACGCTGGGCAGCCCAAGGTGACCGTCCCGCTGGGCACTAAACCAGCCCCAGGCGTGTGCTCTCTGTGGGCACGGTGGGATCAGGAATGCGCGTTTGATTCTAAGCTAACCGGGCCCATTTCGTGGAGGTGCACAGGGGACGCATGGAGTGGCTGGAAGCATAAAGGAACTCCGTGTCCCTTCCCCGGCTCTTAAAATATTTCAGCTCTTGTACTAAATAAACCTCACCTCACACCAGGCGGGGAGGGAAAGGTGACTACCGAATGAGAGGGAATCGGGATGGCCCTGGCCGGGCGTGTTGTGTAAGGGGCTGGCGGCGAATTGAGGTCTCAGAGCACCTCCTGCTGCCTCCCGCTTCCCCAGGGTTCCAGGGCAGGGCAGGGGCGGACAGGTGGGCAGGCGGTTGGCGGGGCTGACCCAGAGAAGAAACCCCAGGAGGCTTGGGGGGTGCAAGGTGCAGCATTGAGGGCAGCAAACTAAGTGCAGACACGGTGATTGGGAAGTGCTGGGCCCGGGCTCTGAGGGTCGCTGCTTTTGGCTGGGGGCTTGCCCTTGGCTGGGGGTGCATCCGGAGATCCCCTCCTGATGACCGAATCACCCCGGGGTTGGGGGGGGAGGACAGCCTGGCCAAGCGCACCGCTGCTCACACCCTCTCCTTACTTTTTCCTTTTTGAAGGACGGAGGCTGCACGTGTCCAGGAGATGTCGCCAAAGCCTTTGGTAAGGGGACAGGGAGGGAGGGGTGGGAGTTCCCTGCCTCCGTGTGCTGGCCTCCGGGTGCGAACCTGAATGGAGAGGCGGGACTTGTTGGGAAATTGCGGGCCAGTCCTGAGTTTCCTGTCCCCGGATTTTAGCCCCAGTTGGCCAGAATCCCGAGCGGGCCGAGTGCCCAGGGGATGGATGGGGGCAGGGGGGACAGCCTGCAAGCCGGGAGTGGGTGAAGTCATGGCTCGGAAGGCCCAGCGTGCCTGTGGAAGAGGCCAGTACCAGGTCCGAAGCACAGAGACTTCAGGGAGGGTCCCTGGGGCCTAACTTGGGGCAACCTTTTGGGAAGGACTAGAGTCCCCCAGCGGTTTCTCACGGCAGGCCGAGGAGCCCGTGTCCCACCAGGGGGCAGCAGTGTTCAGCTGTGATGCAGGTGGGGTTTTGGCCCCCCTGGCCTTTTCCTGGGAACACGCTAGGCAGTCAGCGGCTCCACGTGCTTGCCACCTGACCTTGACAAGCTGTGTCTGGAGGTCAGAGCTGGTTGCACAGCTGGGGACAGCAGCCTGCCAGGTGGGAGCTGTGTGTGCCCGCGGGTGACAGGAAAACCAGCACCACAGCCCCACTCCCTTTTCTGAGGCCAGAGCCAAGTTCACTGCTAATTTTTTTTCCTTGTTTTCTTTTCTTTTTTGCTACGGAGAGGAACTTTCTGTCTGAGGCATTCCTAAGGGGTGCCAGTGGTCCTTCCCCTCACCTGCATTTGGCAACTCCTCTTTTTTGACCACTGCTTTAGAGACCTTCCCATAGAATGCCTTAGGGTTAGGGATTGGTTCTCTCTCTCTCTCTCTTTTAATAAAACACTGAAGGTGACAAGGAGACAGGGACAGTGCTCTTAGCAGCCGGGTTCTGTGGCAACCCTGGGGAATACCGTGAACACGGGCAGCCTTCTTACGTAACCCCCTCCTGATCGTGCATCTTGGTTGTGGAAGGGGACACACCGGTCATCTTTGTCATCCAGGGTGCCTACTTTATAGTGGAGACTGAGGCCCTGAGAGGTGGGTGACAAGGTCAGGGTCCCACAGCTGGCGGCCGAGCTGGGGGGATCGGGACCCCTGCCCCACTTGGGTGCTCGCTCACTCCTTATCAAGACCGTTACGATGTTTGAGCTGAACTACTGAACGCCGCTGGGTGCTCCTGCTTGTGCTCCCTGCACCGAGTAGGAACTGGCGCACTTTTAAGTGACTGGTCGTTAAGAAGGTGCCTCGTAGGTAACAGCCGCTGGTCTTTGGAATCACCTCTGGGATCTTTTCCTTCGCTCTGCTTCCAGGGAGCCAGGACTTGCCGGGTGCGGAGGCTCGGCGGAGGGAGGGAGAGGGAGAGACTGCGTCAGGGAGAGCCTTGGCGAGGGAGGGGCACCAGAACATTCAGAAACAAAAATAATTGAAAGCCACTTCAAAGCGTTGTTGGAGTGGATCTGTGCTCTGCGTTCCTGCTGTTGACATCTGCTACTGCGGTTGTGGTCATGGGGAGGCCTGGCTGGATACCAGTCGTCCTCTGCCCCCTCAAAGTCATGGCAGGGCAGGAGGGGTGCGGGGGCAAGGATCCGCCATTCATGTTAGGGACCCTGGAATGACGGGCCTGCAAAGCTTGCTGGCGAGTAGAAAGGTCCTGTTGTGCGTGGCTTGCCCGAGGGCCAGGCCAGGGGGCCAGGCCTGCAGAGCCGGCTTCTCTGTAATGTTGAACAGAAGGGGCCAGGATGCCTGACACAAACCCCAGAGTTGTCCTGCAAGTATCTAACGGACCCGCTGGAAGAGGTCAGGGCCACTTCTCAGGGGTTCCTGGGCCCCCTCCTCCTCCTTGTCCTTCATCCAAATTCCTGAATACGTCTCTGCCCTGATGTCCTCGTGTCCTAAATGCAACCCTCAATAGGACGTAGGAGGAGACGTTCATAGTCAGTGGGGAGACTGTACCATCATCCCAGAACAGGATGGGAAATGGTGGTATTGCTAGTTCTTGCCCATACACACTTTCCTTTCTTGACGACTAGTCATCGTACATTGACCGTGTGCCATGTCCTGTGCTAAACACTGGAGATGCAGCAGCTTCAGAACCATACGCATATATGGTACATCGACCGTGGTATGGTGAGAGAAGGAACAAACCTCCTTTTTTTCCCCCAAATAAGTCTCATTGTTAATAAGATCCTCCACACACGTTCGCTACTGAAAATTGAAATAGCACATCAAATGATCTTATCACAATTCCAATTTTTGAAAAACAGAAAATCCAGCCTAGGCACCCTGTCCTAATTATGCCCTAGCCAAACCACCCCGATGCTTTCTGCATACTCCTTCCGCAAAGTTACCTGGCTTCCGATGTTTGATGTGGGTTTTAGCTTAACGGCTCCAGGCTTCTCAAACACACCGGCAACACTCAAAACTGGTTAGTGCTTCCTTAGGTCATATCAAAAAGTGGAAGTATACTGAAGTCATTCGAAACATATGTATATGTGTGTGTATTTATACATATGTGTGTATGTATGTATATCTATGTATATATGTGTATATGTAGATATAGAATTATATATATATTTCATTTTATATATGTGTATAAAATTTAGGCTTCTCTTCTTAATACCCAGTCTCCAGTGTAGGAGTTTTGGTCTGTTCTGAGGTCTTTCATGATCTACACAAGCAGAGTGTGAGCGCTGCTAGCCTAAGGTAGACCAGATGCCTGACGAGGGCACAGGTGGAGTGACTGTCAAGGATAAGATTGGGCACCATGCCGTAGAAAATGCCGCCCAATTCTTAATGCTGCTCTGATGATGAGACTTAGACTGTGTTTGGAAGGTGGTCATAGTCAGTCATCAGTCACCATTAAGTCCAGTGCTTTAGCCTTTAGCTGTATTTCTTTCTCTGAGTGTCCAGTGCCGGTCTGTTCACACAGCAGGCCTTCTCCACTTCTTCCAGAAAGGGAGAGGTTGAGCTTTTTTCTTGATTATTGCTGGGAGTGAGGAGGGGTTGGAGTAGCACGCCGATCCTTCTAGAGCCGATTTTCTCTGAGCTCTTTTCCTTGTGGCTGCTCTTTGTCTACCCTACTGGAGTTTAGGGGCTGGAGCGGATTTTGTCATGCTGGGAGGGATGTTTTCAGGCCACACGGAGTGTGCCGGAGAGGTGATCGAGAAGGACGGGCAGAAGCTCAAGCTCTTCTATGGGATGAGCTCCGAGACGGCAATGAAGAAGCATGCGGGAGGGGTTGCTGAATACAGGTAAGCCTCGAGCACCAACTCTGTTAGCACTCGCGTGCCCTGGGAAGGCGCTAGAAGACGGACCCTGCTTCTTTTTAAGTAGCCCGGGTTTTTATCCAGCTAGCCTTTGCTGTGTTTGGGGCCCTCGAAAGGCGGTGCAGAGCAGACGTGTTTTGGGACGGGACGGAAATGTGACGAGGGGGTGTGTGAGCAGGTGGGACTCCTGCTCAGCCAGGCCGGGAGGTGACAATCCAGACTTTCCAGGGGCTTAGGCAGGAATATTTTTGCCGTGTCCTTCCGATAGAGCCTTCTGATAGCTCTGAGCTAGCCCCGTCACTGCCCATCTCTAGCCTGGAACGAGTTCAGGCTGCAAGAATTGAGTTGAAGAAGGGGTTTCCCATTGCCTATGAAACAGGTGTGGTGCACACCACCGTATGGAGGTCAGGCCTTTCTGGAAGATGCCGTGTTTTCCCTATGGTGGGACCCTTACCTGCCTCCAGGCTCTGACGGTTGACACAGGCAGCATTTTTAGCCATTTAATCGTGTTACTCACTGCAGAAAGGATGCTTGCTTCTGCTTTTTTCTCTTTTTTTCTTTTGCAAATCCACGATCCCCAAAGATAACCTGGCCTTTTCTGATTCATTTCCATCTTAATTGTGCACACGTGTGCTTGAAGGACCTGAGGACAGCACATGCCCACTCCCTGGCCCTGTTCCCTAGAAGCTGCTGCTGCTTCTCACCAGTGTCAGCCTGATGACAAGTGACACAAAGTGGACAGGACAGAAGGTCTTGCTTCCTCAGAAGAAAGTCTGCTGGGAGGGAGGGATTGCTTTTCTCCGGAAAGCCTCAGGCCCTGGGGTGGGAGCTCAGGTCTTCCCTGGTGGACACCCTCCATTCCTACCATTCATCCCACACACGAAAGCTGATCTCGAGAATCTGGGATGCAGACGTGTTGTATGAGGTTCAAGTCCTGCTGGAGGTAAAATCTCAGAACCCCACTGAGAATCACGGGCGGGCAGGCAGGAGGCATGGGATACCCAGTAGAGCTCTGTGCTTCAGTGTGGGGGGACTGGTGGACTGATGTCCATTCTCATCCTCCAGTCTCATATTCCTCTTGAGGGGGGACCTCAATAAAGATGGTGCGACAGTGAGGGGAAGGCAGGGTGGGAAAGAGGAATAGGGGACTAGGTCTATACCTTCATTCTGGAAACTTCAGTCAGAACAAGAGGACTCTCCTTCCCGTGCAGCCTCAGAAGGCTCTTTCTCCCATGTGGTGCCCGATGGAAGAGGTTGCATGGTTTACGAGGGTGGGCAGGGGGAGGATCACTGCCTCAGTGCCACCCTGGACCTCTGGTCCGGAAGCTTCGCGCTTTCCCAGCAGCCCTGTCCCCACCCCAGGGCCTGTGCGGTGTCTGCTATGTGCTGCCATGTTACGCGGAGCCATTGTGGTTCGGTGACGCTAGATGCTTTGCCTGAAGGACACTCTGTCTTGGTCTGTCCTGGGTTCTAAGGCAACTAGACAGAGGAGGGCAGACCAGGCTGTGCCACATGCAGACGCCAAGACACCGAAAGAAAAAAGAAAATTCCTCTCCTGTAATTTCAGCAGGGTTTAGACAAAACAGAAAATAGAATATTCTGGAAGCAGATTCGAATCTTAGACAGGAAAGGCAAGTGCTGAAGGAATTCGAACCTCAATCTGGAGGCAGCCCGAGCCCTGTAGGCTGCCTCTGTTTTTCTCTCTCTGTCTCTCTCTGTCTCTGCCTCCCTCGCTCCCTCCCCTTTCGCTGGCAGTTTGCAGCCCCATCCCCACGGTTTCCTCACAAGAATGGTCCTCCTTTGACGTTGGTATTTAATTAAGGCAAAGCTATTTATGCTTTGCTGGTTCCTTCCCAGCCATTAACCATTTATTCCTCACACTGTCCCCGGGAAACAGATCAAAGTGCCTGCGTTTACCAGATGAGACAACGCGAGCCTCAGCTATAAATGACTTGCAAAAGGGGCCGTCACCCGTCAGCAGAGAAGTGACGATGAGAGTCTGGATGACTTCCAGTGAGCCCCAGGCAGGCCATGGAGATCTCTTTGAAAAGTGACACGGCGGTCATTGCCAGAGCAAGTGCCTAGGTGTTGGTCACAGAGTGCGGTGACGGGAACCGTCTCCGTGGGGCCAGGGACGGGCGTCAGGAGCTCGGTGCTCTGAACCAGCCACGAGCCAGCCCTGGGTCCAGTCAGAGCTTCAGGGTAGATCTCATTGCACGTAAGGATCGTCTTGCCTGCGTGGACTCCAGGGCACGAGAGTTAAGACCATTTTGAAATTCTAGGCAAGGAGTTTCTGATTGAGAGATGCTGTTTTTTCTAGTTGAAGAGAAGCGGCTAAAGAAAGTTCCAGAATTTGGTTGTTAGAATTTCTAGACTGCCTGAGCCTCGGAGGAGGGCTAGAGTTTTGCACAGATTGGACATTTCCTTCTTGTAACGCCCCTCCCGAGGCCAGTCGGCCCTGTAGGTCCGTGCAACCTAGCGGGGCTGGAGTTGTCCATTTTACAGATCTTTCCCGACTTAAGCACGAGGCTGCGTCCCGATAAACCCATGCCATCTTCACAATTGAAGTGCACTAAGCACACGGAACCCGCTGAACGTCAGAGCTCAGCCTGGCTGCCTTACACGCGCTCGGAGCACTCACGGTCGCCTCCAACACAGGGCCTGTGCGGTGAGAGCGGGTCGAGTGTCTTCTGTAGTTTACCGAATACCCTTCTGAAAAGCAGACCGGTCGTACGGGTGCAGAGTGGTTGTCAGCGCCTGGGTTGTGACCCGCATCGCGGTGAGGGTTGTTCGCACCTCGCTAGCCTGGCAAGGGATCCACAAGCAAAATCCCCAAGTGTGCTTTCTAGCCAGCGCCTCCCGCTTTCCCACCACGGCGGAGTCAAAGCACCGCCAGCGGGAGGCTGTCTGTAGTGACACCTTCCTCCTGCTCTTGATCGGCGTCTTCGAGGACACCCAGGCTCTGCTTGGAGCGCTGGCGTGGGGAGAGCTTCTGTTGTAGATCGGGGAGTGTGACAAGGAGAGGACGTTGAGAGAGGGTCATCTGCCAGGGCTCTTGTTGCCCTGGGGCCTCTGGGGCTCTGGGCCCGTGGGACGCTGGTGTCGGGATTAAGCTAGAGGAGGAAGGTGGAGTTGGTTTCGCTCAGGGGCAGAGCGGAGGCACAGTGCTCAGGGGGGCACCACGCGGGAAGGTGTGGGTCCACTTCTTCCAGGGCTGCTGACGAGGACTTTCATTTTCCGGGCGCCCCGGGCAGCCAGCAGTGAGGCTGTGCGGTTTGGGTGGGAGGAAAGCATTCATCTGAGATGCGGGTTCAATCAGCTCGGCATTTGTAGCCATGTGGGCATGGGGTCAGACGATGGCATTCAGCTACCTGAGTGCCTTGGGGCTGCTGAAAGGGCTAAAGCTGGGAATAATTCTGGCTGCGTTCTTAAGGGAGAAAAAAAAACAGATTAAAAGAAAAGCTTCCTTTTTCTTGCAGAGCCTCTGAGGGCAAGACTGTGGAAGTGCCTTACAAGGGGGATGTAGAAAACACGATTCTGGATATTCTTGGGGGACTGAGGTCTACCTGCACTTACGTGGGGGCCGCCAAACTCAAAGAGCTCAGCAGGAGGGCGACGTTCATCCGGGTGACCCAACAGCACAACACCGTGTTCAGCTAACCTTGAGGATGAGGTGACGGTCTGGCTCGTGGAAGCTTCATGCGCACCTGCTTTCCCACCGCCCTCCTGTTACATCCGAGTTTCTGGCCGCTCCCGAATGGTGGACTGCTGCCTCCTGCTCCCCTCCCCGCCCCCCGGAGGCTTTGGGGCTCCCCTAGTGCCTTCGGGGAGGGAGGCCAGAAGCAGGGCACTGACGGGGACAGTGGTCAGAGCCCAGCTGCCTGGAAGTCATAACCTCATTGTTAAAACTAACTCACCTTTTTCTTTCTTCTTTTTTTTTTTTTTTAAAGAAAAATGGTTTCACTTTAATATAATGCGATTATCTTAAGACTTGGTGGAGTGCTGGAGTTTGCATGTGCAGGAAACAAGTTGTCAGGGGCACTGGGGGTTTTCTACCTTTTCCCCACACTTGGCTCTTAGCAGTCAAGGCTTGGCGGGGAGGAGAGGGCAGGGGAGGGTCGGGGCGGCCAGACCAGTCAGTCACTGGCCTCCCATCCTCCACTTTTGGTTGCTAGCAAAGGACAAAATCGCCTGACTAAATCCACGAACCTGAAGAAGTGGTCTCCAGCAGATAACAAGGTGTGGCGACAGGGTTTCCCCACCTGCGTTACCCATGCCTTCTGGGAACAGGTTATCTGTCACTATGGGGTCCATGTTGCTTTGGGGACGCTGTCCCTGTCCCGTTTTTTCATTGAGTTTTGTTTTCCTTCATCTCTTCCCTCCTCAGTCCCAACCTGTCAGGCTGGCCTCTTTCTTAAAGAGAATATACATGATTTTGAAGTTCACGTGATGTTTTATTGAAAGGTTATGCACCAAAAAATTGGCAAGTGGAATCCTTACTGAAAAACAGTCAAAGCCTTGACCAGCATTGTAGAATGACTTCTACAAGCCATTGGTTTAAAATATGAGTTAGAACTATTCCCTTGTCAAGGCTGTTAATACTTTCGAGGAAGGACCACATGGTATTATTATCAAGTGGTCAATTCACGGACTGCTAACAATGGTATTTCCTTGGAGAACGGACCCATGGCCTTGGAAGAATCCTACAGCTGGCCGCCACCACACTTGTTTAAATAGTGTACATGAATTTATTAACGATGACTGGCCACTTCTTCTGGAACATTCCTTGAGTAATAGGACTGGAAAGTCTATGCAGACCAGGATGTTTGCTTTATTTTCTTTTGAACGAGGCTTAACAAAGCAGATATGAGTCCATTTTCCTTGAAAAAGCAAGCGACTACCGTGGCGCAGAGAAGGACGGTCACACCGTGATACTGTTTAAGGACAAATTAATGGCCCGAGATCCCTGGGGAGCTGTGGCCATAGGAAGGATCCATCCAGACCATAACGCTCCAGGAACTTATAGGTCCGTTTGTGGTTTTATAAGAGTACATTTAAAGGTCCAGCAACTTGAACTCTGTGGTCATACTTTCCCCCTCAATCCATTGAGAATAGTTCTCGTACTCGTGGAAACATGAATTGGCTACAATTTTGAGATGAAGGGCTGGAGGATGTTTAATAGAGAGAGTGAGATGTGGGGTTTGGCTGGAAGCACCTCCCCTTTTCTGTTCGCTTGTGTTTGAGGCCCACACTTCTCCTGTGGGAGATGTTTTCTACTCGAGCCCTTCGGTGTGTCCGTGTTAAGAGATTCTCTGTTGTAAAATAAGGGAGAGAAGGAAAGGAAAGTTCTTGAGCAAACCCATTCCGAACGTGCCCGCAGTAGTGAGAGGACTTTTAGGGCACACCCCTGCCTGAGCTGGGGCTGGGCAGTGTCCCCTCTCACACAGCCAGTTTCTGTGCTGCACCCAGAGTGGTCTGGGAGGGGGACCCCCAGCAGCCCCCTAGAGGCTGTGCTCTGTGCAGAGACCTGCGCCCGCTTTATCCGTCTTGTGTAGACCTTTTGCACGCTTTGTTTCCACGAGCTGGAGGGCAGGCGTTTACTCACCTAGTTTTTAGGAAAGCACATCACTTTGAAGCAGAGATGTTGCAAAAAGCACCCGTAAGCCTCCATTATGCTTTGCCTTTTCTAAGTTCAGCTCTGCCTCCCATAGCTGTGGGCCCTGGGGAGCCTGTTTCGGGGGCGCCCTCAGACCTGGTATCAGGCCTGAGGGTCTGCTGCAAACTGCCAGCCTTCCCGTGTGGGAGTCGGGGCGGGGAGAGGGGAAGTCTGTGAATGAGATGCCCTTCCCCTTGGGCAGCTCCTGCTGTGCTTTTACTGGTTTCAAGGCCAGCCCCAGGGCAGCATGGGAAACACCGCTTTTCCCCGAATTTGAACAGTTGAGGTAAGTCTCCAGCCACTGGGCCCTGGACCTTTCAGAACTGTGAGCATCTGATACTTAAATCAGCAGGGGAGGCAGTGATTCAGTCTGCTGCCCCAGACGTGGCCACAGCATGCGGCTCCCCAGCCAGGACTGCCCTGGAGGAGGACAAGGAGGACCCTCGTGTGGGCCACAAGGCTCCCCTAACCCCCGACGGTGTGGTGCACCTTCTTTCAGCACTGACATCCACAGTGTGGCAGGACCTCAGCCCAGTGCGGAGAGCAGAGTCTGGGCAAGATGCCCCCAGACGTCTCAGCAGGAAGGCATCACCCACTCCTCCCTGGGCTCAGAGAAAACTCTGAATTTGGCACCGAGAATTCCCTTCCACCTCGGCAGAATCTTAAGGCTGGAAGGATTCTCTAGCTGCACGTACAGATGGGGGTAGAGGGGCTCCCGTGCATGGGTCCTTGGGGGGATTACTTCCTGGGCCAACGGCTAGGCGTGGGCACGGTGCACGCTTGCAAATGCAGTGCCCTCAAGACAAACGGGCTCCTCTGTGTGCATGCTGGGAGGCCCCGGGCTTGTCGAATTTCTATCAGGCCCGAACAGAAGGAAAGTCGAGAAGGAACTGTCCACGGTCAGACCACAAACCAGTGTCTAGCAACGCCGTTCTGGAATGTATCGATGATGCCACAGGAGTCCCATGAAGTTGCCAAATGCTGTTTAGAAACAAATCTCTCTTGTCAACAGCATTGTTCAGACAGGAGAAATAAAACATGAACTGAATAAGTTGAAACGTGGGCTGTTGAAATGTGCCTTTTATCTCAGACCTCGTCTCAGGCATGACCAAGCCGTCTTGTCTCCCCTCGCCCCCCCCAGAAAATACCATTGGTAAGAAAAGCATTGCCTTGTGTCCCTGCCCACCACATACCAAGTGGGGAAGGGGGCTAAGTGTGGGATTACCATCTTTTCCTCAGTCTCTTTTCTTCAAGGATCTGACACAGAAGGACACACATTTGCAATTGGCACTGTTATTTTATTAGTACGAGTATACTGAAACAATAAACTTGTACTGGTATACAGACAATTTATTTAAAACAATTTTGTTCAAATTTTGAATCAAACATTGTTTTATTATAATAATGAAATAATTTCTACCTAGAAAACCTGCAAGCACCATCAAAGAAAGGGACCATAAAATTCAATAAACAGACTCGAGTGTATCCTACAAATAGACACACCACGATTAGAAAATAGAATATGAATTCTTCCATTTTTTTTAATATTTGTTTTAAAAAAGCTAGTGCAAGTACAATATTTTACACTGGAATTACAGAGAGTATGCACGCATATGGAAAAAAGTTCTCCTGTCACAATAAAAGCTCTTAACTATGTATGCACTTAAAATTTTCTTTTCAATAAGGTGCAAAACATTCCTTCCCTAGTTCTCCTTGGTACTGGCCATGTCGGTCTGATAGTGCCCTCAAAGTTCTGGTGTCTCTTTTCCCTTGGCCGGTGGGAGGCATACAATTGGAAGTTTGGTGGGTTACGATCTGATCTTTAAACAGACAAGGGTATGAATCTCAGAGGTGGCCCCGGGGCCAGAAGTTAGGACTGTCTTAACCAAGGGCCCCCACGAATACCGGGCAGGGCTCTCCTGAAACTTCCATTCATTTGACCCTAAATGGGTTTACAGGTGAAGACCCAGGAGAAAGAAACCATCCTAACAGGCCAAAAGGGCAGTATTCACAGAACCGAATGTACAGGTGTCAAGTTCAAGGTCCACTGACTAGACAATTTACCCCACTCCTGGACCAGAGGATACCTTAAGATTCAGTGGTTCGGGTAAGAACCACAGGAAACCTACGCCCCCAACTTCTTGGTAACTGCTCTTTAAAGACCCAGCTCTAAGCCAGCGTCCGTCATCTCAGACTGGATATTCGGGAGGACAGGATGTTATCCTGGCAAGGATTACTGTAAACAGCGCTTCCAATGCAGGCCTTCAGACTGGCCATGGAAAAGGAGACAGGCTCGTTGGCCATCCAGACAGCAAACGAACATACAAACTAAAGGGGAAGAAAACTTGGGTGAAGTCTCCAATTATCTGCAGTGGAAGACTTGAGTCCTTTCAGAGAAGAAAAGTTACGGAAATTCTTAGAGACTGTTACCGTATAGATCCTACCTATTGGCCAAATGCACTTAATTTTAATACAGCTGAACCATTTGTATGCAAGTCATGAAGGACATGAAAAGCTGAAGCCACTGTCCCCTCCTGCCATTGTACAGGTGAATGTCAGCTACCAGAAAGCCTTGCATTTTAAAGGTAAGGGAGGGGCTGAGATTCTGAATTTAAGAATTGTACGTGGGGGTGCCCAACACCCCCACGGCTGTCCAGTTTCCGCTGGCTGCCTTGATTTGGGGACAAAATAGGACTCTTCTGAGAAGTTGCTCCACATTAATTTTGGCCTCAAGATTATAGAAAAAAAAACCCCAAACTAAAGTAAAAAGAGGCATTGAAATTGAAATTCATGCTTGATCCCCCCATTTAAATGAGGTGTGGGGGGGAAAGAAGTCTGAGCTTTTTTTTTTTTTTTTTTTTGTCCTCATAATGAGTTCTGTTTTCCTGGTAGCTAGGATCCCTTGTTTCAAACACTTCTTGTTCAGGATTATATTCTTTGGGTTTATTGGAACAGGAAGTGCTGAGGATGTCAAACGTGATCTCTGGAGAAAAAAAGGAGTTGCAAGGGTTTGAGAGTTTAAACCAAGAAAGGAGCTCAGAGAAGTACTTTCAGCACAGGAATGAACAGTATTCTCAAATTTCAGAATACAGAGTTGCCCTCCCTCGGAAGAGGGCTCTATGTAACAAAAACACAAAGGAAGCATAGGTATAGTTTGAGGGCCTTTTACGTAGTAATTCTTCCAGGCCATAACCACAGAAATCTGATTATTTGAGACATGACAATTTTCTATATACAAAAAAAAAAAAAAAACAAAAAACAAACCCAAAACATGTAACTTTCAACCTTTATGCTTTTTTTTTTTACAAACAAGGTATGAAACTCATTGTTTCAACAGATCCATGTCTTTCGAACACTGAATGAATCATTTCGACATTCATTTTTCTTTTGTGCAATTTTTGAGAACATTACCTGTACTCCTCAAAGTGAGTGCTTCAAAATTTTTTCTTCTTCAGCTTCTCAAATTAGGTGTACATTAAAAAAAGAGAGAGAGAGAGAGAGAGAGAGAAAGAAAGTTCCCACAAGGTATAGTGCTACAAGAAAAGATCCTATCCCGTAAGGTAACATTTGAAGCGAGGTCATCTATGTAAAAGAAATCTCAGCTCCGGAGTGGAGGTGTGCAAATTCTTTGGAGTTTCCCTATCAACAGAAACACAACACTGTCCGTGGAAAAAAGAGGAAACCAACCCAACACAATCGCATACGCACGTATGTGCTTTATAAAAAAGTATATTTTTTGTATATTTATTACTTGAAGTGTTCCTAAATTCTCTATTTCAGAAATTCTGGGTTAAAAACACAAAGGTGGAAACAAAGGCTTCCAGTCCACTTTAAAAAATAAAAAGCGTAACTTCCTTTCCTTTTACGTCCCCACCGAAGGCGCTGGGTCGGGCCGTGGAGACTGCCGGCCCGTCTTTCACCTGGAATCCTCGTGGGTGACTAGGAAACAGAAGTGCAAAGCCTTCTGGGAGACAACAGACCAGTGTGTTGAGCTGCTTGCTTGCGGTTCAGGAGACAGTAGCCATGACAACCGGCACAGCTCACAAAGCCTGGCCTCGCGTCCCAAGAGCTCTGCCGCTTCTCCCACGTCTGAAATAGCATGGCATTAGTGTCTTCAAAAGCATTTTGAGATTTTTTTTTTCTCTATGAAAGAAATAGGTTTCCTTAGTAGTCACAGATGTTAAAGGGTATTGTCAATTGTTTCCTTAAAAAACAAACAAAAAAAAAATTCCAAAGCGACAACAACAAAAATAAATTTTGGCAACACATTTCAGTAAAGGTCCAACTATGTGCAAAGAGTGAATTTAACGATTACTAGGAGCTACTGTTCACCTTGAACATGCAGCATTATATTGCAATGTATGCAGTATCTAAGGAGTAATCCACACGATGCCGGAAATCCAAACATTCCTCGAAGTTGTACAACCCTACCCCAGAGCAGGCCAAGTGCTGCTTCTGGACACACCAGTGTACCACACCCGCCAGCCCCGTCCCTGAGTAAGAGGTGAGAAAGGTTTCGCAGAGTTCCTTGTAGGGGAGAAGAGGGATGCTGCCACTTCCTGGAGGGGGGAAGAAAGCCCAACACACGCACCTAACAGAAAACACAGAGGGTCACCATTCAGAGTTAGCCATGGGATCAACAGCCACGGGGTGGGGGAGATCCCCCACGGGGAATCAAATCCTCCCATACCAAACTGGGTGAGCGGGGGAGAACCAAAAAAGTGACCGACATAGAAAATTATCCCGAAAGTCCGAACGAAAATGCAATTTGGATTTCCACTTCACAGGGTTTGAGGTAAGTGGCATCCATCTCTGTGGCCCCCCCCCCACCCCCCTCCCCAATGTGGCCCAAACAAACTTGAAATGATTCTTAAGTGAAACATTCTAAGGAACAGTCATTTTAGGTCTTTAGAAATCCCTATAAAGACAGAGGTTCTTGTTTGTCGGTTTCTTGTTTTTGTTTTTTTTCTTTGCGCCCTGACTGATTTCTTGGTGATTGTGTTCCATTGTAAACGCAAAAGGCCTGCTGTTAGTAGTTTAGAAATGGAAAACGGGAAAGAAAGAACGAAAGATGGCTAAATATTGCGAAGCGGACATTGTACAGAGGCACATGGCTGATCCTTGTAAGCCGCACGGCACTGAGGAATTTTCTACGCCCGTCATTGTTAGGTTTGCTACACGGGAGCGGTGACAGAGGCTGCTCGGGGAGCCCCGGGCTCTCCAATGTCTGCCCACAAGACGAGGTTCCCTGTCCTTTGGATGTTCTTCCTATTTGGAGAGAAAGCTGCCACAGAGGATCGGTGACCACTGTTCGCAGGTCGCCCCTCCGCGGCCACTGGCCACACGACACACACACACACACACACACACACACGCACACACCAGGCCACACTTCCTGCCCGTGCTCAGAGGCATGGCTCAAAGGCTCAAGGACACAGACCCGAGGAGGAGGGACCCGTCCGCTCTGGAAAACACCCATGGAGATGGAATGGGTCGATCCTGGTTCTGTGTGCTCCAGGTGCACCTTAGAAATCAACCTGCCTCCTCCCTCTCCTCACTCCACACTCACTATACCTCGTGGTGACAGGGGGACTGCAGCTAGTCCCCTAGCTCTCCTTTCCTGGCTCTTTGCAACATGGTGACAGACACATGGGGCTCCTGAAAGCGCCCCGCCCCAGCACTCTGCACCCGCAGGGGCCGGGGAGCTCGCTGCGGGAGGCTCCCCCCATTCCTGGTGCCCCCCCTCCAGCCCTTCTCTGGCCAGAACAGGGAAGATGGGCCCAACGCGGGGGGAATGAGCTTTCACTAGAACGCACTGGTCGGGCCTGTTGGCACGGGAAGTATTGCACATGCTAAAAAAGCAAGAGAATGAAATGGGACGATGTTTAGAAAGAACCAATGATTTTGTAATTCCTATACCGGAAATAGAAGCACAACAATTACGGTGATGTTCCTACCGCTCCAGACCGCGTACGTTTTCCCGTCTTAGTGTTGGTGTTGAAGGTCCAGCTAGTTCAACACTGGAAGTTAAGCCGAAAGCAGGTGTGTATGTGTGTGTGTGTGTGTGTGTGTGTTTCTGCGTCCACGTGAGTTTCTGGAAATAGTGGTACTGATGAGGACAGAGTCTCTGTATGGCAGCCCCGTATTCCTCTTACCATCAAAGGTTACAAAACAAAAAGAAAACAAAACCTAATAATTGCAAGTGCCCTGAGCAGAATATATGGAAGATTAAGCAAGTTCTCTGAGCAGAAACATTAAAAAAAAAAAAAATACAGCACTAAACAAGCAGTATGACTGCAAGAATGGGCTCACCCAGCTCTCTGCTAGCATGCTGAGAGGGTAATGAAATCCACAGAAAGTCAAGGACCAGTTCTAGCTATTCTAAACCTATTCAAACGTTTTTGGTACACCCCAGAAAGCGGTTTATAAATATCATTAGTTCTGGTGAGAGCTAAATATAATGGAATACTCGATAGCCAAAATGGGGGATGACATTAGAATTTTTTTTTCAAATTTGTGAAATGCAAGAAGTACTACTTTCAGTGGTAAAAGAAAAATCCAATTAAGTATTTGTTCAGATAAATTGCAGCCATTCCAAGTAAGAATATTTAAAAATTTCTCCCTACTTATAAAACTTTATTTTTTTAAAAGCACTTTAATAAGACACACACTCAAAACCCACAAACAATGTTTCAGGTCTCTGGGGAATGAAAGGTTTAAACTGAAATATACTCTTTCTGGGTTTGTACCAAACATTAAAATCTCAATTTGATTTCAGATGAAAAAAAAAAAAAGTCATTCTGAAAATAACATTAATATCAACGATAATAAAGTAATTGTGTTTTTTTTTTAAAAAAAACTTGCTCACGTATATAAATGTAATTATGGAAAACTTTCTCAATGAGTCTGAAGAAAATTCTCAGAGTTGTCCTGCTAAGACCTGTTTTTTTGTTTGTTTGTTTGTTTTTCATTTTTTTTTTGTTTTTTTGTTTTTTGTTTTTTTGTGACAGATGTGGTAGAAAGACCAAAATGAATTTTGAAAGGAACATAACCTTATAAAATGGCCTAGAGTTTAGGCAGGTTAGAAAGTAATTTTGCTACATTTATTTATGCTCGTTCAGTCCCCCAAAACTTTCCCACAATGTTATTGGATAAAAACTGCAGGAATATCACACAAATTATAAACTCAAGATGTGCAAATCGCAAGGTTCTTTAAAAGTTCGTCTTTAAAAGAAAAACACTGGACAAAAATGAGTATTCTTTTTTCCATCCCTTTTCTCTCAGTTTCTCTGCCAGCTCTGCATATGCCTTTAATTCTTTCTCAAACATCAAAGTGAAAAGTGCCTTCTGCCAGGCTGTACTTGGTGGCCATTCATTGTCACATACTAGTTCATAATTCACATTCATCCCTTTAAACCACATTGAAACTTCCAATATCTTGCTCGTGAGAAACTCTGCAGAGCTGAAATGTAGTTACAGTGTTGAAAAAAAGAAAGCAACTTAGTTTTTGTTTTGTTTTGTTTTTCTTCCCAAAGAGTTTAAAGGGAGATACAGTACTTGTTGAATGATAGACCAAGATGCTTGGTAATAAAGTGTGAACAGCATTTTAAGTGCTTAGAGATAGTAATATATATGCTCATCTTCAAAATCTAATTCCTCACGTCACACTGGAATCTGAAAAAAGTGGCACCCGAGTTGTCCATAGTCATGAACTAGAAACAGTACTAGAGTTAAAAGACAAGATTTGCAAACCCAATGCGAAGAGCCCCGGCGGCTCTCTGAAGGGCAGTTTGCATCTACCTCTTGGGAGCGAAGTCAATGTGATAACCTGATTGGTTTTCCTAACACTGCACGGAATCCAGAGTGGGCGTCCACCCTCTGCCACCCCTGCCGCCGCCCCCCCACACCGTGCGGGGCGCGGTGACCTGAAGCGGTCCTGCCCACCGTGACACCCTGGAGACATCATTGCGCTAGTAAAGCAGAAACGAAATCCCACGTGTGGCAGTTGCTCTAAAAAATATCAGTGCAGTCAGGCCCCATAGGGGGAAATATATATCTATAGGATTAAAAGTTGCTTTTATTGTAAAATATGTTGGAGGAAAAAAAAAGGTTCTTTTACACGGTTAGCTTTCCATCTGCTGTCTGATGCCTCTCTAGCGTGCCCTGCAGCTGGGTTCCTGATGTTGGTTTTGCACGTGAGAACCTCACGAGGACCTTCCCCCTTGGACCTCCAGTCCCACGCTGAGGGCCGGAGAGAGTGGGACAGCGGGAGGCAGAGGGAAGGGGAGCCTCCCTGGCCGCGCACCTGTGCCCCCCACGTGCACGCGCACCCCCCGGCAGCTCCCGGCCCCTTAGAACTCGCTCTGGAAAGCGGCGGAAGTCAGCGCCCGGTGGAGGCTTCTGTGCGGCTGGAAAAGGCAGGTGCTCGGAAGCCACATTCATTTCTACCTGGACGCTCGGAGCCTGCTGGGGTGGGGGTGGGGGTGGGACCTGCCCCC
>NW_024425564.1:26888415-26936369 GCF_017311325.1 Ursus maritimus
GTAACTCTAATGACAAGGTTATAACAGAAACCTAAAGAGGGTAACATGTGAATACTGCGTTATTTAGCCTACAATACAGTAATCTGGATACGAATGATAAGGGAGAGCCGAATCGCCTTTCCCCACACTGCCTCTACTTGCCTACATTAGACCGGCCTTCAATGCAAATCTTAACCTCCTGAGGAATTAGAGAAGGCTTAGGAAGAGTCAAAGGTGGCTCGTCTTCTGACTTCTCCAGTTTGCGGGTCTCCGGGGCCGACCACCTCCTCTTCCTCGTTGCCGTGGGCTTGCTGGGTTCTGTTTTGGTGAGCAAGGGCGCTGCAGGCAATCCTATTTTTTCTGGAAACTTGAGTTCGCCATTCTCAGACAGCATCGGGGCACTTCCCTGGTTGATGCCGTTCTCCTGCTCCGCGTACCTGTGTCGGCCGCCTGCCAGGATGTCGGTCTTTGAATACTTCAGCAGGACGCTGGCGGGATCCACGGGCGGGCCCTTTTTAACAGAGCCGTTCTTCAGGTTTCTGAGGGTCAGCGAGATGCAGACATCCCCAACTGAGAGTTTGGAACATGGCAGATCAAAGAGCTGGCTGGTTCTCTCTGGACAGCAGGATGACCAGCCCTGTCCAAACACAAAAAAAGGGTACTCTACCAAGACCTCCACGCTGACCTGTGGGAACAGTGAGAGACAGACAGGGAAAAGGAGGATGAAGACATTTTATTCTTGTTTTATGCCATACACACCCACACGTGTGTGAGCCAAATGGGGAAAGAAAAAAAAAAAGGTAAGACTTCGTTCCTCGAGCCTCATCCATGAACACACACAAATGAGGCTCTTAATTTTGGGCTGCACCTGTACTCACCATGTATCAGTGTTGGGTAGAAGCCAGTGAAAGTCCCTTTAGTGTTCAAAATACCATTTGACTGAAGTATCAGCTCTCTAGCTGGCCTCCTTTAAAACCAATGGATCGGCCCCCAAGGACGCCGAAACACGTACTCGGTGTTGAGCACTGAGCCAGGCTCTGCAGGGCACTTGAGCAAAAGATACAGTCTTGCACTTTATCAGCTCACTGGACAAATGCTATTCTCATGTATGTCAGGGCTAATGAGGAATCAGAGTGAGACTGGAGGCAGGCTCCACGAGGAAGCACTTAACCTCTTTATCATTGTACCCCTGGCCCCTAGAAGGGCCCCCGGCACACAGTTGAAGCTTAATAAATACTTAGCCGATACATGAGTGTGTGCTCAGGAACTGAGGGGAGCAGAACCAGTGAAGGCTGGAGTAAAGAGGGAGGGCTTCCCTGGGACCCTGAAGGTTGGGCAGCATCTGGAGAGGGTTGAGGGGTGGACAATGTTGGGGAGAGGGTAAAATTTAGGACACAGAGAGCTCAAGACTTGGCCCATCCGAGGTTCCCCACCAGGTACTCAAATCAGCCTGTGCGTTTATTTGAAGACCACTATCAAAAGTGGGGGAAGCTCAATGTCCTCTCTAGTGCTTGCTGTTTTCTCTCCCACCATGTGCCACGTGTGCACCGTGCTAAGGAAATAAACTGAAAAAGCCAGTCCTGGTCCCAAAGTAGATCATAATCAAGTGGACAAAAGAGGAACATGAAGGTAATTGCCAATCGACGTGGCAAGTGGGGCTATGATACTTGAATACCAGTAGTAAGTTGCTGGAGGGCAGAGGAAAGGCACAGACCAGTTTGAAGGAGCGGTGATTAAGGAAGTCTTGGATGAGGATACACTTTGCTGAGTTTTAAAACATAATGGGGGTGGAGTACAGGTGTGGTTGCAAGGAGAAGACACTCCTCGAAGTAGAGATAGGTGAGCAAAGGCAAGGAGATAGTGTCCAGTGAAAGTTCTACTGTTGCCATTAAATTAGGTTGAAATGCACTTGAGGTTCTAGCAGTTTAATTTTCATAGAAATTTATTTTCTTCAACTTATGCTATATAAAAAGGAAAAAAACAATGAAGTAGTTTTAAAGAGTCAATTTTCAATGACTTTTCTAGGGGTAGTAGACTAGGTAATCTGGAACAATCTTCTCGCTGAGGACAACTAAATACTCTGAACAAAAACTGAACAAACAAAAACTAAAGAGAAAATGTAACAAATGATTTCTTATGGCATTAGACAGAAAATAAGATAATGCAAAACCACCAGGTAAGGCTCAGAAAAGGTGATGGCTGAGAGATTTAAATCTGGTGTTTGGGGCTATTTTCCCCCTGAGGGCATTTGCACATTCCAAACTTGAGTAGTTTCAAAACCAAGTAGACCTCTGGTAGTCTCAAGGGGGTGGGGGAGGGAGAGAGTAGGGAATGAAATTCAGGGTACCCTTCAGGTGTACCAAGGGAAGGTGCTTTCTGGTGAGCTCCACTCTTTTGGGTTGTGACCCCAAAGTGCTGAGTGCTGTACTCTAGAAGTAAGGTGAACCAGAAGTAGACAAGCCCTCTCAAAGTCTGGAGCTCAGATTTTAATCATCTTAGCCCCTAAAATTGGGTTAAGGTCTCGAATTATTTACACAGTTTTTCAAATAAAAGGCACTCAATTAAAAAAGAGGAATGAGGTCCATGAACAGACCCCAGGACAGGAATAAAAAACCAACAGAAACAACAGATATTAGAAACAGACCCATGGGGGCTTCTGAGTAGAGTCATCAGCTACAGACATTAAAATGACCTATGTTTACAATATTTAAGGAGATTCAAGACAAGCTTGAGGATTTTGGTAGAGAACTAGAATCTGTTTTCAAAAGATCCACAGAAATTCTAGAATAAAGAAACATACATTTACTAAAATCAGGAGAACGCAATGGATTTTCCAACAGAATAAATGTGGTTGATGAGAGAACTGGAAAACTGGATTCCTTAATTGGTGCTTTGGAAGAAACTATATAGAATGAGACATGGAGACAAAAAAATAGTTAACACAGAGGAGTGATGAGAGACATAGAAGACACATTGAGAAGATCTGAGAGAATCTGAAATAATCTAAAGAATCATAAATTGAATCATACCAGGAGGAAGGGAGATCATAGGGCAGAATGAATATTTCTGAGGTGATAAGAGCTCGAAAGTTTCCAAAATTGGTACGAGACAAGAATCTGCAGATTCAAGAAGGCCTAACTCCCGAGCAGGAAAAATAAAAAGAATTTCTCACCCTGACAAGGCACAGTTTAACTGCTACAAACCAAAGATAGGAAAAGAAAATCCCTAAAGTCTCCAGAACAAAATGCATATTATCTCCAAATAGGCAACAATTAAATTCATAGTTGACTTCACACTAAAAAGAATGGAACTGTTTTGGGTACCATGTTCCTTCTCACCTGTATCAAAACTCCCATTGAACAATGAGTTCTGGGTTGCAAAAGAGGATTTGTTTTTCCCACTTGTCTAAGTCTCTATGAGCTAACCCAAACCAAAGGCAAGTGCAAAGATTACAGGTGGGGAGTTTGTGAAGTCTGTCCATATTCAAGTGGAGATCAGAGAAGCCCAATCAAAAGAACTGTGAGCTGACTGACAGCGACAACTGTGAACTGAACAAAAGCTCTTTGCAAAGAGCCGATTTTGAAGATTGTGATTCCCACTTCGGAGGAGCTGAGGTGATTGGCAGTGGAAGGAATCCCATGTGAAATACCTTAAATAAAAATTTATTGACTTAAAAAAATGGAACTGTTGTGTCTAGAAGACAAAGGAATATCTTCAAAACAATCAAGAAAAAGACTTGCCAACCAAGAATTCTATATTGGGCAAAAGGAGTCTTCAGGAAGGAAGGCAAAATACATTTTTCAGACAAACAGTGATTAAGAGAATTTGCCACCAATAGATCCGGACTGAAGAAAATACTACCAGGTATTCTTTATGTAGAGAAAAAAATCGATCCGGTTGGAAGTTTGTAGATGCAGGGAGGAACACAGAACAATGAAAATGATAGATGTGGGTAAATCAAAATAATATTGCCTATATATAATAATACTTAAAATGCTTTGTTGAAGTTTATACACAGGCATACGTACACAAACACAGAAATAATTAAAATACACCCCCCAAAAAAACCTGTGGCTTTCTATTTTACCTATTTTTGATAACTATGATTGATCTAGTTGTACACACACTTCTTGAATGATATACTTTATTTGTCCCATAAAAGTCATAAGTATTTTTAGAGGGAACAACTGGAGTGAATATTCAAGTTTATTACTCTAGTGTGTGTGTGAGTGGGAGCCCATAGAAATGTGCATATTATCTGGGGGAAAACTGTTCTGGGCTATTTTAATAATGTAAAGAGAGCTAAAAATGTTTGAGTGTCTCCTACCTGTCAAACGTTTAGGTGCAAACTTCACAAAAAATATTTTGTTTATGCTCACAGCAGACTAGGGAAAAAAGTACTAGAGTTCCAGTTTTACAAATAAGGGACTACAGTCTCAGAGAGATTAAATCACTTGCCTAACATCATAACTATGAGCTGATGGAACAGTGATTTAATCCCAGTCTTTGGCCCCCCAAACCCATTTTCTTTCCCTATGCTCCTATCTCTGCCCCTGTGAACAAAGATATTATAATGCCACTAAAAGAGATGAATTTAACATTCTCACTACCCCCAACAGTGATAAATGTTACTTGAAATAAATAAGATCCAATGGCTTTATTTCATGGTTCA
Organism: Ursus maritimus; assembly: GCF_017311325.1. Classification (NCBI taxonomy): domain Eukaryota; kingdom Metazoa; phylum Chordata; class Mammalia; order Carnivora; family Ursidae; genus Ursus; species Ursus maritimus. The sequence goes on from NW_024425564.1 coordinate 26,893,067, forward strand.
GAAAATTGTGGAATAGTGTCTGCCTTGTAGCTACTCATACAATTCTAATCTCCCTACATAAGCGGGTGATGAGGCTGATATTTAATTACAGAACTACATTCTCTCTCTCTCTCTCTCACCCATACACACACACCCCCCACATACGCATTTGCATATATGTATGTACAAAGATACCTCCAAATTACAGTATCAGATGGGGATGCCCACTGAGTTCCAAGTGGCAGGACCAGCCTGGAGCTGGCTTCATAAATCCTGTCTCAAACCTCTTACAGCCATTAACACCATACACCACACAGAAGGAACGCATCCTACTTCAAGTGGGGATTGTTGATCTGCAATCGAAAGTTATAGAAACAAAGTTCTCAAGTGTAAATGCCTCCTAAGACTCTGCTGGCTTATCCCTGCCTCACACTGGTCAGAAGTAACGTGAGGTTCATAACATTACAAACCCTATTTCTAAACACACTGGCCTCTATGATGGCTTTGCATTTTCCTACATGATCCCCGGTCCTTGGGTACAGTCTGTGTGTCTCCTTGCTGACAGACAGCCCGACACCTGCTAATGGTCAGGTTCTTGGTGGGTGAGCCATAGTATGTGACCTCCTCAGAGCAGCCAACATTTCGTGTTTTGAATATAACATTTACTGTATGCTTGTCAACAAATCTAACTGAAAATGTCTACATGTTACCAGCTATCTGTAGACTCATTTTTTAAGAAGAAATGTCTTCGAGGCCTTTATACGAGGTAACATTACTGATCATTCCAAAAGCTATGATGCAGATGTCTATGCTTCCCATTATACACGTCATAATGTTTGGGGGCATTTTGAAAGCCCTTCATTACTCTTTCATCTCAAAACTCCCAAAACAAGTCTTAGAATTAAATGTTGTAACATGCTCCAGAGCTTGAAGAGCCTACCTAAAAATTCATGAAAGTAAAGTGATGAGGAGAGAGATTATTTGAGCTGTGGACTAAAAAGAGCTGATAATAATAGAATTTATTTTTAACCTGGATAGGTTGGGGAAGATCTTCTCTACCACTTCAAAGGCTTGCTTTTGCTCCTTTCCTCCTAAATTCTGGCTTTGTCTCCTCCCAGAGAAGTTCTACTCTCCTGGGACAACATGCCACACGGCACATCCTCAGCTTGGTCTATGCAAATTAGAAGCAAAAAACTACTCAGACAATCTGATCGTTGGAAGCAGTGGACAGGATAGCTCAGGCCAAATGTTATTTTTGTCCTTGCTAATTACTTATTCTCGCTAATATTTATCCTCACTAATATTTTTCTCCTCCCTAATTATGTAGATTGAATTATCTAGATAATGCATTTTTGGGGGGTCTGCATACAGGTGACCTAAAATAAGTTCTTTCCTCTTTCTTTGGTGAAAGTCAAACCCGTGTTGCACATATCTCAAATAAGCACGCTCGAGTATTCATAACAAATCTATCTTTGTTTCATAATTAGGTTTGTCAGAAGGACGTAAACATTCTTAAAGGTTAACTGATCATTAACAGTTAATGAAGAAATCACACCAAGGGACTTTTCTGTGAGAATATAGATGGTCAGGTGGGTCTCCTTGGAATTCCCTTGGCGGGGAGCACTGTCTACCTCAAAACACGCTGTCCTGTTCTGGAGATGAAACAAAGGTGGGATTTTGTGACATGATGTTACTTGAAACCAGAATGATCAGTCCGCGAACTGCTTGAATTTGAGACCCACGTGGGTCTTCCCTGTGGTGCCTAGAGGTTCAAAATATTATCGATCAAGCATTCGCACTCCAGGGTTTGCAGTTTTAGTAATGTTCATCATGTAATCTTGAGCACCTGCTAAGTGTTAGGGACTGGAGAAGAGTACCTCTGGTTGAAGATCCGGTTCTTGCCTTCAGTGGGGGCACAGAACATGCAAACAAAACAAAGTAACTTCACAAGGGCGTAGTTGGATAATGGCAGCCATGTTATCTGATGATGCCTGCTTAGGGGTCTACTGGCAACTCAAACTTTATGTGTCCCAAAGAGCCCTTCTGGTATGTCCTTGCCCACTGGTGCCTGCTCTGTTCTTCTCTGTCTCCAGGAATGGCATCTCCGTGCTTCCAGGGGTTCAGATCAAGGTGCTGGGGATCATAATTTACTTGGCTCTTTCTCACACTGCACATCTCCAAATTACAAGCAAATCCTGTTGGTGCCCTCTTCCAAATACATCTAGAATGAGACCATTTCTTCCTGCCTCCACCACCACTGCCCTGGCCAAGCCAGCTTCTCGCTGGGAGAAAAAGCTGCCATGAACAAGCCTGATATGGTCTGCATACTCCCCTGCCACAACTCACTACACTGTAGTGACACTGGTCTCCTCGTTGAAACTTTAACTCCAAAAGATATGAGCCTCTGGGTTTGTACATTTGCTGTTCCTTCCATTTGGGATCCTCCCTGCCCTGTGTACTGTTGCCTTCCGTTCCCCTTTTCAGAGAGAGCTTCAGGGACCACTACCCTATCGAAAGTAATGACCCTCCATCCCTAGTATCCCTATCCTCTCCAGGCTGCTTTATTTTTTTCCCACAGCACTTATTATATTTGCTTACATATTTGTTTGTGTCACCTCTGCCCCCAGACTCCCCTAAGACTATATGCTCCAGGAGGGAGCAGATATTGCCTGTTTTGCTCATTGTTCTCTCACTAGAATGTAGACTACTTCCTGGTGTGTAATAGGTGCTCAGTAAAAATCTGAAAGAATAACCAGTTCCCTGTTTGTTTTCCCTATGTAAAAACACTGCAATGGCACGAATGGCCAAGAGAGGTCAATGTTTAGATTCCGGAAGGCTCTGCCTGTCCTTGTTTCTTTTTGCCAGCCAGGACTAAATTGGACTTCCGGTCCTCCCCAGGGAGAAGAGCAGAGCCTTCCCTGGGTCTGGCTCACCCCTGAATAGGCAGCTTTCTGGGCTAAGAAACAGCTGCCTCAACTCCTCCTGATTTCACCGAAATCACACCTCAGTTGCTTTCTCTCCACTCCTGAGTTCCCTTTTGCTCTTTCAGATGTGCTAATAATCATTAATTCATTTTATGCTCATGCCAGGGTTCAAAGAGTCTCTGATGAAACCTCAAGGAAAATACGTACAGGAGGGCAGTGCCATATAAAACCCAAGCATGTTACATAACTTCTGGCGGCTCAACACGGCCCATTTTTTTTCAACCCATAAATACATTCTTTTCCAAACGCTTTGAGCAGTCTGCAGGATGAAATGTGAGCATGAATAGCCTTTGTCCCCTGTCAGCTTGAGGCCCCTCTGCCTTTCATCTCTGGATGCCTTGTAGCCAGCACCTCTCCTTTTTAGGGGCGGGTTACCTCCCATCCTTTTCCACCCTTTCCTGCCCTCCTCCTGCTGCGGCAGTCACACCCGTTAGCTCACCCCTGCTTCTATGAGAAATCTGCCCACCCCTCCCTCTCTCTAGCACCCTGCTCCCCCTCCCCGCAAATCAACTCCTCTAAAACGATCACCTCCAATTTCTATTCAGGATGGAAGAACCGAGACAGAGAGTAACACATCCTCACTTTTGGGTTGATGATTATTTATTCAATGTCACCTTGCTGGTCTGGCTAATGACTGGCTTTTAAGATCATTTTTAGCTCTTCTGTGTGTAAGTTTAATAAAATTCTTTTAACTACTTAGTCAACCACTACTGTATCTAAACACTGTATGCGTATCCACATATTCATGCTGTTTGGATGTATATTTCAATCTTGATTGGTGCTATGTCTACATACACACATATGTACATATCACCAAAAACAAGATATAAAGAAAACAAAACGTCTGTTGTTTAAATATGTCTCCCCTTTCCTCCACGAGAATCCCTGTTTTCACAAATGTGAAGGGCGTCTGTTTTACAAAACATTTTTTGCTCGTCACTATCCCAAATGTACAAATTCTGCCCCTCCCTGGATCAGTGAGATCTCTCAGAAGCTGGGCTTCAGTGAACAGGGCTTGCTTTTGGTGAAATCATTAAGTTGGGAATTGCCAACTTTGTCTGCAAGTGAAATTCTTGGTCCTGTTTTACCAGGAGACAAAAAGCTCATCTGCTTTCCTTGAAGGCCAGTGTGCACGACTGCGTTCTCAACATGGAGCAGTGCTTACGGGGCTAAGCGAGAGACCCATTTACTCCAGTGTTTAAAAATCATGAATAAAAACAGTCACAACTCTTCAGTCGAGTGTAAGAATATCTGTGAACGTTCTATTTAAAACATTTAATCACGTTAATGCTATAAGACCTGACTCAGTCTTTGGGGGAAGCGTTTCAGGGTTGTTGGGTAAACCCACACCCTAGCTCAGAGACGCCCCCAAATGCAAATCCCAAATGACACGCTGGGTTCTCCTGCTATGTTGTGGGCTGGCTCCCAGAGCCTCCACTGCGGGGAGGCCCCGTTAGGCTCTGACTCAACAGGTGGCTTGGAACAGCTCTCAGACACACAGATTCTATCCCACTTGTCCTCCTCCCCTTAAAAGGTGTGCCTTAGGAAAACGATGTATTAAAAAGAGAAATGAGTGATCAAAGCCACTAAGAGACACGGAGGAACCTTAAATGCACATTGCCAAGTGAAAGAAGTCACTCTGGAAAGGGTACCTACTGCGTGATTCCAACTATATGACATTCTGGAAAAGGCGGAACTACAGAGATGGGAATAGATGAGTGAGTGGCCCCAGTTCCGGGTCGGGGGTGGGGATGGGCAGGATGCGTAGGTGAAACGTCGGTTTTTAGGGCAGTGAAACTACTCTGAATGATACAGCAATGCTGATATATGACGCGACGCACTTGTCAAAACCCACAGAACGTACAACAGCACGAAGAATGACACTTAGCATAAGCTGTGGTTAAAAACCATGTATCAGTACTGGCTCCTGGGCTGTAACACATGCACTGACTACACGAGTGTTTTAATAATAGGGGGGGCTCCGCGTCTGGGAATCCCTGGACTTCCTGCTCAGTTTTTCTGGGGTCAACTTAAAACTACTTTATTTATTTATTTTTTTTTAAAGATTTTTATTTATTTATTCGACAGAGATAGAGATAGCCAGCGAGAGAGGGAACACAAGCAGGGGGATTGGGAGAGGAAGAAGCAGGCTCATAGCGGAGGAGCCTGATGTGGGGCTCGATCCCATAACGCCGGGATCACTCCCTGAGCCGAAGGCAGACGCTTAACCGTTGTGCCACCCAGGCGCCCCCCCCCTTTTTTTAAACTACTTTAAACAATAAAGTCTATTCATTAAAAACCAGCTATTAGCAACAACGAGCGTCTGCTTCCATAATACATGTAAGATCCCCTGGTTGGGGGCATGTGTATCACACATAGACTAAAGGAGTGCCTTTTTCTTTTTCTTTTTTCTTTTTTTTTTTTGGAGGGGTACACAGACACATAAACAGAAATGTGGTTTGATACCATTTCTTTCTGTTGGAGACTTTCTGGCATGAACCCAGAGAGGATTATCACTGACAGCTGGACCAGAGCCCCAGCTCTGGGCTTTTTTGCACACGGGGAGGTCACTATCTATTTTTTGATACATTAGGATTCGATCCCACCAAGCTCCACATGTGAAATGCTGGCGTCGGTTTGCCTTGGCTGCTAAGGGACCATACAGACTTCGGTGCTGCTCGCATGAGGTCTGGCTATTTTTAGGCAGCCGCTATTAAAGCATAATGCCGCCCCGAAGAGTCACAGAACATAGCAGTCAAATTAGAAATAGTGGAATGAAAGAAAAGCTGTCGGGAGACGTGCAGTAAGCACATCATTATAACACGTTGTACTAGCGTGACACGCACACACACACGCACACGCGGGGGCCCCCCGGGACAGCTACGGGAGGTAAGTGGCACTGAATATTAAACAGCCACCGAGGAGGTCAAGGGAAGCAGTCATCTTGGGAGGATCTGGGAAGTGAGAGATAGCCCGATCACATCAGCAGCTCTCGAGTCAGGCAAGACACAGTCCAAGGCAAGTGTCACCCCAGAGCACTTTACAAATAAATTCACTACAATTCGACTGAGCAAGTTTTGAGTGCTCTTCAGAAACGCTGAGCCTGGGGAGCATGGGACAGAGGGATGAGGAGGCTGCTCACAGGCAGAACGTGTTTGCCCGATGGAAGTGGAGGGCTCCCCGGGGAGGAGGGGGGCTCCTGGGCAGAGGCTCGCCCACTGGGCACCTGGCAGAAGAAAAGCGCACGAAACCTCTGTTTCGGGGGCTCTGACCAATGCGGACGGCTGGGCCACCAATGCAATCCTCCGGGCCAGCTCACGCTGGCAGCAATCCAGTGGGTCTGTATGCACACCGGCTTGCAGGAGGGCAGTCAGCCCCTCCTGGAGAAACAGCGGTGTGGGTGCTCCGGAACTTTGTCCTTGTTTCTGGACCTTTCTAGACTGCCTCTTCGTTCATAAATTCTTTTTTAGAGCATGAAGCCTTGTATTTATTTTTTCAGAATCTAACGTTTCTCTCTTTTTTAAAGACTTATTTATTTATGTTCGAGAGAGAGCACAAATGCGAGGGGCCGAGGGAGAGAGAATCTCAGGCGGACTCCATGCTGAGCGGGGAACCAGATGTGGGGCTCGATCTCACAACCTTGAGATCATGATCTGAGCCGAAACCGAGAGTCAGCCGGTTAACCGATTGTTAACCCAGGCGCCCCTAACCTTTCTCTTCTCATGGCCCAAGCCACCTAAATTGAAGCAGGGAGGGCCCCTGACATTGTCGAGGGCCTACGGGGTGCTACATGCTGTGCTGGCTCCTTTGAACACATTTTCTTTCATGCTTACAACAACTCTCATTCTTACTTCATCAGCAGAACGGAGGGTTGAGATGTATTTGAGCACTAACGGGTACCCAGTTTGCACACCGTCCAGGGCTACGGAGGCATGGAAGATAAATCCTGACTTAGGTATTTTTAGCTCCCGGTCCTGCATTTTCGTAACCAGCTCACTTGCTTCCCGCCCCAGCAGAGGATGCCCCCCCGTCCTCTTGCTGAGCCATGCCGGCTCCCACTACTGTCGGGGGATCCCCTCTAGGACTTGCCACGGACTTACCCCATCTTGGAGAAAAATATCAAGTGGATTATATTTGGGAGTGAGGCCCCAAGGGAAGTGATTCTGTTGTCCACTGGGGCTTTCAACCGGAATCAGGGAACATTCGGGAAGCAGGGAGACTCTCCTACCTGGGGTGGAATGTGCTACCTGTCCCTCAGCAGAAGAGGAAGGTGACACAGAGTGGCCAGAAGGAAGTGTCGTGCAGTGCCTATGGTGGGAACAGATGACACCTGGGATTTTCCTACGCTCTCCCACAGCAGCGGGCCAGGGGACCGGGTGCAAAGACACTGCCTGTGTCGAGAAATACCGCAGCGGGGATGGCCGAGACACGGGGACGGTGACACATTCGCGACAGTGTTTTTCTCCCACACTGCCTCGTCGGGGGCTTCAGCTGGAGATTACACTGGGGGCGTCTTTCCACAATAACAATTAGGAGTTCAGCTCCTTAAAATAATCACCCAAACGAAAACCCTGCCTGTTTTAGACAGGAGGGTTTCAGTTCCCAGGGGGTCTGTGGGCTGATCAGGATCGGGAGGTCAGTAGAGATTCCCTCCGTGTCCCCCTTTGGTTTTTGGTGAGCGAATGCTGGCAGTTTCTACAAGCTCTGTTCTGCGGGGCAGAGAAGGCCAGGACTGCAAAAACGCAGGAGGCCCGCAATATACCTTGTACAAGGAATCACTTGCCTGTTTGAGGGATGAGAACAACGGCCGCTCTGAGGGAAAACCCCTCAGAGCCGACCGCAGCCCCGGCTCGTGGCCTTTCCCCCCACTGTCCGGAGGGGATGCTCACCGTAGTTTTCTGAGGTCACACATGTCCCCGCGGCTCGCCTTCCACGTGGGAATTTCTGCCTGGAGTCATAACGCCATTCGGCGGGTGAGTAGAAAACCATCCCTTCTCCCACAACGTCCCCCATCAATTTTGTGATTTTGCTAATTAACTTAAACAATTTGCACAGCCCTAAATCTCCCCGTGGGTGCACGTGTTAGTGATTTCTAACGAGTTGAGAAGACACGGCTGATCTCCAGGCCAGGCGAGAACACTTCTCAGCGCCGCACCGATGAGGGACGCAAGCTCGCAGCCCTCGGAACGTAAATTAACTCGAGATATCAGCTCTCTGGCTCCCATCCTCCTTCCCCTCTCGCCTTCTTTCGGAGTCTCTCCCGATCCCGCTCCTGTCACTCGCGGCAAGCACAGCTGCGGGGTATTTTAGCTGTGATGATGTCAGCCTGTCTCTGATAGGCTTCTGGGTAAAGTGACGAATCACGGGCCGTGTCGGGGCCGTGCACTTTTTGTTTTCCCAGCTTAAACCCCCAGCCACCTTTTTAGCAGGCGACAGCCCTCCCCAGCATGCGGCGCCCCCACGCGGGCCGCCCTGACAGACCTGCGAACAGGCCGTGACAACCATTCCACCTTCTCATTTGCACCTCGGCTGTCAGCAGAGACTCGTGGTCTGGCTGCGGAAGGAAAGGAGCCCTCCCGGGGAAGCCGGTTACTCTATCATTCAAGCATCCACGGTGCAAAGTATGGAGCCGGGAAAACACAGGGAGAGGCTGGCTTTCCAGAACGCCGGGTCCACCTGCGACCTTGAGAGGCCTGGCAAGCTCACGTCCACGAGGCTGCCAGGGTCTTGGAGAGGTTGCCTGCCCCCAGAGCTGTTCTGTATTCTCAGGGCAAAAAGAGGTGCGGGTAAGCAACCAGCAGCTCTGGAAATAACACCTCTTCCCGTGCCTGGCCCCGTTCACAGGAACGCTTGAAGGGCGGAAGGGGCCATGCAAAAACGCACTTTCATTCTTCTTTTCCATGCTTTGCCTGGAATCTGTTAGAAGACCACTTTGCTAAAGACAACTCGTTTCCCTTCCACCCGTGCCCACCTCCAACCCACGCAGGCAGGCAGGAGCGAGCAGTACCTCCCGGCAGGGAACTCGAAATAAAGCTACCACTTAAAAAAAAAAAAATCCTGATTTTTGCTTTTTTTTTTTTTTAAATCTGAACTTCGAGAACTCTTTCTGGGATCTTACCAAAGACTGTAAGCCGATGGTGACCCTGCACCAGAACAAAGGGGGGCAAAAAGCTCTTGGCAGGGCAGGCCCTCCGACATTGTGTGAGACCCCACATCTGGTCATTCACAAGCACTTCTGGAAAACACTGGAAAATCCCCCCTCCCCTGCAACTTGATGTCTTAAAAATACCCTCAAAACAGTCCACACCATTAACTAGTTTTTCTTTCGTTTTGTTTACCCAAACATCACCTATGCCATGACCGTTCTCAACTCCAACTTGAAGGATGCGCTGTCACTTTGGGGTTTTTCAAAGCCCTCCGTGGAAACATTCCCAGGAGAGCGGGGCTCAGGGCTCGAGAGCCAGGAAGCCCCCAGCCTGGGGGCCAGACCTGTTTGTCTCCAAGCCACCTGGACAGGGAAAGTGCTGTTTTCTATAAATGAGCTGTGGAATAGAAGCGTTCAAGTGATTTAAGACACCGTACAAGACTGGACTGAAGAAGACCGTGAAAATTCATAGAGTTAATAATACTTCTAGGCTTTAACAGAAGTGACCTTGACTGCACCTTACCCCTTGGGGTTCCTATTTACTACATGCTCAGGACATCACCTAGGACTCCCAGACGATGTTAATCAGGCCTGCGATTTTCTACACTCTGAGGCTTTGGTATCTTGGAGCCTTGCTGACTCTGGAGGGACTGCCCCTCCCACGGATAGCTAATTCCTTCCCTGGGAGAGAGATCTTCACAGGCACACCAAACGCCCACATTCCCCAACCACCTCCTCCACTGGGTTCTCACCTCTGGGCCACTGTCCACCTGCCCTCATCACCCCAGGCCCAGGTACCAGACACCCAGGGACAGCCCCTGTGCCCAGAGCCCCCAGAAATTATTCATGCCAGCCAATCCTCGGCCTGCTTACCCCATGTCGCTCACCGCTTCTCATGGAAACCACCATATAGGCTCTTGGCCGTGTTCCCTCCTGGTCCCCTCTGTCTCCTGACTGACCCTGGTGCTTCCCCATGCAGCCCCGCATGGCCCGCCCTGTCTTTTTGGGATCTTGAGTTTCAATGGCAGCTGTGTTCTCAACTGTCGGCCTCACCACCCCTAAATGATAACAGCACCTACATTTTAAAACACAGACATTGGAACGGGATGGGGTGACTGTAACCATCTATCTCATGTCCCCATCCTGACCAGCACGGTCTTTTCCTGAGAGCTAAAAAGGGCACAATGACCCCTCCAAGGGCCTGGAGCCCTGCAGCGTTTCTCCATCAGGGTTCCTCATCTAAGCCATAGTATAAAAAATATATATATATCTTGAGTGGTGATTTTCTGAATCCTACAGAGGATGGTACCTTACTAGCCCCAGTCTATAGGAGTACGGAAGTGAATTCGTTACAAACAGCGGATGCACTGGGGCTTACCTCTCTCACAGAACCTGGATGGAAAAGAGGATGGGTCTACAGTCTGGATATAAATGAAGACCCTGAACTCTCCCCATAGCACATTCGGGTCTGCCTCTTGGGAGACACTCATCTTGCCAGGAGAATGGTGACAGCGGCATGGTGGGTGCCCCTATCTGGGCGGGGGGGGTGAACATTACCTGTGCTCGGTGCTCCCCCACGGCAAACTGGATCACGGCCACGCCGGGGTGGTGGCTATCCTCGATCCTCTCCACCGTGCTGGAGTCGATCTTCAGATCGCTGCTGATCTCGGCACTCTGGATGAAGTCTTCCGTCTTGAGGTCCTCTACCTTCTTGAGCTCCCCGTTGGCCAACTGGATGATGGAGCCTTTCATGAAGTAGGGGGGCAGTGTGGGGGGCGCCGCGGCGGGGGACGCCACCGACTGCACCACGGGCAGGTGGATCTGGGCCTGCACCATGGCGGGGTAGGCGGCCTGCGTGACCAGGGCCTCCGGGCTGAAGTTCTCGCTCTTGGGAAGGGCGGTGGTGACGAACGTGTGAGGCATGGCAGCGAACTGGGGCGACGACGTGGCTATGGCGGGGGCTGCCCCCGACCCCTCCACGTCGGCGCTGCCCACCGGGATGAGCAGGGGCTGCGTGCCGGGGATCACCAGGTGCTGGGGCAGGCTGCCAGCGTACGTGATCGCTTGCTGCTGGCTGCTCAGGTAGCCGATGACCGGCGCCTGCGTCCCCGCGTAGAAGGCGGTGGCCGGCAGGCCCACCGGGAGTGGCTCTGAAGCGCTGTGTGTGGTCTGGATGACCGTGTGGGGGGACAGCGTGGCGACGGCGGCGGCCTTCACGCCTTCGGGGCCCAGAGCCTGTTGGGGTGATAGCGCGTAGGACCGGTGCCCGGGCTTCCCCAGGTGCAGGCCGCTTTTGTCGTTGAGGGTGGAGGGGGAGGCCTCCCGGTGCGTGACCTGCTGCACCTCCAGGTCCGCGGCAGGTGTGTTGCTGGTGGGCAGGACCATCACAGAGGTCCGGACCCCCGAGGAGTCCCGGCCGCCATACTCGGCGGCGCTGGGGTGGACCACCACGTGCCTGGACTCGTACGGGTGAGGAAGGGACTTGCCGGCCTTCACCAGGCCCAGGTCGGCTGAGCTCGGGGCCCCGTACCTCCGGCCCTTCTCCACCTCCCCGTTCAGGAGCTCCTTGGCCTGCATGGCCTGCTGTAGCCTGCCGCTCTCGGCTTTCTTGGCGGCCTCGCGCGGCACGAAGTGGCTGCCGGAGTCGGTGTATTGCACTACGACCTGGGGGGAGGGCCCCAGGGTGAGCGTGTGTGGGATCATCGTCTGGTGCGGGTGGAGGTGGACGGGGATGGCCGGAGGAGAGGCCGTGCGCCCGGCGCTCTGCGGAGAGCTGGAGATGTGGACGTACTGGTTCTGCTGGGTGGGTGGGGGGGACCCCGGGGTGATGAGGCCCGGCGTCCTGCCCAGGTGCTGCTGCTGCTGCTGCTGCTGCTGGGGCGGCGGCGGCTCAGCCTTGTGTCCTGAGGCTTGGCTCAGACTGCCCATGTTGGCCAGCAGAGTGGAATAGGCCTCCAGCTGCGAGCGCTGGGATGGAGTGGTGGCCCCCGCAGCAGAGGCCACGGCACTGGTGACGGGGCTGGCCGTCGGGGAGATCAGCTGTGAAGGGATGAACCCGGCGTAGGGCCCGCTGTACTGGGAGGACCCGATGAACTGGAAGGTGTGTGGCAGGTGAGCGTACTGCACGGGGGACACCGGCGTCCCGGACTGCGGGGGAGGGTACGCCGCGGGCAGCGTGCTGGTCGCCGGGACAGACCTGGGCGCGCTGGGTGGGGAGTAGTCCAGCCCCGTGGACAGCGCTTTGTGTAAACCTATTCCCTGTTGTAAACCGAGCTCCACTGAAGTCCCCGCCGGGCCGTGCCTGCCGCCCCCGTGGGTGCGGCCACCGGGGTTGCCCGGCAGCCATGCCACGGCCTCCGCCCGGTGGTTGTCGCTCGGCGGCACGGCCGCCTTCTCCTCGGAAGGCCGGCTGGTGGCGGGGATCTCGCGCTTCTTGGGAGGCAGGCATTCGTTGCTCCGCTCTTGGTTGGATTTCATTTTTCGCCGTCCCCCCTCCACGGTGACTGTTTCACTGTCTGGCTGGCTCTGGTTTTAGTCTGATACATGGAAAGTCACATTTGATTTCTGCAGGGGATCCAGGCTCTTCATGAGGAATCATCTCCCCGTGGGTGCGATCCTCCGGCAGCAGCTCTGGAATCTGGGAAAAAGGAAGAGGGTGGGGACGAGGGGAAGAGGCAAGGTAGGAGGAAGGGAAGGAGGAAAAGGAAATCAAAATATCAGACTGAAACTCGGCCTCTGGCTTCACCGTGAATTCCCAAAACCTGATGAGAGCCCCAACGTGAAGGCACAGAAAACACTGGCCCTCAGGAAGATATCGAGCACTCAAAACCTTCAAGCAGATGCCTTCTTCTTTTCGTTTTTTAATTTTTTAAAAAAGTCTACTCCAGCTTAGCATGGAGCCCAACACCATGCTTGAACTCACGACCCTGAGATCAAGACCTGAGCTGAGATCAAAAGTCAGATGCTGAACTGACCGAGCCACCCTGGCGCCCCACAGCAGATGCCTTTTCATGGCATTAACAACTCCCCTAAGACCATCTGCATCTCCTAAGACCTGTTTCTCAATACCCTCTCTCCCTTTTTTCTTTTCTTCTTAGAGGGTAGATTATTTATTTCCTAAATTTCCTTTTCAGAAATGCTGATCCCTTCCTCATCTCTTCTTTCCCTTGCTGGAAAATCAAATGAAGCCCACAGGGAGGGTGACATCAGGGAAAGTCAGCCTCAGATGCAGGTGCTGGGAAGGAGCAGGTGGAGAGTGGGGATCCTGAGTGGTCTTTGGGCATAAGGTCTGAAGCCTCATCTACCAGAGCTACTACTCACAAGTTCTGCCTGACTCTGGGTCCATACTCAATCCACAACCATTCCCTCTTCCCTCACACACACACACACACACACACACACACACACACAGAGTACACATGCCAACTCAGCAGAGGCAGCCAAAAATAATCTTTTGCTCTACAAGTTTCCAAAGAATTCCCAGTACAGCTACTCATATGGTAACAGAAAGCCAAAAGAATCTGCGAGACAGTTAAAAACTGAATATGGTTATGGTTAAAAACAAGAATAAGAATGCGCTAATAGGGCGGATGCATCGAAGGTTCTTTCACATGCTCCTTTCATTCCTCTTTCTTTTTTTCCAGGTAGTCTCTGAGTTTTCTCTTCACACTGCCCTTTCTCCTTGGAAAGGGCCAACCCACCACTAACCCTAGAGATGAAACCTCTTTCAGATCAGTCAGACCGTGGCTTAACCCTGGATCTGTAAATCGTGGGCTGGGAGCCAGGTGTTATGGACACACATCTCAGTCCCTCAGTGACCAGTGAGCCCCGAGTTACCATGACTGTGGGCACATGGATGCCCACTGGCAACAGGCTGAACATCAATGGCACCAACAGGAACCGGGCTAACAAGCAGCAGGTGTGAGTGCCTCCTACCGGCAGCAGCTGTAGACAGGAGCAGTGTGGTGTGCTGGGATCCTGGGGCCTGGGCATCAGGCTTTGGGAATGTCAGGCCCTGGGGGGTTTTGGCATTTCTCCAAATGCTCTTGCGAGCAAACACAACAAGACAGCAGACTTCTGCACCTGAACCTTGTCGACACCCAAGCAATGGCGACATCCCTACTGTAACATGGCCTCTTTCCTTTTTCCTCTCTGCCTGCACCAGCTTCTCCCCCCCAACCAATGGTAACTTTTGTTTGGGTCCATGATTTAGTGGTCCTTGCTGCTCTTGCTTCAGCAGGATCACTGAATGTCACCATAAAAGGGCACATGACACAAAAGGAAGTCCCCATCCTTAATGGTTGTGATCCAGGTATGTATGAGGTGAAAGTGTATAAATTCGGTGTCTCAATGTCAAAGGTCATTTCAGTAACAACAGGATTTGTCATGTGACAAGAGAGGCACTTTAAAGACTGGGACGGAGGGGCGCCTGGGTGGCTCAGTAAGTTAAGTGTCTGCCTTCAGCTCGGTCTCAGGTCATGGTCTCAGGGTCTTGGGATCAAGTCCCGCATCGGCCTCCTTGCTCAGCAGAAAGTCTGCTTCTCCCTCTCCCTCTGCCTCCTCCCCACCAGTCGTGCTCTGTCTCTCTCCATCTTTGTCTCAAATAATAAATAAAATCATTAAAAAAAATAAAGACTGGGATGGAAAAGGGAAGAGATCTAGGACATTAATGCTGGAGAAATAGCTGTGTTGAAGGAGTAATGTCAATTATTTGCCCTCCTGACCTAGGGCTTTTAGAAGTCCAAAAGAACTGTGTTCTGCACAGCCTTCTTTTATAAACAGTGCAGCACATAATTTACACACAGCATTTGCAAATCAATCAGGATGACAGTGCTATTTCTCTTCTTTTTTATAGTGATAAGTACTGTTTTTTAAAAAGATTTATTTATTTATTTTAGAGAGAGAGAGCATGAGTGTGTGAGCGGGGTGAAGGGCAGAGGAAAGGGAGAGAGAGAGAATCCTCAAGCAGACACCCCACTCAGCGCGGAGCCTGCCTCAGGGCTTGATCTCTGCACCCTGAGATCCTGAGCTGAGCCAAAATCAAGAGTCGGGGGCTTAAACAGAGCCACCCAGGCACCCCAGTGCTATTTTCAAAACAATGACAGAACAAAATTAAACTACAAAATTATAAAAATCAGTGGCCCCTTCTGGCTGCTTAAAAAGTACTGACAATGATCTTTTATCTTTAGATTTCAAGAGTCACTTAAGAAACAATTGTATAAGCTCCCACATTCCCAGACCAAGTAGCAAAGAAGTCATTTAGGAGATCTGCTCAAAGCAAACTGGTCCATGCGCCCCCTGCTGGTTCCACAGCAGCACTGCTCCAATAAAACCCCACAGGATTTCATTAGGGATGTTCATGCAAGAGTGATATGTCAGAATCCAAAATGAGAACATTTGCATATAGTAGGCCCAGCCAGTAAGGGAATAGGTTAATTAGCCCAAGGCAGCTCGAGGGAAGAAAAAGCAGCAGCATTAAAGTCCTTTCAAAGCCAAGCAAAATGTCAAACACATTCAGAAGAGGTCCATTAGCAATGCAAATGTAAAATTGCCTGTACAACCAAATGCACAATATACAAAACTAGAAAACCCCTCTGAAGGTACTTTTTAAAGAGCCCAGCTTTAGTGAATCTGAAAAGGAATGCTGACTTGGTTCTCAGTAGTGACTTGGTTTATTTATAGTGTTCATTTGAGAGACACTGGCTTAGCTGGTCCTAAAGGTCCCTTTAGAGACTCCAGGGCTGGTCTTCTGCTAATGGACCACTAAGATATATTGGCCTTAATGCACAGATTCAAATTCATTCTTCTGAAAAACGATCCACTGATGAACATCTTTTCCAGATAATACTTATGATTAATCCAGGATCCAGAGATTAACCCAGGAGCTGGAAAAACTAGGGCCCGACTGATAAAAAATTTCAATCTATCCTCCCGCTACATTTAGAAGGAACATGTCTCCTATTTACCAGTGCAGCTTGGAGGAGACAGGGGCTCTCTAATTCTGGGGGCATGTGTCCCTTCTCTATGCTCACCCGCTCTGTCCTATCTGGATCTCCCATCAAGGAGAAGCACTGTGAGGGGAGGGATTGAGTCGCTGTATTTCAGAGAACCACCAGAGGGCGCCACAGTTTGCCACCAGGTCTCTCGAAGGCTGTTTGATTATTCACGGCATTGAAATGGCATTGAAATAAGGGAGAGGTATATTTTGAAGGTGGAATAGCACAGAAGGGTAAAAAAGGAAGGGGGAGAGAAAGAGATACAAAAAAGAGAAGAAGAGAAAAGGAGAGTAGGATTTTTGCTTTTAGGGTCTCTTTCTAGCTGCAGACAAATGGCCTTAGTGTCCCTAATTACCTTCTTGGGGCTGAAAAACACCAGCGGTTCACCGGGGCCCCTGGGGAGCTCACTTCTGGATGAACAACAGAAAGAGTTCTTCCAAACACTAAGCTACCAAAGAACCCCATATGCAGATCCCATTGTGCAAACATTATTATTGAGAAAGGTACTCGATGAATCAAGGCAAACTTACACAGGGTTTGCCTGAGAATCTCTGTTGTGAATGCACTCATCTTAACTGTCTCTATGTCTACATTTCTCTCTCTCTCTCTCTCTCTTTAAAATTTAGCTCAGTGGCATAAAGGCCTTGCTCTCCAAAGTGCGTCCTGAGACTAGCAATGCCAGTCCCCCCCAACCCCCCCCCAGGAGCTCTAGAAATGCAGGATCTCATGCCCCCCCCAGCCCTCCTGATTTAGAATCTGCATTTTAACTAGATCTCCAGATGATTCATATTCACAGAAAGGTTTCAGAACCTCAGGTATGAGATTAAATTTTCTAATCATCAGCTCCTCAACAAATTAAACATCTCTAGCCTCTCTTTCTGATGGAGTAGTTTCTGAGAAATGAAACTGGGTGCTGTATATCCAAATGCAGAGTGGATGGAGCCTTGGAGATAAGCAGCTAATATTTCAGGAATATTCACGAGTTTATTTTGGGGTCACTTAGACTCCACGTAGTTCTAAGTAATGAATGCTCCTTGTCTTCTGGTTTTTTGTGTCTTCAAAAAGTATAGGGAAACACTTAAAAAAAAGCCGATATCATCACTTTGATACATGACTCCATCATCTCCAAGAAGAAAAACAAAATTTAACAAAAGAAGCCCCACGCTTCCATCTCTGCTATAATTCAAAAAGTTTCCCCCATTACCATTGATTTACGCTGTTTCAGAAATGATGGGAAAACGAGACGCCTCTGAGCTGGCAGATGTGTGAATGTGTCCCCACTGACTCCATCTTGTAAATAACAACGAACTGCTTTGAGTGGGAGCCACTCCTTGGAGCTTGATACCTACAGTCCTAAAAAGGCACCCCAAAGGCATGGCAGTAAACTGGGTTGGTCTGCCTAGCACACCCCATGGTGTGAGTTTCTCTGTTTGAGTGGATCCCACTCACGAGGCACGGTTTCAGTGTTAGAGAGGAAGAGATGCAGACAAGGAGCTTGGGTAAGTTCTGGAAAGACTGTATGAGCATTTAGGAGACAGAATATCTGGCCCTGATGGGCAAGGTCAGCAGGGCACAGCAAGGATTCTCTAAGTCCTGAATGTGTCCATCTTCCTTTCTGTTTTATGCTACTGCTGAACTGGAAGGTCTGTGTTGTGCGCTGCAGAAAGCGCTTGATTGAGGTTAAATATTAAAAGTAGGCCTAACCCTGTCATCCGTGGGGCTTCCAGGATGGAGAAGGGTGTGTTGGATGAAAGTACAATTAGATACCTTCGCTGCTGATTGGACAAGCATGCCCCGAGGGAAGGGGATCACACATTCATCAACTACTTACTTCCTTTCTAGTATGTACCGTGGGCCTTAACTGTTCAATGTCCACGTGGAGCAAATGGAATGCCAGAACTCTGTTTTTAAGTCTATTCTGCTCTACATTTTATTGGCGTTTTTGTTGTCGTGTTTAGAGGCAACGGAAAGCTGGAAGAGAAGCTTTCTGTATCACGGCAATTAATAGTCAAATACAGGGATCCTGCCCTTTTTGAAAGTTTGTGTTACACACTTTGCTTTTGCTAAAGACGTACATTAGCACCTGCTTTTGCGAACCAAAAGAAATCCAAAGAGGATTTTGCTTTTACAAAAAAAGGCTAAAAGCAAAGGTAGCGTTCTGCATCTGTTTTGCCAGGAGGGACTGTAGAGGCAGCATGAATCCTGAGCTGTGAGAGTGGCGCCACCAAGCGCCTTTTCTAGGAACTACACCCAGCATCTCGGCATCAAGCCGCCATAGTTTGAACTGTGTCTTGCAGCATCTGGGCTTTATCTGGATTTATTTTGTGCATCTGTTAGCAAGATGTGTCCTGAGGTATCAGAAAAGCCTAAGAGAGGTTAATTTTGGGGTCTGGGAACGCTCAAACCTTCTCCATGTAAATTAATGATAATTGCTTCTTCACTTAATATCATGTTGGCGCACAAGAGTTTCCGTAGGAACGCTCTACTTTCAGATAGTGGGGGGAACCTATATATCCTCAGAAGCTGGAAGTGATGGCACAAAACCAAGAAAATTAAGATTCATGAGAATACATGTAAATGCCTGCCCTCGGTTTCAATAGCTCAATTCATCTGATAGCAGGGGCTGGAGCGATCTGGCTTAAGACTGGTTCAAATGAAGGAGCCCAGGAATCTTTTGTTTGATCGTACACGTAATAGGAACCAACAGTTTGGTATGGGGCCTGAAAGACTGGAGTAATTACAAGCTTCACTGATAAAAGCCCAATGTTCAGAATAAAGGGATAAATACTGCAACATCATATGTTGGTAAAACCGTAGTCCCAGGGGTCAGGGCACAGTGGGGCGGGTCTGGGGTGGAATGGTCGGGTTAGTGGGTGGTCTGGACATAAGGCAGGCAAGTAACAGAGGAGCCAACAGAGAATGTATGGCTTGGGGAAGTACAGGAGAAGCTGGATTGTAGATGCAATGCTCAGGTCTATAAAGGGCTGTCCCTGGAAGGCAGGAAAATGGAACATTACGTGAGTATGTACAGTAAAAATCAGAAAGTAATCAGAACTATTAAGAATGGGCTGGGCTGCCTAATGAGGCAGGGATCCCTGCATCACCCCAACCATGGGGACCGAGTTTGGAGACTCTAGTTGATGGTCCTTGATAGGTGGCACAGACCGCTAGTCCTTCCAGGTGCTCAGGCCACCTACTTCTATATTTTTTCCCATCACAAAGATTTTGAGACTGTGATTTTATCTGTGTCAACGGGGCTTGCTTATTATAAGCCTCGCCTAGTTTCCAATTTTCTTTTTGCTGTGTCCTCAATGAAAACTGCTTCTTTGCCCTCTCTGCTCTGCCTAGCACCGAGCTTCACTGGGCAGGTCTCTTGGTCCAACATGAGGTAGCTTCAGAAGGGGATGGAGGGCCCCACCCAGGTCTCGCTAGGCCAGAGACTGCTTGAGAGGTGAGTGCAACTTTGCATAAAGGCTGATATCCTCACCCCAACACACACAAGGCCCCCCCTTCTCTCCTCTGCATCCTTAGACATGGATCTTGACCTTCACCGAAGTGCAGAGAGCTTGAAGAGAAACATCAAAGAATGACAGCTTGTCATCCACAGTCTACACAAGTACCTAAGGACATGAAGAATACCTAAGTGTTTCCCTTAATTTGTATCACTAATCAGACAGGGTAGGGGACCCCCAAAAGGTATGTCCATCTGGAACCGGTGAGTGTGACTTTATTTGGAAAAAAGGCAATGTAATTAAGGATCTCAGGATGAGATGATCCTGGATTATCCAGGTGAGCCCCAAATCCAATGACTAATCTCCTTGTAAGAGAAAGACAGAGAAAGATCTGAGACGCACAGGCAAGATAGTGGAGTTATATGGCGCAAAGCCAAGGAACACCAGAAGCCCCCTGGATGGAGAAGTCTAGGACAGATCCTCCCTAAGAGCCTCTGGAGGGAGCACTGTCCTGTGGACATCTTGACTCCAGATGTGGCCCCCAGAACTGTGAGATAAGTTTCTAAGGTTTCATAAAATACCACATTTGTGGTCATTTGTAATGGCGGCCCCAAGAAATGAATACAAATGGCTTCCATTGATCGATCATCTAATACATGCCAAGAACTCAGTAACTAAACTCAACTTATTTACCCCTCACAACAAACTCTTGGGGTTTGTGCCTCCATGAGGACACAGGCTTGAGTAAGGCCCCAGAGTCAGAGGGGGTCTAGCACTGGAAACGACTTTCTTGTTCTTTCCAACCATGATGCTAGGCAGACTGATGGACTGGGACACACCATGGAGATGGCAGCCCAATGGCAAAGCTCTTTCTCTTCCACGTGGGAAGAGACAGGACGCAGAGAGGTAAGAGGGGGAAAGATAGCCAAGGAGTCTGCACACCGTAGTCAGCGCTAATCATGGACTGTGGCCAACGCGGTATTCAGCGCCACGGCCCCGGGGTGACTAAGGAGGAGAGACCAGGATCTTGTCACCTCACAGCACCACCCAACACCCAGCTCAATGCCACCCACCCAATTCTGGCCTGGGTCTTAGTAGAGCTGAGCCCCCCGAGAGGACACTCCACGTGGCTCGGACATGCAGAACCCTGGACACGAGCACACTTGCTCCCCATCCAGCATCACAAAAAACAAGTTCAAGTCTGCGCTCAAGGGGGAGGTGCCCTCCACCAATGGCCACGATGCACACCGCACAGTGCTTCCCTTTGAGGTGGGGACTGGCTGTGGACACAGGGATCTGCCACCACTGATAGCTGGGCTTTTAGTAGGACGAGGAAAAGGCAGAGGAAACAGCCGTGCTCTTCATAGCAGGGGCACCGTGAACAATAGTTTTGGGGGCCCGTTCATCTATAGATTTTTTTTAAAAGCTTTTATTTATTTATTTATGAGAGAGAGAGAGTGCAAAGGGGTGAGAAAAGGGAGAGAGGGATAAGTGGACTGCGCTGAGTGTGGAGCCCGACGCGGGACTCGATCCCACCACCCTAAGATCATGACCCGAGCCAAAACCAAGAGCTGGCTGCTCAACCGACTGAGCCACCCAGACACCCCTCACCTATAGATTTTTGTGGTAACAAGTACCATCACTAAACATAATGGAGTGATCGAAGAAGACCACCGCATCTGGGTGCTGCCTGGCTGGGCGTAGCACTGAGGGACTCGGAGTCATCCTTCTGGTTGAAAGCCTCGACCGAGATGTCGGAGGGGATTCCTCAAGACACACGGCTGCTCTGGCTGTTCTTTTTCTGCTAAATTCCTCCCCCTGGCAAGCAGCAACACCGTCGTGTCCCTCGTGCCTAAGTGGGGCTCCGCTCTTTGCTACTGCTGCGAGCCACACGGAGAGACAGCCTTCCCTGAATTTGGGTGAAACTTGACTCAGATTCCTGGCTTCTGCCATTACGGCTCCTAGCCAACATGACGACCATGAGACAGGGGGTATTCTCAGTGGGTTCTGCCCCCCTCCACGGAAACACCAGGAGATCTGTCCTGCAGATGGGGTCCACCACACGGGGACCCGGCCCACGTTCGTGCATGCTGGAGGACAGGATGTGTGAAAGAAGAGGGAGCGGGCAAAGCCCGCAGCTGGGCTCTGCTATCCCTGGAAATAGGCTCACGTGGAATGTCACTGCAGCATCTGGGGAGCCAGTGTCCCCTGGCAGCCTGCCCGTGCTGGAATTCCTGGAAAGGCTCAAGACGGAAAAATAATCACTTGGAGGGATAACCATCTGGATTGAAACCGGTCCCAAATGAATTGTCCAGTGGAGTTTGAGTTTTTAAGAAAAGCTGGAAATGCCCTTCTGTCAAGACCTTCCTTGGCTCAATACACAAGCAAATACCTTTCTGCTCTCGGGTAGCCTGGGTACGAGATGCGCTACCCAGGGACACCCAAATCTCCGTGTGTTCAACACTCTGGCTGAACCCCTCACTTGGTGGCTCTCACCTTGCCCTAGAATGAACTGTTCTGCGGGCAGTGGCGCTTGGCCCCCTTCACTGCTGCTGCGACAGGTGCAAAGAACTGGCTAGAGTAATACAGAGTCGGGGCTGGGAGGACAAGCATCTGTCTTTTTTTGACTCTCATTTAATGTTCTTAGCACTCCATGGGTATATCTCCCCACAGAATTCATTAAGCATTCATACCCGTTGGCATATATACGATATCAGGATAAATATTAATATTATTACACAAATACTGATAGGAAGGAATATTATGCATATGATATTATATGAATACTGATTGATACATATCAATATTATTATTACTACCAATAAGAAGGAGGACAGAGCATAATAAAAAGAATAAGCTGTGGGTGGGGAGGGTACAGGTTCTAAATCTGGCTTCACCCCTAACTGCCTATGTAATATATTTTCTCCTTTAACGTAATTTTATTTTTTTTAAAAAGATTTTATTTATTTATTCGACAGAGATAGAGACAGCCAGTGAGAGAGGGAACACAAGCAGGGGGAGTGGGAGAGGAAGAAGCAGGCTCACAGGGAGGAGCCTGATGTGGGGCTCGATCCCATAACGCGGGGATCACGCCCTGAGCCGAAGGCAGACGCTTAACCGCTGTGCCACCCAGGCGCCCCTCCTTTAACGTAATTTTAATCTTAAATTACACACATGCCCCATTGAGGGAGGCGAGTGTTTCAACAATGTGTCATGCTGTAATTAACGTCTCTGCCAATTAATTGGGCACATGCACAGCCCCTGGTATAACGTACACACTCAATAAAATAGTAGCCATCGTAATTTTAACGCGGCAAAGGCTTTCTTGTGAAGTCCCAGTTGCTGCACTCATCTGCCGCTCATCACTCCTGGGATAAAATCAATACAGTTACCTTCAAACAATCAATCCTTTCAAACATCTGGATTCCCCCCCCCCACACACACCTGTGATTTACGTAAAAGAGAAAGTCACGGATATCTGAGCATTTATTTTCTTTCTTCAGTTGATCGATGGGATTGTAATAGTCCCCAGTGCACAGGTTCTCATTCGCACCAAAGAGCGTGCAAGCCACTCAACACACACAAGGAGAATAAACAGAAAGGGGGCTGCCAAACTCAAGCTACAGGCGTTTCCTGGTGAAGGGTAAGTGTTTTGGTCCCTTGCTCCTGCTTTTCCACAATACTTCTTGGATGAGTAATTCCCAAAAGGCATGGTGGAGAAATGCAGACTCTTCTTTCCACATCCCCCAGGAAGGCTGCCAGCTGTCTCCTTGCACACACTCTGCTCAGTCCTGCTACACGTCGCAGAGCAAAGCACCAGCAGAAGCTGGAGGAGGCTCAGATTCTAGTAGCCACCAGGGGCTGGATCTCCGGGAGATCAGACGGCCCAAGTTTATGAACAGAGAAGGTGAAAATCTCCATCAAGTTAGAAAAATGCCTTTCTGGCACGAAGGCATTCTGAGGGGGTCTCAAAGCATTCAGTGCCCTTGATGTGGCTGGAAGGAAGGAAAGTGAGAGCTTCTGAATAATCCCTCAACGAACAAGGCATTTCTCCATTCTCTTGCTTTCCCTCTTCTGGTTGTTTTCCAGTCTCTAGGATACTGTACCATTTTTCAGTCCTCTTGACGACAAAGGCCCTGAGACCTCCTGAGACCTCCTGAGACCCCAGGGCAAAGCATGAATCACAGAAGTCACTGGGGCTTTCTTAGTGCAGGCTAGAGTGATGCCTTTCAGAGAAGTAACAACCAGTATATTACGATCACTCCATGGCAGAGACAAGGGCGCTCAGACTCAGGGTGTAAGCGACTTGCCTAAGGTTACGTGGGTCACAAATGGCAGAAACAAGATGAAGATCTTGGTGTATCTGCTACAGGAACCTGGGTTCCCGTTCTCGCATTGGACAGTGGATCTGCTGGTAGGCAGTGCAGGATTAACCGAACTCCAAGACAGGTCTGGCCTCTGGGACGTCCTGTCTGATAGCAGTATGTCTGTTTGCCTGGGGGCTTGGCCACCAGACTGTCTAACCACGTGATTTACTAGGATGGGGGTTTTGGGCCAGGCAGTATCTGTTCGGACCTCTGGAGGAACACAGGATTAAAGGTATCCATTCACCCGACCTCTGGGAGGGTCTGGGGACAAAAGAGCAGCCCTGCGGGTGGTAGGCGGTGAAGCCCCCATAAAAACTCTAGGCACTAAGGCTCAAGTGAATTTCCCTGGGGGGCAATACTCCCTGCGGACACATCATGGCCAGAGGAGACAAGACCCCCCAGCTCCCTGGGGAGAAGGTGCCTGGAAGCTCAGCAGCTTTGGGCCCCCCCAGACTCCTTTCAATATGCCTCTTCCCTGGCTGATAGAAGTCTGTATCCTTTCTCTGTGATAACCTATAACTGTGAGTATAACAGCTTTCCATGAGTTCTGTGACTCCTTCTAGTGAATTCTCGAAACTGAGGGTGGTTGGGGATGCCCCCCAAATTTGTAACTGGTGTCAGAAGTAAGGGCAGTCTTGTGAGAACCGTTCTAACTTTGTATTTGGCCCACAAACTCCTTCTTACAGCTTCTGATGATTATACACTTAAACAGATCAAGTGATAAACAGGGAACCCTGGGTGGCTCAGTTGGTGAAGCGTCTGCCTTCCGCTTAGGTCATGATCAAGGGGTCCTGGGATCAAGCCCCGCGTCGGGCTCCCTGCTCAGCAAGGAGCCTGCTTCTCCCTCTGCCCCTCTCTCTGCTTGTGCTTTCTCTGTCTCTCTCTAATAAACAAATACAATCTTTAAAAAAACCCACACACACAATAAATGAAGTCGACCAGGATTCATGGATGAGAACAAATCATTAACCGACGACTAGATCAGTCCAAATCTGTGTCCCTCCAAACAGTGGCCAGGCAAACGAGAACAGAAAGAGGGAGGAGAACATGGTACCCGGCATAATCCAGTCTGGGCCAGGGCCCAGTCGAGAAGGCCTCCCCATGGCAACTACCCCATGGCACACGCATATAAGAGCATCGAGTGGCTCAATTTTCTCGGTCCACAGTTCAGAGTATTGGAACAATGGGGGCAACCCACCAGCTAACTCGCTGGTGTCTCAATATTCTGCACATCTGCTGAATGAACGGACTTGCTGGAAATCTGCCACGGCCCCTGGATACTGACCACCTCACCAGACTGAATGGAGGGCTGGGCCCCATCTGCTGGCTCTCCAGATTTTGGAGGAAGTACTTTCTGCAGAACACAAAGGAAGTTGCCCACATGCCCGGGACAGTAGTGGTTTCACCGTGTTCTTGGTTCTGCTCAACGACAAGTACGTCCGCGGCAGCCGCTCTGGGCTGAGAGACAAGGAACCCAGGAGCCTTGGTCATGGGGCCTTCCTCTCTGCACCTACAGACTAAGAGGTCAACCCTCGCTGCACATCAGACTCACCCGGGGCGGGGGGGCTTTTAAAAACAATACCAACGTCCAGACTCACTCTAGATGCCTAAATCTGAATCCCCGGTGGTAGGGACCAGCACTGGCAGTTTCAAAGATGCCCCAGGGGATTCTAATGTGCAGCCAGAGGTGAGATCACACACGTGGGCTTTGAGTTCCTTCTACCTCCACCACTCCTTGGCAGAGTGTCTCAATGATGCTTAAATACAGCCTCCAATCCTCTGCCCCACCCCGCCCACATAAAGACGGTGTTCCCGGCTCCTTTGGCTGCATTTGGAACATTAATTACACGTCCACCACGAGATACCACTTACACGCCCATGAGAATGGCTATTACTTAAAAAGAGGGAAAAAAAAGAAAAAAGGAAAATAACAAGTACTGGAGAAGATGTGGAGAAATTGGCACCCGTGCGCACTGCTGGCAGAACGTACAATGGCGCAGCAGCTGGGGAAGCCAGTCTGGTGGTTCCTCAGAAAGTTAAATGTGGAATTCTCATGGGATCTAGCAATTCTCCTTCTAGGTGTGCACCCAGAGGAGGCACAAGCAGGGCTCAGAGGACCCTGTATGCCAGTGTCCACAGCACCATTATTCACAACAGACAAAAGGTAGAAATGACTAGACTGTCCATCAGCAGATGCATGGATAAACAAGATGTGGTCTGGCTATACAAGGGGTGATTTATTTTTCAGTATTTAAAAAATATATATATTTTTATTTATTTGAGAGAGAGAGCATGAGTGGGGGGGAGGAACAGAGGCAGAGGGAGAAGCAGACCCCATGCTGAGCAGGGAGTGCGACGCAGGGCTCGATCCCAGGAGCCTGAGATCATGACCTGAGCCGAAGGCAGATGCTTAACCAACTGAGCCACCCAGGAGCCCCTATTATTTAGTCTTAAAAAGGAAGGGGATTCTGATAGATGCTACAAGATGGGTGAATCTGGAACCAACATGCTAAGTGAAAGAAGACAGACGCAGAAACACAAATAGTGTACAGTACTCCTTATAGGAGGTCCTTAGAATGGACAAGCTCACAGAGACGGAAAGTAGAACAGAGGGGACCAGGGTCGGGGAGGCGGGTGGGAAGCTACTGTTTTAGTGTGTACACAGAGTTAGTTTGGGATGATGAGAACGTTCTAGAGACAGATAGTGGGGATGGTTGCACAAAAGTGTGAATGTGCCCAATGCCATTGAAATGTCCACTTAAAAGGGGTTAAGATGGGAAATTTTATGTTATGTATATTT
This sequence comes from Ursus maritimus, assembly GCF_017311325.1. NCBI lineage: Eukaryota > Metazoa > Chordata > Mammalia > Carnivora > Ursidae > Ursus > Ursus maritimus. Next base: position 26,919,789 of record NW_024425564.1, read on the forward strand.
TATCACGATAAAAAAGAATTTTTACAAGGCGTGATTTTAAAAGTCTGAAAATCCACTGCAATTTTGTTTTCAAACTGGGCCCCCCCCCCCATTCTGCCTGGAGCTGCAGGGCTCGTCAAACACCTGCTAGAAATCGCCTGCTTTCCCTGCTTGGACTTCAGGGCATCTTTAAAAGCCCTCAAATGATACGCACCTTTCCACATTCCCAACAGGGACGACGAGCGATAAAAAGGGAAGGAGTATGATTTTCAGGTGGCATCCCCAAACTCTCTATCCTGCCGCTGCTGGCTCAGGACAGAGGGCTGGCTGGCATCCCCATCCTCCTCTGTCCCCCTGTACTTTATCCCCAGGGCATGCCAGCCCCACCCTCTGTATCGGGGACAGCAAGCCTTGGGGGAAGGGCCACCTCGTGAATATTTTCAGCTCTGCAAGCCATGTGGTGTCTGTCACAACTCAACTCTGTCCCCGTAGCGTGAAAGCACCACAGAGAACACATAAGCAAGTGGCTGCAGCTGTGTCCCATTCCAACCCCGAACATGCAGGGCTCCAGGCCCTTGGGTGTGCGTATCCCTCTGCTCTGAGCACTTTTCACGCCAACCGCTGCCCCACCGCAAATGGGCCCTGTTGCCTGTTTTCTAATCCAGTGGTTCTCACATCTGGAGTCCCAGATGCTGCAGACGCCAGTGTCTGGGAATCGTACTTCGAGCACCATTGTTCTAAGCTATCTTTCACGTTCTCTTTCCCAATCCCATATCCTGTGCCTCTCCTCCGCGTCCTGCTCTATTTTCTCTCTCTCTCTTTCTCTCTCTCTCTCTCTCTCACACACACACACACACACACACACACACACACACACACTGTCCTACAGCTGTCTGCTCGACTCTCCTCCCAATCCCGCCCCTGGGCCCACACCGGCCACCCCCTCCACGCCTTTGCGCGCAGCGGGCACCCCGACTGTTATATTCTTTTGTAAACGTTTCCAAAATCTCAGCCACGCCACACAACACCACTGCAGTCTCTCCCATGCCCTCCTTGTCCGAGGCTCACCAGCACTCACAATAACTACCACGGTCTTACTTCATTGCCCTCACTGTCCTTGAAGCTTATTTTCGCGTGTCCTTCTCCTGAGATCATGACCCCCCTGTGCTGGGTACAGACTGAAATTTCATCACCTCTTGACATTCTAGGTTGCTGACCTTTCTTCGTTGGTTTATTGTCCTCATCCTGCGTCTGCCTACTGCAGTTTTGTCTTTCCTAGAAATTGGCTCCTAAAAGGCAAAGCGTTTCTGGATCTTTCTCCAGGTTTCTGGATATAATGATACAGCGTTGGATCAAAAATTGAACTCATGACAAAGAACATAAAATACCGTGCATCTGAAAAGCATCTGCGCTTAGAGATTCCATTTCAAACACAAATTCTCATGTGAGATGATTAACCTCCGATCCTTCCTGTAGCAGGAAGTACAAGTGGGCCATGTGAGAGGTGGTTAAAGATGTGTGGTGGTGGGAAGGCCTCTGAAAGTCCGCATCCAATTATCCCCAACTATGTCCAGATTGTTCTACCATCAACCCCAAGGAAATGCTTCTGGTCGTCTTTGGACTTACTGGAAGGAATATGTATTTACAAAGACAACAATTTTATTGAAACCAGCCTAAATCAAGCATAGAAAGGACAGGGAGACAAGCTGTAAATCAGCCAAGATAAGAATTCTCTCTGAAATAAATGTTTGTTTTAAAATCAGGGGTATGACTCACTCTGTGAATGGGTGGCTGAGTTCTGACCCTCCAAAGATGAATGGTTCATTCTGAAAAGCAGACCAAGTGGGAAACCTACTTTCTACCTTCATTTATTTCAGAACGAGGCTACATGGTGAAGCCGATGATGCCCTTGAGTCGTTTCCAATCACCAGCAAACGGACAATGGGATGACTCGCTACCGGCAGCTGTTTTCAATCAAAAAGCTGAATAATTACTTCAGTCTCTCACGGGGCTCACGCGCGGCCAGCACCAATCTGGTGGAGCAGTGAGGACGTTGAATGAGCTGCCAGAAACCCTACAGAATTCGGCTGCCAAACGGCTCCTCCTCCCCCTGGCCCAGCGTCATTAACTTAATCAGGTATTCATTCACTAAAAAAAAAATTTTACGCTTTCCCTGGAAGAACGTCAGTACCCTCTAAGTCAGGCACACCGTCAAATCGACTGCGTGTAGCAGGAGAGGTTAGGGGCAGGTTTATGTGGTTTTATTTAACTTGGGGTCGGGGAAGAAGGGAATCACCCCTCTACACAGTACTTCTTGGCCACGCGATGGAAGAGACGTTGCAAGGAGAAGCTGGTCCAAGAGAAGAAATGCTTGGCCGAGTCTTTGCATTTAGGGACCTACAATGCTTGGGCATCGTTCTTGCTGGGCAATCACTGCATGGCTGCACTTTGGTGTCACACGGGTCTAGCCTCTAGCGCTGGCTTTTGGCATTTGGTGATGGGTGACTTAAGGGAAGCCACTCCACTTTCTAAGCTTTGATGTCCTCTTTAAGAAAATGGAGCTAGTGATAAACCGTACGGTATGGGATTGCATAGGACGACGCGGTCCGTTCTGAGCGTACAGGCGGAAGCCTCTCGAAACTAGTGACCTCTAGCAATAAACCACTTTGAAGCATCAAATGACCTTCTGCTGGGGGACTGAGGGCACAGGCTTGTACCCCAACTGCCGGCCCTGAAATTCTGACTCCTTGTCCCTTTATCTCTGAGGTGGGAATAGTACGAGCACCTACCCCATAGTCTTCTTGTGAGTTCACACGTTCAAAGAACTTCCCCGGGGTCTGGCATACTTGAGGAACTATGAATACTGGCTGTTGATGTTAGGATTACCTCCTGAGAAGGGCCTCCACCCCACCTCCTTCACGTAGGGCAGCGGTATTACGAAAATACTTCCCATCCTTGACTTCTCTCCCCGACTCCTTTGTGAATCACAGCACCAGTCAATTCCAGCAAAGACGTTAGGTGAAACAATGTCGAATTATTATTATTATTTTTTTAAAGATTTTATTTATTTATTTGACAGAGATAGAGACAGCCAGCGAGAGAGGGAACACAAGCAGGGGGAGTGGGAGAGGAAGAAGCAGGCTCATAGCGGAGGAGCCCGATGTGGGGCTCGATCCCATAATGCCGGGATCACGCCCTGAGCCGAAGGCAGACGCTTAACCGCTGTGCCACCCAGGCGCCCCGAAACAATGTCGAATTAAAAGGGTCCTTGCCTCACCTCTGTTAACGAGGGATTCTCAGTCTTCTCGGTTCAGAAAATTTACCAAGGGGGCACCTGGGTGTCACAGCGGTTAAGCGTCTGCCTTCGGCTCAGGGCGTGATCCCGGCGTTCTGGGATCGAGCCCCGCATCAGGCTCCTCCGCTGTGAGCCTGCTTCTTCCTCTCCCACTCCCCCTGCTTGTGTTCCCTCTCTCGCTGGCTGTCTCTATCTCTGTTGAATAAATAAATAAAATCTTAAAAAAAAAAAAAGAAAAGAAAATTTACCAAGTCTCTAAAACTGTCTTCTAGGAAATAATGCATGCTGGTGGGTTGGTAAGTTTTTCTCCTGAACTGGACAAAAGCCTGGTCTGTAGAACAAATGCTCCATTATATCTATGTTCAAAAAATCCGAATGCACGGTTTTAAATTTGGGTTTATCTATATTATTTGCTATGTACCCCTGCAGTATAAATAGAAGCTTTTGGGTTTCTTTGAACACAGAGCACAGGTACACTCTTCAGCCACGAATACTCATTACGAGTTAAAGCAATCTCTTTCCTACTTCACCTCTTCAGAATTCACCAGAATCTCTATAACATCATAAATGCACACAAAAATGGCGGGCTTATAGTGAAGGCCCTCACAGCAAATGAAAGACAACAAATAACGTTGGAGCCAGGGAAGGACTCTATTCTCGACTGGCAATAAAATGTTTAATGGATACGTGAACTACAATGAAGTCGGTCAGTGCCCTGTTGACAACAGAGTTCATTTTCCTTATTCACACTGTGGCCTCGGAAGATAGTTCACCGCCCTGAACGTCTGTTTCCTCCTCCGTAACGTGTAAACAATAATGATGTTCACAAAAGAGCACCGTGAGGTAGGACGTGCACATGAGAAAGTGCAATGTCTAGCACAGCAAGAATCCGAATCCATTTTCTTACCTGAACTTCAGTCTTGTTCCCCTGACTGCCTGTAGGGAAGTTCCACACGGATGCTCCAACCTCCCCCCTCGTGCCTCTCACACCAGTATCCGCTCTGGTTCCACACTGGTGCCAATGGTTTTGCACCATTTCTCCAGGGGTGGGAGCAGAGCCTCATTTCGGGGCCTCCCTAGCGCTTAACGCCTATGTCCAGTTACTCCCCTGAGTTGGCCAGTCTTCCTTTGACATGTCTCGACCACTGGGGGAAAAAGGCTCCCATCTCCCACCTCATTCCATGCCCACGCTGTGGAGTAAGGACTTTGGCGTTGCCCAGGGAAAGGACTAGCCTTTGCTCGTGGTTTCGGGAGGTCATCTGCGTAAGACCTGATCGGAGCACCTGTGTTTGGGGCAAGTTACAGAAGGCAAGTGTCTGCTTCCTCATCTTAAAATGGGGATAAGTACACATGTCCTGCATGAATAGGGTAAGCACTAGGTGAGGCACTATGTATTTTTTAAAAGATTTTATTTATTTGAGAAAGAGAGAGAGATAAAGAGGGAGAGCACAGAGGGAGAAGCAGACTCCCTGCTGAGCAGGGAGCCCAATGTGGGGCTCGATCCCAAGACCTTGAGATCATGACCTGAGCCAAAGGCAGACGCTTAACCCACTGAGCCACCCAGGCGCCCCAAGGTACTGGGTATTAAGCACTTAGCACAGTACCTAAGCACGAGTATTCATGCAATACATATGGGCTAAAACATGCTTCTGGCATTCAGTAGGGACTACATCCATGTTCGTTTCTTTTCCCTTTATAATTACGGGGGGGAAGGAAACGGTCTGAATACACTGAAAATTCTGCCAGCACATTCAGTATTTTCATCATCTGATGAGTATTTTCACTGTGAGTTTTGCCATTGCTCTCCCTTTCATAGATCCACCATTTTTCCTGATTGATTTTTTAAAAGTTCTGCTTCATTCTTACATATGTGGAATCAATAAGTTTTCCTTATAATGTAATTCCAGCAGACTGAAGGGAGCCTGGGCCTCAGCCTGGATCCATCAGTGTCCCCTGATTTCATGACAGCGACTACAGAGTTCCAGATGTGTGCTGAGGGCCACCGTATCCCTGCTCTTTTACGGACTACACTTTTGACTGAGAAATGGAAGAAAAAGCCTTTATTTCAATGTGAGATAATTTCTTAAAACTGGTTAGGCTTTTCCTATAAAAATATATAAAATATGTATACAAAATATGTATATTATGTGTATAATATATATTATATAAAATATTTATGTATGAAATATACAATATAGGTATATTTTATATTATATATCATATATATCTTATACTATAAAAATAGACATTCTATGTATAACATATTACACATATAAAATATAATTATGTATAACATAGTACATATATAATACAAATTTTTATATAGAAAATATATAATAATATATTTTATTTATAAATAATTTATAAATAAAATATATATAAAAATATAAAACTTAAAATATATAAAAGTATAAAATTTATATTATATATAATACAGAAATACATATTACATAAAATATATATTTTACATATAATATATTATATATAATATAAATAGATGTATTTTATATGTAACATATTACACATGCATAAAAATATGTATTATAACATATTATATGTATAATATAAAACATATTGTATATAATATAAAACATATCTACTTGACATTATACATTTTTTCATAAGCACAACTCAAAAGTCGGGATCTTTCTCTTCTCTATAGTTTCGAGAAATGTCTAGTTTGCTTCCGTTTTGCTCTGGTTAACTCATGCGATGGTGGATGGGCTGGTGAGCACCAGCGATAGGCAGTGACTAAGGCAATCAATAACATCTCCAGGGAAAACGATAAAGCGAAACCGTCATAAACATACAGTAAAATAGACACCGCGTTAGCCACTCAGAACTTCCCAGCCCGCTCTCCACGGCGGATCAGAAGGGACCCGCTGGGCCGTGGGCACAAACCTCAAACAGCCAGGCGTGAGGGATGCCTTAGATGGGTGGGTTTTGTTTCCTATTTCACAGCTGATTTGAAACTTCCCTTAACGACGGCATGTCTGATGATGTTTTCATTAAAAGCATGGATTTATAGGCTCCCTTACGAGCATGAAGTTTCCAGATCACCGTTGTGTATGAGTACGTTACAGTGAAGTGTCTGCAACTGAGTCGATTATCAGAAATGCCTGTGACCGTGTGAAAATACACCTTCTCTGTAGTTGTCTGGGATGTTGCAGAGCTGGGCTGGGGCAGCTACGTTCGGGAACTTCCTACACTAAACCCACGGTTCTTAACCTTGGCAGTGCGCCAGAATCACCTGGGGAGATTTTTAAAAGTCCTGCTGGTCAGGCCACACCCCAAACCAACATGTCCTAAAGCCTAGGGTGGGACCAGGCACGTGGAATCTCAGCCAAGATTGAGAGTCGCTGCCCTAGCCCCTCAGTTCCCCAAGGGACACACGTGGTCGTGTAGGCGGCCCCTCCCTGGTAGCTAGGACCGTGCCTGACATGTGGTGACACCCCACAAAAAAGCCAGGGACACGGCAGAAGTGTTGCAACTACAGAGAAACACAAACGAAATACCGAGTTCCAGGCCGATCTATACACGTACTGAGCTCCAATTCCGTTTGTTGACCCGCGTGGAAATCGGTCTTACTGAACTCCGCTTTCCCCAGAAAGCAAAATCTAGTCTTTTGGCGTGTGCGAGAGATGTTTAGAGGCTAATGTAATTTCCTATGACTTGGGAGGGCGCAGAGTTCTGAAAAGAGCCCTGAGTTGCTCGGAGGCCAGCATCTAGATCAGGAGGAGAGGCTGGCTGGTGCCCGATGTCGTGTAGGCCCTTTCCCCAGTTGGTGACAGGAGCGAGGAATACTCCAGGTAAGTGCCAGGCCCCTGGTTGTCCGATGAGCAGGACTCTGTGCAGCAGGTGCCCCTTCCAGCTTCTGGTCGGAAGCACAGACCAAAACGTAACTAAGGCTCTGCGACCTGGCCCTGCCAGCGCCCCGCTCCTGTGTCCTCTGACTCCAGCACCACCCGAGCCTCCAAATCCCGCTGGGCACATCTTCCCTCTTTCCTCCCTCCCTTGATAAGAACAGGTATTCATTTGCATTCTGAAGCCTTCTGTTACATATAGTGTTGAACCGCCTTTTTAACTCACTGCAAACGAAACAGAAAAAAAAAAAAAAGAAAAGAAAAGGAAAGTCCGCAGCCTTTTCCTTGGGACTGATCCAGTTTGCTGAGAGCAGAATCCAGTCCACTCGGTCGCCCAGGGCCGCTACTGTATTTCTACAGGAGCTTGTGTGCCGAGCACCTGAAGCAGGGGCGCTAAGAAACGGCTATTCCGTCTTACGGGAAACTGCGGTGGTGATTCCTTTTCCCTCGGTGCTAAGAACACCTGCTCTTAGTGACAGGTGACTCATCGGCCACTTGCCTAGCAGGCTTTCGTAAGTTAAGAGCAGTCTTGACCCCGATGGAGGAGCTCAGTGGGCAAGAGGAAGCCTCACCCTTTGAGAAAGTCATGACTATTTCCCTTCTGCTCCAACAACCCTCACCATCCTTCAGACTGGCAACCACAGCTGCCCCCGCCTTGCCTTCTCCTGAAGGCTCAGTGGGGAAGAGGAAGCCTCACCCTTTGAGAAAGTCATGGACTGTTTCCCTTCTGCTCCAACAACCCTCACCATCCTTCAGACTGGCAACCACAGCTGCCCCCGCCTTGCCTTCTCCTGAAGGGCTTCCTCTGGGAGCACCATGGACGGAGCTGGCACCTTCCTTCTCATCACTCTCCACTCTTCCTCCAGAGAGCTCGAAGGCACAGGCACACTGGAAGAAGCCAGTTAGGCACGTTGCCTCGAAGGCGCCTCTTGCTTACGACCTCTGTGTGACTTGGATGCAGGTAAGAGAATACCTAGATTTCTTATCTCGACACATGGGAAACATCCGAGGAGAGACTCTGTTCTCCTTCCTACCTCTCCTGCCCCCACTGCGCAAAATACATCCAGCACTTTTTGGACACAAGAATCAGGGACCAAGCAACCACACAAGTCATGGATTTTTCCACCTCTTCCCTGCTCGTCCTATGGCGTGGAAGGCTCCGCATAAAAGTTTTTATGACCTCATTTGACCTTTGCTGGAAAATGGCTCCCTGTTCTCTCTCCTTGAGTCTCAAAGCAAAGGTGAAATGAAACAGGGCTGGATTTGATTCCAAGCATAATCTCTTTGCTGTTGGCAATGTTCTGGGAAGAGTAATGTACTTCGCCTTTGATGAATAAAGTTTTCAAAATCTATAGTCAAGGCCCAAATAATTATTAGTATTTTCCTCCCTAGTGTTTTTTCGATTTTCCTTGGCAGAATACTGGCAGAGAGGTGGATTACTTTAAAATACCTCAGTTTCTCAGCTTGTAAGCTGCCAAGAACAGTGTGACCTGTCCGGAAACTAAACAAATCATAAGGACAAATGAAGTGATACCAGGACGTGGCTTGAGATTCCCTGCGGGAAAGCAGGTCGTGGAGGCCGCCCACCCTGGGCTATCTGATGTTGAAAGACCCCAGTGTAGTAACTGTGTACAAACTTCTTTGGGACCAGGTTTCTCTTCTAAATGGCAGCTCAAAAACGTGTAAGTGAATTTTCAGATTAGGCATTTGTCCAACATTTTTAGGAAGATCAATCTTGAGCGCACAAAATTTGGACTGTATTCAGGAAAAACATAGCCCTCCCAACCCCTCCTGTATTTGGCGCTGCTGTTCTGGAGGTCTAGACTGCAAGAGTGGGATTCATGGAATAAATTAACACAGAGGGTTACGTGTGACCATAACATGACGTGTAACACCATCCCCTTTCATCGTTTCCATCAGCATTTCAAATGCTGGTCTCAGCATAAGGCCAAGATACCCAAATCTCTAAGGAATTTATGCAAATTCCACACAGGCTTTTAGTTAGTTACTCCATTTATAAAATAGAACCTTTTTTTTTTTTTTTAAAATAAGTGGCAAACCCGAGGCTCAAAGGGATGGTTTGTATTATTAAGGTCATAGAGCTTTAGAGTGTGTTTTATTTAAAGGCAGAATCAAGACCGGAATTCTGTCTCTCCAACTCCTACTTCGGAGCAGTGCGCCTTTGACCCTCTGGCCCCTCTCGCCAGGCAGAAGGCTACGGTCAAATCAGAGCAGGGTCCTAGGGTCTCGACTAACATGGCTACGGCGAGTACGGAAGAGAAGGAAGAAGAATTAGCAAGGCTACAAGAATTCCTGCATGAAGCTAATTGAAGCCAAAGGAATGAGAGTGCTCAAAGGGGAATAAGAAGGGCATGACCATCATCAGACGAATGAAATGAAAAGGACGTTATCTGGGAGGAGGAGAGGGTCATCAGTTTGAGACTCATTCCGATTTACACAGCTCTAAGACACACACGTGGTGCTCTTCTGGGAGGATGGGGAGCAGGTAAGGAGATCAACATTTCAGAAGCAGTACCAATATCCCAGGAGGGAAGCTGAGGCTGGAAAGAGATACCCAAGGAGGGCAGAAAAAAGGAAGAAGGGCAAACACCAAACTTAGGTTAAAGAGAAGAAAAGCAGTCCAGAAGGTGGAAGGAAACTAAGGCCATCAACTATATTGAATGTAGCGGAGAAACTGAGAAAGACATGATCTAAGAAAGGCCATTGGATTAGACCAGTTCTCAGTCCATGATGAACATTACAAGCCCTGGAGAGCTTCTAGAAGATACTAACCCAGAATGTGGGTTAATGACCACTGGATTAAGCTGTGTGGACACAGATGCCTTCAGGGGTGCCTGGGTGGCTCAGTGGGTTAAGCATCTGAATCTTGGTTTCGGCTCAGGTCATGATCTTAGGGTCACGGGACTGAGTTCCGTGTTGGGCTCTGATCAGTGCTGAGTCTGCTTGGGATTCTTTCTCTTGCTTTCCTTCTGACCCTCCCCCAGCTTGCGTGTGCTGTCTCTCAGATAAATAAATAAAATCTTAAAAAAACACAAACAAAAAAAGCTGTGTGGACAGAGATGACCTCAAAGAGAACAGTTTTATAGTCTTACTTTCCAGTAGCAGAATGGATATATTAAGTGACATCTTAAATGTGTTTTCCAGCCGCTAGATTCAATGGATAAATTTGCGTTATTGATGATCTTATTTTAAAGTTACATATGTCCGCGGGAAATAATGTGCTTGAATCACATTCAGCTTCTGAAAATCGCATGTCTGGAATGTCATTGACTTAGCCTCTCCCACATCATCAAGCAAATACTCGAATAAACAGAAGAGCTTTGTACAAATGCCCTGAAAGCCAGGAAACATGATTATGTTTCAATTTAAGGGAAGTAAACCTCTTGGAAAACATTGTGCCTGTGGTTTGCTCTCTCTTCCACTGGTTTTAAGCCTTGGGCTCATTCATGGGAACCCTGTAGCCAATCTCAACTCTTCTGATGGTAACACACTTGGTGAGAGGTAACGTAGATCACCTTCTCATTCCCCTTGGTGATCTAGCAAGTTCACATCTGAAAAGATACAGTGGAGGCACCACCCCACCCCCAAACACACTACACTTAGAGGTCTGTCTCCATCATCCCAACACATCATCCGAGCCCTTACCTACATTCTGGATCCTAGAATAGCCCTGTGCATTTGTTAGAGAACAACAGAACAGGACAAGAAGTTTGGATCCAGCACGTGAGAACACCTTCCCCGATTCTAGATAAATGATTCCCAGGGAGGAGGTAGCAGGTAGCTAACAGCTTCATCAATAGAGTAGCACGTTTACAACATACGGTTAACTTATCGTAGTCAATGAAAAGGCTCAATAGTTACTATTTCTGGGCCCCTGTAGAAAACAAGTAATGTAATACCACAAAACATGAAGCATCTAAAGGGTGAGAGGGATAGAGAGAGACAGGAGGATGGTTCTGTATAAGGACATTAAATTCATAGCCAAGAGGGTAATGCTGATTATTATAAAATCCAGAGTAACAAGGCAAGGTGGGGGAAAGCCAAAGAAAGAAGACAGAACTGAATGTTTCATTCAGTTCTGTTTTGAAACAGGATGCAGAAAGGATATTGTACCATTTGGTATTAATTATTTTAGTTTGTGCACATGGCTAATTATTTCTACAGCATTTAAGATCTCTTTAAAACAAACATATTTTGCACATACACACCCACCTTTCCAAATATGCCTTTTACCCCCTCTTCCAGAGCTTCGAGGAAATATCTGATGGACTGTCTCAGGGACAGCCGTCTGGGAATAAAAGTCAATTGTATGCTAAAAATGTAACTGGCCCCTAAACCTTGTATAAACAAATTAAGGGAAAAGACATCGCAGCATTTATAAACAAAATGACTCTCAACTTTAACCTGCAGATTTTTTTAAAAAAAGGTTCAGTAATAAATTTACTCCTAGCAGATTCCACTGTCCTCTCTCTTTCCAAACTTCTCCTCTCACATTCCTCCAATTGTCTTCATGTCAGACCCATAATTCAGTTGTCTGGTTTGAACGCATTATGTGAATCGTTATATTTCATTTTTCTGCGAGGCCAACCTCGAGTAAGGATCTTCTGATCCTAACTGATCGACGTTTCTGTGCTCTCAGGCTTCACTGACGCAAGCACTTCTCTGTGGGCACCCAAACCGTAAGGGAGCAGCGCCATGTTGCATCCTTACCTGGTGAATGTGAGAGACTCCAGAGGAGTGCATGGATTCCTTCACCCGAGTCAGCCCTGCAGTTTCCAGTTCACGCACATCTGCTTCATCTAGCGCTCTGCAGAACCAGTGCGGAAACAGGAGACAAGGGAGGCCTTTCCTGCCTAACCCCCAGATGAACCAGCTGGTGACTCTGGAGAAACAAGGCAGCTAGCTCTCCTCCTGAGTGGACGCCATTGGAGGCCCGGCTCTGAGGAGCCCTTTGTAACCATCTGGAGCTTTATGCCCCTAAAGCAAGAAGCTAGTTCCTGTCTTGGTACCTCAGAAAAAGGACAAGGCTGGCATCAGGGGACATTCCCGGGAAGCCACCCAGTGTCCGCTTGTTAGCACTGTCTCCAAATGCTCACGCTCTCATGCTGGTCCTGGCCCTCACCCTCTTGCCACCAGCTTGGCCCCCATTACTGACATCATCCCTTCATTCCTGTCTGGTCCCTCTCCTGTCTCCCCTCTCCCCTCCAGAGCGAAACGAAAGGCCATGTCCCCATGACTCTTCCCACCAGCGCACCATGGGGATATTGTTGTCGTTTCTTCGTACATGGAGGCTGACGTGGGGCAGAGAAACACTTGAGAGGCCTATGTGGTTCAGGTAAGATTTCAGATCCTTTTGTCCGGATATAATGTGAACACCTTGCTCCTACTCCTACTACACAAGGATACACATACGTTATATGCGGTTCATGTATAGATTTAAGTTCCAGCACTTACTTTAATCCCCTATCCACTCATTTAACTTTCTTCAAGGTCTACTCTGCATTAATGACAAGCAGTAGGGATAATAATAACTAGAATCTATAAAGCACTTATTGGTATTACATGCTAGTGCTTTCTTTTTTTTTTTTTTAAAGATTTATTTATTTTAGAAAGAGAGAGACAGAAAGAGAAAGAGAGAGACTGAGCAAACGAGCAGGGGGAGGGGCAGAGGGGAAGAATCTCAAGCAGACCCTCCGATGAGCATGGAGCCTGACTCGGGGCTCGATCCCACAATCCCGAGATCATGACCTGAGCCAAAGTCAAGAGTCGGAAGCCCAACCAACCAAGCCAAACAGGTGCGTCCCTATGCGCTTTCTATGGAACATCTCTGTGAAACAGGCATTCCCCCAGTTGCCATGATCATATCTGATTGAATGAGATAACTCACAGGTACAAAGATGGAACTTTGTACGTATACATACGTCGACCCTTTGTGACTCTACCTCCCCCATTTCTATCCCCATCTCCACGGGCTTTCCTCATCTCCCTTATGTCACCTCTAAGAGAGTTTTCCTGGGAACAGGAATGCTTGCTAAATGTCTAGTTCACAGTGTCAGAAACACAAAGGGAGGGCCATGGAAAACAATCTATCAAGTTTTAGACTCTCAGCTCCCCATGGGCAAGCATATGCCCTTCATGCTTCCCAACCCTGACACCGGCCTCACAGCACCATGTACGTACTTGACAGGCACACACCGAAGGTTACACAAATCAATTCCATAACGTGCTTATCTCGTGTCTTGTAATAATCCTAAATTCTTGAGCATATTTGCTGACTGGGCTCTTCTGGTGCCTCCAGCAAAGGACACAGAACAAATCTAGAGGTTGACTCAAGATTCTGCTAGGAGTTAATAACGTGTGAAGGGGACACAGCCGTGGTATAAAGAAGCCCAAGCCAGTGTTCTGTGACATGAATTGGTCTGTCCGGCATGGTTGGTCTAGCCACAGGAGAAGGCGATGTGTTCCTCCACACGGAGGATGTGTTCCTCCTGAGATTTTTAAGGTGGAACCTACTGAAAGGCGTGTTTTTACTCCCACCATCTCAAACTAACTGATTTTCCCTGTATTATCAAATTTTACCTGGGTACTCCTCCTCTCAACCAGCCTCCTCTCCATTCTGGTTTGTCACCTGGGTTGGCCTGGGCTGGAGAGTGGAGTTAGGGGTGAGTGTGGAAGCATTTCATGTGACCCAGGTGAAGGGGGCATGATTTAGAAGAGGGGCTGGCTGAGACCACTCCCAGAACCAGAGGTCACTGATAAATGTTGGGGCCATGACACCTGGGGAGATCTTTTTGTTAAGTGACCTTGCAATATGGTCCCCACCTAAAATGGCCAAGTTGATAGGAACTTCTCGGGGCCTGAGGCAGGCCCTGGAAAGCATTCTGATTATGAGACAAGGCATTTCAGCAGTAGGCACTCGCTTTCATTTCCAGGCTCAGGACTTGAAAGTGTCTGGTTCACTAAGTTCGATAGCTACAGTCTATTAAAAGAGGGCTCTGAAGGATGACTGAAGACCTCGTGGTATTTTAATTACACTAAACGCTGTCACTTGGGGCAGCTGGAACAATGGGAGTCTCATTATCTGGTTTACAAAAAATAAACCCTCAAGTTGAATTGCCTGTGGTTGACTAAGCGTGGGGCACCATTTCAGAGATGACTTCATGCCAAAGTCCTAGATGTTTGTAGGTTGTTAAGAATAAAGACGGTCTGCCTCTACTTCTCAAAGATACATATACCTCTAATGTTCCAGGGACCCGGGCTTTTAGCCCGATAGGAGTTATGGCATAAGATGAACACATCACTATTTATGAATGTACCCTCCTACTTACATCACACTTAGGAAGCTAGAAGTGACCCATTCATTGGGATTAGGCCACAAACGTAGTATGGACCAGGGGGCGCTGAGGGTTCTGGGATAGGACAAAGAACTTCACCCGGTTCCTTCACAGAACTGCCGAGCAGAAGAGGGGACAGAGGGAGAGCCTAGTGACTACAGTCTGAAGGTGGTTCCTCCTGTCTTCCCAGTGTGATGAGTGCGACGAAAGCCTGAGATGGGTGTTGTTTCAATCAGCACTGATTGTTTTATATTTATTTTTTATTTTAATTTTTTTGAGAGAGAGAGAGAAAGAGAGTGTGTGCTGGAGTGTGGGGGGGGGATGGGCAAAGGGAGAGGGAGAATCTTAAGTAGGCTCTACACCTAGAGCAGAGCCAACAAGGGGTAGGGTGGGGGGAGGGGGGCTCAATCTCATGACCCTGAGATCATGACCTGAGCCGAAATCAGGAGTTGGACATTTACCCTACTGAGCTACCCAGGTGCCCCTGATTTTTTTTTTTTTTTAATAGTAGAGCAAGGAGGACTAAAACTTCATGGCCGGTTTTCGAAGTGTTTCTACTTCCTTCTGCTTTATACTACAGAAACATCTAAATGACATTTGGGGCTTAACCAACCTAGGCCATAGCCAGATCTGTTAGGGGAAGAAAATTATGACAAAACCAAATAGAAAATCTCTTGAAAAATTATTTCACTTTTGATCTCTACGTCAATTCTAGTCAATTCATAGCACGGACTATCGTCCAAAGAGTGCCTTCAAACTTGCAATCGGTGTAGAGCCATGTTTAGGTAAGACAATGGCCATCTTGCTGGACCCAAACCGTCTGGAATGACCTCATATTTAACAATTATCTTTTCTTTTCCTTCCCTTTTCTCCGCTCTAGGAACCTCCCGCTGCTTGTCCCCATTTACATGGGATTGTTTCCGTCTCTATCTTAGATACTAATTGCCTCCACTCACATATCAGCCTGTGCTGGGTCCACGGAGAGTCCTACCTACGTCCACTCCCCATCTATACCAATGTGAAAAAGAAAATTATTTCCTGCTTCTTTATTTGCTCCTCTGAGTTTCAACTCATTCTGACCTTTTCTCGGCATCAGAGATTATGTTTATATTTGTGGCTAAATCTTGAGCAGACCGGTAACAACGGTTAAAGACCCACTCTCAGATGGCCCCCTTTTATTGCCTGCGAGACCTTGCTGAGATACAGAGAGGGGACCGCTACAATGCGTTTTCATGACATGTCTGCCTGTTAAAAACAACAATAATAACGGTTCTAACACCACCTCCACCTTCCTGACCACTTGCCCTCCCGGAGGTTAGCTGGATGCTGGCAGTTTCCTAGGAAACGACGTTATATCACACAGCAATTCACATGGATTCAGAAATCGTCCCCTAGCTAAATTCTGGCTCTGGCACCCTGTCAGCCGACCTCTTTGCTACCATCAGGTACAGAAACGGACTTAGAATAGAACAAAAGGGACTCTCGGATTTTGTCAATTGATCAAGAAATCTCACACACTTGAACATATGTATGCAGGGAATAAAACAAGCCTGAGCCTTCAAGCAACCCACGTGTAACATATTCACAAACATCCTGTGGAGATTCTGGCCCAGAATAGAAGAGTCCTAGTTTCCATTAGCTACTAAAATGGGGGACTTAAAAGAACACGAATGTGTGATCTTTATTTCTCTTTTACTTTCTAGAATGGTGTTATGCATAGAGCCCAACCAGAGGGCTGTAACCTTTAGTGATTTTCTCCCTCAGTTATGCTGAGGGAACCTTCCCCCCTAGTCAGCCCCACACCTGTTTTAATAGACAAGCCATGTAGCATAACACCACGGGGCTGCAATTATTCGTAGCCTTTGCGACCCCAAGTAAACTTAGCAGGTGCAAACGACTCTTCTGGAAAGCCAGCACCCCCTTCCCAGTCACTATTAATCATAGGAAGTGTTGACAGTGTGGGGGGGCACTGTGTATGCTGACACTGGGTTGGGGGGGAAGAAAAGGGGACAAGGGCAGCCATAAATTGCTGAGTGACTGTGTTTATATTCATTACACCTCACAGAAGAGATTCTGTCTCTCTCTTTCC
>NW_024425564.1:26936386-27060067 GCF_017311325.1 Ursus maritimus
TCTCTCTCTCTCTCACACACACACACACACACACACAATCAACCTAATAAGATTCTGATTCCAGGACTGAAAATACAATCGCAGGTCTAAATAACACGTACAGCTAATGAAGTTCGAGTTGCCAGATTTGTACACACTCAGCATACATTCAGACTTGACTGCATAGGTCACATTCCCCCAGAAATATGGGATTATGGCAAGCATCCTTGAAAAGAGGTCTAGGCCCTCCTTCTCCCTTCCTTCTTCCTGCTTTCTGGAATCCTAACGTGAAGACTGGAGCTTCAGCAGCCATTTTGTGCATGAGAAACAGACTAAAGATGGCAGAACAGAACAAGAGAATTGAGTTCCTGAGTCTGTGTAGCTGCCATATCTGTCCTGGAATCCTACTTCTTTTATGTGAGAGAGAAATAAGAGTCTATGCTTTTTAGCCTTTATTTGTGTGTGTGTGTGTGTGTGTGTGTGTGTGTGCGTGCGTGTGTGTGCGTGTGCGTGCGTGTGCGACATGACACTGTACCTAATTCCATAACAAATAGACCTTAGAGGTCATAATAGACTTCATTTCACAGATAAGGGACCTGATGATTAAAGATCAACTGTGATAAATGTCTCAATCAGGGAAGCAGAGTTGGCAAATTAATTACACTTCTGTTTAATCTTCTACTTCTAAAGATAGATGATGGAGGTTCTATTTCATATGTCTATCAGTATTTGTTAAATGAATATGGTTTTATGTTTCACATGCCTGTGAATTTCTGAACCTCCGAGGTCTTCCAACTGGCACATCGAATCCCAAATCACATATTCTCAAGGAGTAAGATATTAAACAAATAAAAAACGTAAGGAGGCATAGTACTGAATTGACGTGAGAACATTTTCTTTCCGGCTATGTTCGTTAGCTGGTACGTGTCTTAATCTGTATCCTAGTGTTTAAATGTATAAAACCACGTTACTTTGCACTGACGCTTCAGGAAGCACTAACTTTTCAAATTTGGGGGATGAGTCAGTATCTGAAATGTTAAAAGGTATCTTTACTTCAATCCATATGCACGATAACCAAGCCACACTCCCAGAGGCTTTTACAGAACAACTCTCTGAAACTAACGGATATCACGAAACCAACAAAACTCACCTATCAAATTCAATTAATGAGGAAAGATAAATGAGTTGTCTCTTCCTGCTGTATCCCCTTTCTCCCACCCTACAATCTTCACTCCCACAAATCACTCTATGGTCATTAAAAATAGAAGGAAGCATTCCTCCCCTACGTCATAGTAACTTGGAATCACCTATCTGGTCTAAAACTCCAATGCTGTTGCTTTTTCACATTCAAGATGAAAACAGTAACAGAGGGTTGGGCAATAGGTCCTTTCCCTTCTTGTGCTTCACTGCTGGTAAGATCACCACCCATCCACGTGGACAAGGAACCCAACATCCAACATAGGTTCTTCTGCCCCCTAGTCATGGTCCCCAGATTGGGAAGGACGATGTGCCAGGGAGCAGCAGTGTCCTACTCGCACACCACATGATCCATGTGATCCACTTCACTTGGTGAGTGCCCGTGGAAGGGGTTAACCTCTAACGTTTGCAGGCATCTATAGTTTCACTTTTGGCTTCTGAGCAATTACACGCATTTAAAGATGTGCAAAAGGGCACAGTGTCTTCCAAGCTCCCCACCCCCATGGCATGTCTGATCATCTCCAGCGTCTCCTTAAACGCTAGCTTACCTTAACGATAAACTGCCTTTTTTTATTTCATTCCACCAGGACCGAACCCTTGACTTGAGACTATTTGCCTTAGAAAATGAGTTTTCTCGGGGCGCCTGGGTGGCTCAGTCATTAAGCGTCTGCCTTCGGCTCAGGGCGTGATCCCAGCATTCTGGGATCGAGCCCCACATCGGGCTCCTCCACTGGGAGCCTGCTTCTTCCTCTCCCACTCCCCCTGCTTGTGTTCCCTCTCTCGCTAGCTGTGTCTCTCTCTGTCAAATAAATAAATAAAATCTTTAAAAAAAAAAAAAAGAAAATGAGTTTTCTCTACCTCTGCAAAGCATGACTGCTGTGTATAATGGTCTCTGAAATCACCTGTCATGAACTATGAGGCTATTAGTTATGAAGAGCAATATTGATATTTACCTTCTGACTCTTCATGCTGGAGGGCAAAGCAGAGAGAACCTGGATTTTCCTGACTCCCGCGCCAGATAAAGAGACCATCCGCGTCTCCGCACTTCTGCCTTTTCGGGAGGGGAAATAATGCCGGTGGTGATAATAACGTCGCGACTAGCATTCGGAGCACTTCCACACGCATTGTTGTCTGATTTGCTCCTCCCAGAGATCCCGCATGAGGTGGGTATTATGAATATTATAGTGTCCAGAAGAGGGAACTGATGCGGAAGGTTAAATGCTATGCTCCAGGCAACCAGACGGAGAACGGCAAGGCTGCCGCGTCATCTGTCAAGTTCACGAGGAGCCTTTCTTTCCACATTAACCCCCTGGACATATTTTAAACATGTAACTGTTTTCCATTTGGGTCCACTCTTTTCACTAATAACAATCAAAGATCTGAAGGGTACACATCTATCAAAGACCAGAAGCTCCTGAAACTGCTCTCCAGAGCAGATATTAAGAACTGAGTAATGTCAGGAACGCACCTGGTAAACAAACAGGGTCTTTAGAAGAGTTGAGACACCTTTGAGAGAGGAGATGACAACTGTTTCTGTCCGGTGTCTAGGTGGGGATGGGGGAAACAGGTGATGGGGAGTAAAGCATACGGTTGTCAGTATGAGCACTGAGCAATGCACAGAATTGCTGAATCGCTATATTGTACGCTTGAAATGACTAGAACCCTGTGTGTTAACTATACTGGAATTAAAATAAAAAAACTTAATAAAAACCTGAATATTTCTAATGTCCAACTTAAATGTTTTTGTCTTTTCTGATATAAAAACAAACTGTGCTCCTATTTGGAAATAGGAGAAACTCAAACAATATATAAATTGCTCCTAATCCCACCAACCTGATATAGCCACTCTTTACATTCTGATTATCTTTGGCATCTATGTAATATATAACGTGTATATATATTTAAAGCTCACATATATCTATATACGTTTGCAAAACTGGAATAATGCTGAATATAGTTTAAAGTCTACTTTCTGGGGCACCTGGGTGGCTCAGTCGTTAAGCGTCGGCCTTCGGCTCAGGGCGTGATCCTGACGTTCTGGGATCGAGCCCCACATCAAGCTCCCTGCTCCACTGGGAGCCTGCTTCTTCCTCTCCCACTCCCCCTGCTTGTGTTCCCTCTCTCGCTGGCTGTCTCTCTCTGTCAAATAAATAAATAAAATCTTAAAAAAAAAAACAAAACTCTACTTTCTTTCACCTAACACTGCACTGCTAGAATTATAGGACGCAATCACCTATTTTTTAAAATTAAAGGCGGGATAAGGTAAAACTGGAAAAAACCTTCAACATGGTTTGGAACTAACTGACAGATTCAAAAGCACTTGGCAAATGGTAAGTCATTTTCGGCATATCAATTAATGGAGCGAAATCTTCATCAATCAGCAAATATTGATGGAGTCCCAAGCCGCTGGAGGCTGCTTTCCAGGAGGCAGGCTTGGGGTGGCGGGTAAGACAGGGTCCCTCATGTTGGTAGCCTATACTCTAGAGCCTCGGAAATCAGAGAAATGCAATGTATTTGAGTAGAACTGGACCAATGTGCTTTCACACTAGCTAGAAAGATGGGCTTTACATAGCAAATGAATGGTATAAACCACGCTCTAAGAATAGCATTTAATTTACTTACAAGAAGGAACCATTCTAATCACTTCAAAAATACCCAACTGCACACAAATATTTTGTTAGCTAAAAATGAGTATCTTTTCAAACACCTATCTGGGCTAAATATGAGCCAATGTAAGAACTAAAAATGATGTAGTTACATTCCATGTAAGCTTGGACTTTCTCTAAGCATGTGAATGAGTGAGGATTTATTATACTAAACAAAAACTTATGATCCGCTCTGCAGATGCGAATATTTCTAACACTGGCCGCATCTGGGCTGGTCACGTAAGAGGAAATGTGATCGCAAATGATATGCAATATGCTAATCTGTGTTTTTTTAAACCAATATTTAAATTGAATTGATAGAAGTGTTTTAATTTGGTTTAATCCCAAGTGTCTGAAGAGGTCACAGAAATTTACATATTTCTTTGACTGCTTTCCCTACTGGACCATATGATATTGTAAAATTCCTGTTGTATAATGCCTCTATGATTAAATCCAGGGCAGACCAGTGTCCCTAAGCCAGTTCCCTCTATAGAATGTTGCTGATACCCATTTTTAAAAGTCACATTAAAAAAAAAATCAACCAGGGCCTGGGTGGCTCAGTTGGTGAAGCGTCTGCCTTCGGCTCAGGTCACGATCTCAGGGTCCTGGGATCGAGCCCTGCGTTGGGCTCCCTGCTCAGTGGGGAGTCTGCTTCTCCTTCTCCCTCTCCCTCTGCCCCCCTCCTGCCCCCGGCTCATGCTTGCTTGCGTGCGCTCTCTCTTTCAAACAAATACATAAAATCTTTAAAAAAAACTGGAAAGAATATTAGAAAAACAGATAAGTGAACACCCGAGGGAATGCCAAGAAGGAGACTGTGCTTTGGAAGAAGAGCTGGCCTGCAGCCTACACCCTCTCAAGTCCTTGGCCTCACCAGACCCAGGGCCAGACCAACGAGGAAGAAGGGAAAAGGCAATTAAAAGAAGGAGAAGATACAGAGAGAAACAAGAGATGGAGAAGAGAATGAAAAAGAAGTTGAGCGTGAAGAGGAAAGAAGCTCACAGGTGAGATGGATGGGGGAGCTCACAGCTGAGAGCCCTCCAGCACGGAAATGAAATGTAATATGACTTCATTTCGTCTCTCCTACATCTGGCCCCCAAACTATCCATCTGGATAAAGTGGATGACATTTTGGTAATGACTGGCATTGCTAAGGATCTCTGTGCACAGTCAATGGACTCCTTTAGGACACTGGGGGAGGTGGCTTTGGTAGAGTGGGGAATTAGGGATAGGAGCTTTATGGGGCAGGAAGGCGGTGTGTGATATGAGGCAGAACAAGAGGTCCCACTGGAGAAGGCCGCAGGGCTCTGCAGGTGCTACGGTAACTCCTTCTTTGGGGCTCGGGGGATGTCCTGGGCATGCGACATGAGCACATCTGTTTGGGGCACATGCACTTCCTAGAGGCCTGCAACTAGCACCTGTGTGCTCGTATCTATAACGGCTTGAGAGTATGGTTTCTGCTTACAAATAATCTAGCCACCACTTGCAAATGACCTAATATTTCTTATCTGTGCCTTAGTTTTTCCATTGATGTAATTTTTACTTACTTTATTTCCTATCTGCTTTAAGGACATGTTAATGTGTACGGGCAAAAGGCAATAATTATTAGCAATTGCCAAGGGAAACGTCAAAGGCAAATGGACCTTTTGATCTGTTCCACCCCCGTTTCTTGGTAAAGGAATCCAGGCCATTCCAGGGGGTGGTCTGGAAGGCACTGCTCTATCAGGTTAATAGCATTGCACCCAGATGAGACCTCTTTATCTTCTCTACTTCCAAATGCACTTTACCGTGCTTTTCCCACTGCTGATAACAACCCACTTACCGATCAACACGCAGCATCAGTGCTTTTCTATAAAGAGATACATTTCCCATGAATCACCATGACATAAAGCGTATGATCACACACCAAAATGACATTCTAAAGACGGAGCAATCACTCAGTAAACAAATTCTTTAACCTCTGTTAGGCACCTAGAACTGCACCAGAAGCTTTTAGGATGGGCGAGTACACACACACACACACACACACACACACACACACACACACACACAAAGACATTGCCCCTGTTAAAAAGGAACTTGCAATTCAGATGAAAAAAGAAGGCTTGCCTATAAGAAAATTAGAGCGCACAACAGTATGGTACAGTCAATTAGCAAGCTAGCGGGTTTATGGGAAGTTACAGTGGCTTATCAACTTTCCTTACTCTAACACCATAGTTCAAGCCTGCTTAAACATCAAATCTGGTTTCCCACAACTGATTAACCTGAAAATGGTTTAGCACAACACTAATCCTTTAATTGAACAATCTATAAATGCCCTCTGTAACAAGTTCCACAGAGCCCTCTCTTGGACTCACAGCAATGAGGCAAATCCAGCACTCTCTCCAACGCTCGTTTTCATGAGCGCCTCTGGACCTTAATGAAATATCACAGGTCCAAGTGAGCACCAATTAAAAAGAAAATGTCTCAGAAGGTATCGATGGTGGGTAGGGTGGCCCACAGCCCAGCCGCCCTCACCTCTGTCTGGTATGGGGGATACGCTGGCGCCTGGGGGGAAAGCAGCCCACGCATCTTATGGGGATTCTGTTGAGGGAGAAACTCTGAAAGAGGGGAAAGACAACTGAACAATACAGAATACCTTCGGTGAAATCTGCCCATTTTCTTATATTTTCCCAAGGAAAAGAGGAGAACGCAGCATTTAACCTGACCCCCTTTGGAAAAGGTCTAATTTCGCAGAGAGGCAACAAGCCTGCCCGGCTTCATGGAAGCAGTGAGCCCGGCTAACCAGGCTTCAAGAAGAACACTTCTCCGACCGGTGGAGAACAGGCACCTGCCCCCAGCATGCCTGGCGGCTCTGTAGGGGTACAGCCCTGGTTCTTAGGGTCCAAAGCAAATATCTGCAGGAGACGTGTCTCTGAGGAAACAGCCAGTGACCACTCGGCAGTTCCTTTACCTACTACAGATGCTGAGGCATGTCCCTAGCCCACCAAACGTCCCTCCGTGCCGGGTGACAAAAGCAGGGGAATTTGCAGAAGTCTTCATCCCTCCTTCTCTTACCCTGCTGATTGTGGAGTTTCCGGGGGCTGGTTAGAAGCTTTAAAAAATATATATATTTATTCATTTATTTGAGAGAGAGAGAGGGCAGGGGAATGGGCAGCGGGAGACAGAATCTCAAGCAGACTCCATGCTGAGCAGGGAGCCCGAGGCAGGGCTCGATCCCAGGACCCCGAGGTCATGACCTGAGCTGAATCCAAGAGTCAGACGCTCCACCGACTGAGTCACCCAGGGGCCCCCCGAATAGAACCTTTTATTAAATTTTGGAACATGTGAACCTATCAATTCCTTTTGATTTGTAAATGGATGCTGGGGCAAATTCCCTGGGATAATGATGCTTGCGTCTTTGTTTTTTTCCTATTAATTGCCTTCCTGGGACCCTCATTTAAGGGCTCTCTCCCCCGCATTGACCTGTCTGTGCCCTGTTCTGAGTTGGCACCACCTGAGTGAGGTAGACCCGCATTGCTCTGAGGTTCAAAATGGTTCGAGCAACTTACTGGGGAAAATAGACTCCCTTGAGAAAAGGTCCATGGCCTCTGTGTTCTCTTCTACAACAATAAAGACTGAACCGGGGGAAAAAAAGAGCCTGATAAAAATGGATTCTCTGTCCAATTAGCTACAGATTTTCCAGTGCAGCTTTCTTCAGACACTCGTACAAGGTAACGTTACCCGCAGACCCTGGGCACTGCTTTCTTGCCCCCTAGCGCTGTTGCCTGCAGGATGGTACATGGGACACTAATAGCACACTTATTATTAGATTTTCTGCATGGTTACATAAGCCTACAAAAGGGGAAATGTAAATGATTTAGGAAGATATTCTTCATGTGGTTCTCATGAAATCTTTAATATCTTAAGACTTAGGAAGAACCCTCCTGGCAAGAGACAATCAATTTTCATGCTTCATTAGGAAAAAAGTCCTTTCAGTAACGTTAAGAAAATGGCTATAGGCAAAAGAGGAAAAAAAAAAAAATCACTCTCTGGACGGAACAAGACCCCAAAGCACTTTGGACTAAATCCTTCCTTCGTGCCCACAGCATATGTGAAATGAAAAGAAATGTTCGCTTGAGGGTCTGTGGGAATTCTATTTGGACTCGTCTGTCCAGCCACAGAATTGCACTTAATCCAGCAGAAATCATTATCAGCAGGTATATGGATCTGAATGGACCGTGGGTTACACTGGCCACACTGCGTACCCCCCAAACAAACACCATAGTGGGAGGACAGGGACAGTGGACACGGGGCTTACGGGATGGAAGAGGCGAGAACAGCGCTGGCGAGACATCACGTAAATGCCAAGGTGCCTCAAAGAGAAAAACAAACCACACCAGCTTATTACTTTCCTTTTCATTTAAAAACTATAGCTTCTCAAGACACAGTTTCCCTTCATTTCATAAAAACCCAGAATGCAAAAATAAATTTCTTAAGAATGCCATTGACATGACGTTTTCTGACACTTGAATAATTAGTTGGATTCACTTTTTTTTTTTAATCCAAATGTTGACACCAAATTCTACTTTTTGGTCTCAAAATAACCTGTCTTGGGGCACCTGGGTAGCGCAGTCGTTAAGCATCTGCCTTCGGCTCAGGGCGTGATCCCGGCGTTATGGGATCGAGTCCCACATCGGGCTCCTCTGCTGGGAGCCTGCTTCTTCCTCTCCCACTCCCCTGCTGTGTTCCCTCTCTCGCTGGCTGTCTCTCTGCCACGTAAATAAAAAAAAAAATAAAATAAAATCTTAAAAAAAAAATAACCTGTCTTTAGGACTGTCCAATTTAAAAGCATTGTCATGCTGTAGTTACCTACGAGGAAGGTTACTTCATGCAAAGTACTGTAGATGTTGTTGAAAGGGGAGGGGCATACACAGAAATGCCTGCAGGCCCCTAGCAATCTCGTTTCAAAGTTGTTTAACGAATGAATGAATGAATGATTTCATTATTTCATTCATTCATTCATATGAGCGCTCCCATCAATTTATTTCCAGTATCCTCAAGAATTATACCACCACGATTCCTGCACAGCTAAATAAATAAAATCAAAACCAACCCCATGTACAATTACAAATAAAGAGCAACATATCATGGTTTCTGCCCAAAGCCAAAAATATGCTGACCTCAAAGGAAGTCAGTTTGAAACCATTCCACTGGCCTAACAGGCACACTCCCAGAAAGCTTCAGTGCACAAGCTGGCCGATTGGTCATGGGATCATGTTTCATTCTCATCATTCTCAAATTCACTTCCTGATGGTATCCAGGATACTGCTCTTCTTACTGGCAAAGATCTAAAGGCAAAGGTCCTGCCTTTCTGTGTCAATTAAGTGCAGAATTGGGAAAGAGCTTCTTCTTCCCTCTGTCCTTCCAATTGCTGCTGGATTACATGGGCTGGGAGAGGCGCTGGAGGGTCACGCATGAACAGGTTCCATTCCCTGTTCTCCAGGACCCTCTCGGCATGTGGGGGAGACAGACACCAAGCAAACCACGACAGCACGCTGCATCAAGGATGCTCCAGTGGACGGAGGAGTCCGTGCTCTGCTCTGAGAGTGGAGAGGACTGAGAGTGGATGTCTGTGCCGGGGCAGCAGTGAGACGGAGCTGTTGTCCGGAATGTGAAGACAAGTCTAGCTGGATCTAGAAAGGTGAGCAGTGACTGAAGATAGAAGGACAGCAGTCTGATAGCTGGTGGGGAATGTGGGTAAGACACGGAGCATAAGGGGGTGCCGCGTGCTTGGGGAACGGTGAGTGATCTGCTACCTCTGTACGGGAAATGCAGCTCTGTTATGATGAAGCATCATCATAAATCGCAGCAGGTACACATAAATGGACAAGCAATTTAGCTCCATTAGAAAACTGAAGCTTGAAGCACCTTCTGCCTACTCCAGGATGGGTGAAGCAATCTCGGGCACAGGGCTTGCCCACTGTCCCCCTCACACGCGCACTCCGTGCCCCGTGCAAATAGTGTACGCTTATCAGGCTACACTCCTTCCCTCTGCCTAGCCAAGACGGCCTTTGTCTTCACTGCTCAGGTCCAATCTACTCCTGCATATGCTTTACTTGCCCTCTTCTGCCTAGAAACGCAGAACACTTCCCACCCATCCCTTCTGCTGGCCTGTCCTAACTCAGACACTGCCTTGTGTCACAACAGCAGACCTTACATTTATGTAGCACGTTGTTCCTTACAAAGCTCACATGCATCATTCCCTTTAATATCCATAGTAATTTTTAAAGATGCGCATTAGACCCATTGTTCGGATCAGGAAACTGAGGCTGGGGAGATTAAGGGAAATTCCCCAGGTCACAGAATAGGTAACCGGTGAAACCAGGAATGGGACCCAAACCTACTGAGTCTATGGGCAGTGACGCACTAGGCCCTTCCATTGACTTGTCCAATTATTAGGATGCTGTTTGTTTTGAATTTTATCATGCAGGCTATGTAGAAGAATGCCCTACCATCAATTCTGTTACTCTATGCCCTCCCTGACGCTTCAGAACAGTGCTATGCCGGCCCAGAGTAGGGAATCATTTATTCATTGGGTTGGTTTGTCAATGACCATATTCTAACCGTCTAGTACGTGGCACTGCGCCAGGGATCAGCGAAAGCAAAATGAATAAAATATTGTGAGGCTCCACTTCTAGTTGGGAGACAGGTGTGTGCGGAGGTCCCTAAAACACAGGGTAATAAATGGCTCCCGAGGTGTCCATGAAGTGCTGGTGGGAACGCCAAGGACAGGAGCAACTCGCTCTGCCTACAAGTGTATAGGAAGCCTCCAGATGGGTCATTTTGGGAGATGTCCACTAGATGGGTCTTGAAGGGCGGAAGTAGGAGAGAGGTAGCAGGGGAAAGAAGGAAGGACAAAGCAAGCAAACAGCTGGGCCAGCATGCACGGCGCACATCTGCTGGGTGGGGAGTGCCGTGTGTCTCCCTCCCAAGAGCGGCAGGATTTTCCAGAAGCCCGGATGTGTATTTCTCGGACTTCACTCGGGATGTGAGCCAGGGGTCCCCCGCGGGCTTGTGGGCT
The DNA here is from genome assembly GCF_017311325.1 of Ursus maritimus. Classification (NCBI taxonomy): domain Eukaryota; kingdom Metazoa; phylum Chordata; class Mammalia; order Carnivora; family Ursidae; genus Ursus; species Ursus maritimus. The sequence continues at coordinate 26,947,267 of NW_024425564.1, forward strand.
CCCTGACGTGCCCTGACCGTGTGAGCAAGGTGAGGAGGCCCAGGGAACAATGCATCAGCTTCGCCCTTGTCAGAACAGAGAAAGGGACAAATGCAGGGACCTTTATGATCCATGCGCCGGGAACAGAGACGCCCATTGCTCATCAGTTGACGGATTTCAGTGAGTGTTTACTACATATCAAGTGGACTAAGTATAAAAAAATGAAGCTTAATAATCCTTAAATACGATGAGGTTGCAGACTCTGTGCCCTTCCTCCAGGCTGATTCAGAGGCTCGGTTACTCATGGTCTAATCCCCCCACAGGTCCCCGCATCTCGATCTCTGAGTCTGGGCTCTTCCAGGGACAGACAGTAAGGAACTGGCATCCACGTGATGTTTTTTAAAGGCTTCTCTACCTGAAAATACCAGACACATTTCAGATGTCAAAACGAACGTGGTGCTCAGGGGGGTGACTGAGCCATGTGAAGGCTCTTAAGTGGGTGTAGAAACCTGTCTGGCTGACTGTCTTTTTTGCACATGCGCATTCAAATGTTCACGGGCTTGTAGGCCATAAATAGCTCTCGGGGGACTGTGACATTACATCACAGACTCGAGAAGGGCCTGTTACCTGAAATCAATGAATGCTTGTGACTCACCTCCCCTAAAAGGGGACTCTGTTGAATGGAGGGCTGCTAACCTCAGCCAGAACCCCAAAACCGTCACTTGTGAGGCATTGTTATGGGCTGAGTTGTGTCTCTCCCCCAATTCATAGGGGGTTTGAAGTCCTCCCCCCTTGTACCTTGGAATGGGACAGTATTTGCAAGTAGTGTCACTGCAGAAGTAATCAGCAACAATGAGGTCCTATCAGAGTAGGGTTGGGTCCCTACTCCACCAAAGCCCGTGTCCTTAGAAAAAGGGAAAATGTGGACACACCCACACAGGGAAGATTCTCGGGTCACACCACCACAAGCCCCAGGAACTAGCAGAAGCTGGGAGAGAGACCTGAAATGGGCCCTTCCCTAGCATCTTCCGAGGGAGCCCGGCCCTGCTGACACCTTGAGTTATACTCCTGTCTCCAGAGCCGTGAAAGAAGACATTTCTGAAGTTCTGCTGTTGAAGCCACTCTGCTCGTGGAGGTTGGTTAAAGTCTCCCTGCGAAACTCAGACGGGCACCAAACGCAGTTTGTGTGTGAAGGACTTCATCACCGGGTGGCTGGAATTCAGCGATCGAGTAATCACAGCCACACCACCGGATTCGCATCTACTGCGCCCACTCACCCAAACTACAGAATTCGTACTGAAAGCCCAAGACAGGTGCACGACACGGCGGCCTGAGCTGTCTCTCCTCCCAAATCAACAGCTCTATCAGTCGGGTTACCCACAGTGGGCATTACAGCACACCCCACTATTTCTCAGGTAGGTACCAAACCTCCTGCTAGTTTGAGAAGTCCTGGATGGTCACACCGATATGGAGGATGATTATTCGATATTTGATCTAAGGGCCACTGACATTTCCATACTCATACGTGTCTACACTAACAGCGTGAAAACACTGACTGATACAGAATGGAAGATTATTTGGAATAGATCGAACAGCATGAATTTGGGCTTCATTAATTGGTAATTGGCTCTTATTAGTAATTTTACCCAATGAGGAACTAAGAATTCCCTTGAAAGTTTTTGCTTTTTTTCTGGAAAAGGATTAAGCTAAGAAAATTAATAATGCAAAGAAGCTGGGGGAAGGGGGAGGGGGAGGCGGAGAGAACAAAGATGTTTAAACTATCATTAAACTATATATATTTTTAAAGACTTTGTTTATTTGAGAGAGAAAGAGGGAGCACAGAGTGGATGGGAGGAGCAGAGGGAGAGGGACGGACAGAATGCTGAGTGCAGAGCCAGACACGGGGCTCGATCCCACAACCCTGAGATCACGACCTGAGCCGAGACCAACAGTCGGACGCTTAATGGACTGAGCCCCTCAGAGGCCCCTCATTAAACTGTATATTTTAAAAAATCCAAAACTTTTTAAAAGCGGTTTTCAGATTTCCATTCTGCCATGAGAGCACGGGCACTGACTTTAATGTCGGCTCCCATACCCCATGAGCAGGTGGAAGCTGGGCTCCCACGGTCTGGGTCCCATCTAAAAGAAAGATAAATCAGACACCAGGAAGAGCTTTTAGGTCTTGCCCGACGTTTTCCAGGGAGACATGGAGAGCAGAGGTGGATGGGAGGGTGGGGTCCAGGAAGGGTGTGAAGGTGCTACGTGGCCCCATACGCAGAGGACTTCCTAAAAAGCCTTTTACACCTCTCTTCCCGAGTTCCACTTCGTGTGACAATTGCCCTTCGGCCCGCCTCCCACCTCACCCTACTCTCCCCTTAGAGGCTGCACACTCGCTGCTGTCATGGCCCATACCCCCCACTCCTAATCGCCACCGCATTTTCTTTGGAGGAGCCATCTGGCCTAATCTCAGCTCAATCGTTCACCTTTCTGACCTCACCACAGGTAACAGGCCCCGCAAGCACAGAACCAATCCTCCCAAGATGGTGAGGAAGGGAGAGGATTGCCGATATTTATGATTTCTCCTTTTTCTTTTCTTTTATTCACGGCACAGTCTATATTAATGAGAACAGAGCTGGAGGACCTCTACTCTGGAACACTCTGTCTCACCAAACTTGTTCCGACGAAGCTCTTTGCACTACTAAATGCACATTTAATTATATTTCCCTTTCCCCCCCCCAAACTATAAAATTTAGTCTTTCACGTAATGGGAGAAGCAGAACTTAGTGCTCATAGTAAATGCTCACTATATTTCATCCATTATTGATGATAATTAATATTGGATTTATAGTCAAATAATTCACCACTTATTAAAACATAATTCTTAAAATATAAGTTTTACACACACACACACACACATGCACACACACACGCACTTTCCTGTTTATGGTCATTAGATCATTCTGCTAATAGCTTTTTATTCATTTAACACCCACGTGCCGAACACTTAGCTAGTAACCTGGAGCCGAAGATGGGTAAGACGCCGGCATTCGGGCCCTCCACGGAGGATGGGATTGACACACGAGGAAATTACTTGGACTGGGGACACTCTTTCGCCCACTGAAGTAAAGGCCAATACCAGCACATCAAGAAAAGATTAACTTGTCATGCAATGGCAGGGATAGGATATTCCACTTTACTTTCACGAAACTGGGTCAATAAAGGAATTAGCCCTTTACAGGGGAAACCGTGCTCATCTGGGATCAGAAAACTGGCAAATGCCAGTTCATGCCAGCAGTTTTCAAGTTGTGCTGAAGTTACATAAGGCACATGGGGCTGTATCCTCTCCGCACTCTGTCTTAAATTTCACTTTGTACCTCCAGGTAAAATTCAAGAGACTCAGGTACCCTACTGCAATTTCTGTAATGATATTTTGACACCGCAGTTTGAATGTCAAGATTATTCAATCTCTTTCACTACCGGAAAGAGACTGTGCTTTGTCAAATACATGTGTCTTTCCTGACTTTCTCTATGTATTCACAATAGTCAAAGCTTTCAGAAATACTCTTCCATTGTTTGGGACATGGACCCTATGGAAAGACAATCATGATAAAAGCACTGAACGTGCGGTGAGTCCCCAGAAGGTTCTCCAAAAACAGTGTATGGCCTTCCTTAAGATGGATGACCATGAAACAGTAGGTACAACAAATGACACAGAAGGCAAGGAGTATCTCTTCACATTCACCCCCACTCAGCTCAGCTTTAAGACTTTATGCACTGAGTAAGGGTTCACTGATGCCTGTTCTGTACCAGACACGAGAAATAGAAGATCCAAAAGACATAGTTCTTGTTTGGAAGGAGCTCAGTATCCAGTGAGCAGACACGGTCCAGAGAACAGACAGTAGAAATCTTACATGATGAGTTTCATGGGCGGGAAGCACTGCATGGCTCAGTAGGAGGGGAGAAATCATGGTGGACTCCTTGGAGGTGACAGCAATGTTGAGTTTTGAAGAATCAAAATAAACCAAGGAGAAAATAGCCCTAGACAGAGGAAGGAGCATGTGCACAAAGGCACATGAGGGAAAATGTGCCACGTTTGGGGAAGTCCAAGAGCAAAGCATCCAGGAGGGGAGGGAGGAAGGGGGCAGTGTCCTTCCCCACCCAACTTGTCTCCTGAAGGTCACGGATGGGTTCAGCAGGGCCATTTTCCCATTGAGAAGGTCACTCTGGTCACAGGGTGGAGGATGGGTGGGAAGGGACCAAGTTCTACTGGGAAGGGAGAAGAACCGGGAGGATCTTACTACAAAGTTACTAGGGTATCCTGAGGTCCCAGCTGGTGCAGGGTCAGACCAGATGAGGAAGATGACACAGGCAGAATCCACACCAGGGTGAGTGAATGGTTAGAGGTGGGTGCACGGAAGAGTGGGATGGGGGGCTTCCAGCTGGCTCGTGCCAGTCACACAGCGATATAGGAGAAATGATGTAATTGCTTCTTGCTAACCCAGTGCTTTAATTTCCCATTTTCCCTTTAGGATAAAGTTTAAGATGTTTAACTTGTAACGTAGCCTCTCTGCAATCAGTACTCAATACGCATCAGTTGATTTGGCGACCTGGACACACAAAGATAACTTTCTCCATCTGACAACATAGCAACATTTTCTGAATGACTACTTTGCCTTCGTGAAAGAAGAGAAATATCTTGTAACTTTTTCAAAGAGTAAAAATAAGTGCCAACACTTCCCTGATAATGCACTGATCTCAAACGCATTCTCCCTCCTGATAGAGGGCTCGGGCCACCCGTCTGATTAGCCCCCGTTCCTATCTTGGTTGGGTTTCTGTCCTCTCCTTCACCCTGAAGGCTATTAATCTTCCCCAAGATAAGGAATTTCTAGGTAGAGACAGACACTCGGGGTTCTAAGAGAACAAGCTGCAATCCTCAAACACGACGACACACTCCAGGCTCTACAACAGTCTGATCTCCGTTATTAGATTTTTTTTTTTTCTAGCAACGAAGCCACACTTTGGGAATCTATGCAGAACTAAGTAAGAGAACGTTGCTCCACCAAGTTCCCATCAATCACTCCTTCTTGCCATCCTGCCCTTCCTGAGATGATAACATGTCATCTGCTTGTACGGGCTATTGACACCAAGCTTTCCACATTGTTTCCGCTGCTGCTTTTTAGACTGCTGGGGAGTGCTGACAGCCCGTTAACCGTGAAAAATGGGAGTTCAGGACTGGAGGTGGCTGAGAACGTTTTAACATATTTGCCAAGGCACAAGATTGTTAGAAGAGTTATGCTGAGATCTTAAACATTCCTTTTCAGATCAGACTGAGCCCTCAACAGAACTTCTACATACAAGAAATAGGGAGAAATCCATGACAGAGCAGCACGCACGCGTGTGGGGAGGGTGTGCTCTCCCAGAAAGTCAGGAAAGCCTATGTGAGTGCTCCCTGAGCCCTTCCGACCTGCTGCACTAGGCCACCTGGGCTGAGTCTCTGACGCTGGGAACAGCTCCCTGGTGAAGGAGAAATACCTTTGTAAGAAGTCCAATGGAGACAAAATTAAAATAGAGGCACTTCAAGACCACAAGATGCACGTAGCACATATAGACAATTAGCATAGCTTCTTAGGCCAACAGACCGAATGCCTCTAAGTAAGAACAGAATACCACTGCCTTAGATCACTTCTACACAGATCTGCTTTCCACCTCGAGCTAGTATTTCTTTGAGGACAAGGGCCACATCTTAGTCGTCATTGTATCATGTGTCTAACGGCACCTGACATACAATAGATGCTTAAGAAATGTTAGTTTGTTAAATAAATGCACCTGGAACAAGGGGTCGAGCAAGTCCCTGAACTACAGACTGATACGGAAGATGAAGGGCTCCGTGGTGGTCACGGACAGGCCCTTAAACTAACCAAGAGTCCTGTTCAACGCGTGCACGGACGGATGAAGCAGAACCAAGGTCCCTCCTCCCTCAGTAAATGGCTGATGCTCTCTGAAGGGTCGTCAGAAAGCGTGCTGACGGCCCCTCTAGAGGCGCACATATGTCTGAGCGCTGAACCAAGGGGACCAGTTAGAGAGATCAGAACTTCCTCCCTCCTCTGCGGGGGTCAGGTCTCTCCATTGGCCGCTAGGGTGACGCTGGTGTCATGCTACCTCAGTTCAGAGCCAAACTCCTGTCTGCCAGTGATTCTCCACCAAGGAGGGTGTTACCTTCCCAGGGACATTTGAAAAGGAACGGGGCGGGGGGCCGTTCTGGATCCTCACAATAACATGGGGACACGACTAGAATGGAGCGGGCGGGGACAAACCAGGGTACTATTTGTACTGTAATGAACAAGAGAGTGCGTAGTTCGGCACAGTCCTGCCTTCTTCACGGTGAAACACTGGCAATGTAGACACCCTCGAGAACAGGCCGTAGAGTCCTAGGGTCTTTCTGTAGTTCATTCTTCTCTCTGCATGAAATACTTCATCAGGTTAGCAGGCATCGCCTGTCAGGGTCTGACACCTGAGGATATCTACGACAGTCATACTGATAGCCAACACTAACGGAGCACTCAGCGCCTGCCAGGGGGAGTTCATCTAACACATAACCAAATCTTCACAACAGCAAATTTGATAGATATTCTTTTTTAATTCCTAGATGAAGACACGCATTCAGAAAGGGAAAAAAGCAACTTACCAGTAAGTGCGGGAGCCAACATGTGAACCCAGGTTCAAGTCCTTAGACTTGACCATTAAACAATGATCCTGGTTTTCATGGTGGACAATAACCCCAAGCTTGCTCTGCACGGGGAAGGGGGGCGGGGGCATGAAGATGCCGAGGAGCTGGGGCAGAGGTTTGACCATGGATGGAGTCCCCTAACCAAAGAACCTACAGCCCAGGTGAAAGGGTGCCGTCAACTGCCATCACGGGGAGAATCCGTCAGCAGCAATGGCGTGCAACTCATTACGTGTGTTTCACTGACTTCTTGCCAAAGTCCCTGCTACCAAAGTACAGAACTTCCCTGAGAGCAATCCTTCCCATAAGAACACATGAAAGTCCTGGAAACAATGGAGGTTCCAGAAGTTTTTCCTTTGAGCAGCCCCAGGTCACGTCTATTTCCATAAAACGCATGGACTCTCTCAAGACCCAAGTCCACAAGGAGGCAGACTTCTGAACTCCGGTGCAGGGAAACGCTGCTATTTCAAATTAAATGTATTAGATCAGGTCTCGTGTGTATCTTTCAGAGGAAGTCTGCCGTTGTTACCACTGGGAATTCTACCAGTGGCTTTTTATGGCCATTTCACGGACCATACCAGAAAGCTGGCATGATTCAGTGGGACTAGGAAAAAATGAGACACCAGGTAGTTGAGTTCTTACCAAAGCTCGGTGGAATGCTGCATGACCTCAGGGAACCTGGTGTACAGTTCTCATGCCGTTGCTTCTTACTAAACTTTTCTAATCTAAGATAATCTGTATTCTGCAGCAGCTGTGGGCACCTCACAGGCTTGTCGTGAAGATAAAATGAAGTAACAAGACGACATAACAGAGTTTATGCAAGTAAACTCTGGTGGAGATACGACTGTAAGAGATATAATAACATCATCATCATTTTTTAAAAAACAGAGGGGCCCCCGGGTGGGTCAGTTAAGCATCTGACCCTTGACTTCATCTCAGGTCATGATCTTGGGGTCCTGGGATCGAGCCCCCGTTAGGCTCCCCGCTCTGTGAGGAATCTGCTTCCCCTCTCCCTCTGCCCTTCCCCCTGCTCGTCCTCTCTGTCTCTCTCTCTCTCAAATGAATAAACAAAATCTTTAAAAATAAAATAAAATAAAATAAAATAAAATAAAATAAAATAAAAAACAAAGAAGACAAGGGAGTTTCCACTCTACCTGGTTTGCCCTGCCCACCTGAACAATGCTACCTTCATTTGCCCAATGACCACTCACCACCCTTCTCTTTTCCCGAGCCCAACGTGCCTCCATTCAAAAGGTGTTAGAATCCCTCAGTAGAACTCTACAGAACATTCCCACATAGGCATACAAGCCAGAAGCTACCCCGAGAGCAGCTCGACGGGGCAGGTGCTGCGTGTTGCATTAACTACAGACCCACTTCCTAGTTTCATCTGGGTTCCTTCCGTCTTGAGAGCCCTTAATTTTGTTGTCCTCCTCTAGGCTGTAAAACTACGACTGAATGAAGGGGAGGCAGTCACCTTGGTTTCTCAGCTTGCTGGTCATCCTTTCACTACGAGAACTACCCAGCAGATGATAAGATAGCACGTGACACACCATCTGTTCATTTTCCTTCTGGAGAAAAGAGAAACCGCAGCCAAGAGGAGAGGGCCAATGGGACACACTGAGCAACCATGCACGAGTCCCATGACTACATGGGCACTGCACTTGCTTGATTCCAAACGCATGGGACCACCCCACGGGGCTACAGGTTGGTGGCATGTTCCTTGTGCCACAACCAACTGCATGAAAGGAGGTGCCCCCTGGCAATAAGGCCACTGACCCAGGACCAGCACCAAAGAGTCCCGCATGCATTCATTCCTCGTCAACCTGCTCACCGGCTCACTGCGCTGAGCGGCGTTCCTGCTACTCCTTTGTCGAACGAGGACTTCCTTGCTGCAAGAAATGCAGAGACTGCTAATTTCCCAATCCTTATTTTACAGAGGAGGAAAGGGAGGCTTGCTCAAGGTGATGTAACAAAGCAGAGGTGTCCTGTCTGGCTCTAAAGCTTCCCAGGCTTTAACCTCGCCACTGGTCCTAACCCACAGAATCCAGGGCGCCCTCACGATGGTCCTCTCATTAGGAGATCCTTGACCCATAATCCCCAGCTCTTGTTTCACTTATCAAGAACTTCTGGCAATGTAATTCCTTTTTTTAAAAAAATAGATTTTATTTATTTGAGAGAGAGAGAGGACACGAGCATGGGGGAAGGGTAGAGGGAGAAGCAGACTCCCCACCAAGCAGGGAGCCTGATGCGGGACTCGATCCCAGGCAGACGTTTGACCCACTGAGCCACTCAAGCGCCCGTAAATCCTTATTTCTGAACTCCGGTGTTCTCATTACCATAGCTTCAGGATCTGCTGCCCTATCGCCTTCCTGACTAATCTCTATTACCCTCCATGGCCCAGATCTTGGACTCCACTGGGACCACTGTATGCATGCACACATACGTTTTGGGGGGTACAATTCTTTGTACGGTATGTATGCAAGTAACTCTCTGTCATGGATGAATCTGTTTTTAGATGCCTGATTTTACACTGTATCCCTAGCTACCCACCTCTGCAATAAATGAACCCCGGCCTTGCTCCCTAGTTCAGATCCCCGGCTGTTAGAAAGTTTGGGTGTACGTCAGCTTCTGTGTTTGTTTTTAGTTTGGCTTCTCACTTCTACTTACACCCTGACTATCTGTGGCAGTGGCAGTCATCCCTTCTTTTTTAAATTTTTAATTCCAGTATAATTAACAAACAGCGTTATACTAGTTTCAGGTGTACAATATAGTGATTCAACACTTCTCTACGTTACTCAGTGCTCATCATGACGAGTGGACTCTTGACACCCTTCCCCTAGTTCATCCATCAGTTTGTTCTCTACAGTTAAGAGTCTGGTTTTTGGTCTGTGTCGTTTTAATTTTGTTTTGTTTCTTCAATTCCACATATGAGTGAAATCATATGATATTTGTCTTTCTCTGACTGACTTATTTCACTTAGCATAATACTCGCTAGCTCCATCCATGTTGTTGCAAATGGCGGCAGTAATCCATTCTTGGAAAGCAAGACAACAGACTCAGGGTGTCAAACACACACACACACACACACACAGCACCAAAGGTCATACAGTAGAACACACACTAGACAAGAGGCTGGAAGGGTGGGTTCTCATCCTGGTTCCACTTGGTAGCAGCACCTCAGAAGTAAAATGGTGCCAATAACACATGTCCTGTCATCTGCCTCCCAGGAACATTGTGAAGAATGTAACATGATTGCTATGAAGGTCTTCTGCAAACAAGAGAACACTACTGAGATTAAAACTATTATAGCTACGGATTCTAAAAGACTTTTCTTTGAATGGCTGAAAATGCAACAACAGCATAATCTTCCCCATCAAGACCGGGCTCTGTTCAATCAGAGGTTCATAGGCATGGCTGCCCATCAGAATCCACCATCATGCATTGTAGTAAACACACGTTCTCAGACATCTTCAATCAATCTATGGAACTTGAAGTCTCTGCGTTGATGCAAAGGAAATGGTATTAAAAAGAGTTCCCCAAAGAATGCTGGTCACTGAGGCTTAAGATCCACTTTTTAAAAATAATGTGTTTCTCTGTGACTGAAGGAACTGAAGTATGATTCATGAATTTGTTATCTGTTCCTTCCTGCAGAGGATATCAGCTTAAGTGTAGCTTTTCTAACTGGTACTCTGGAGTCTAACTGAGTCTATATCTCTGGATAGAGTTTTCTGGAAGGCACTAGAAGGTTCTGGAAAAGCAGTGTCTCCCATGAATCTGTATGTAAGGAATGCGTGCATGGCAGGGGCTGACTACAGGGCTTTACTGCCGCCTCCATGCCTCTCCCCTCATAGTTCTTCTCTGCTCTCAAGTCCCAGCAGCTCAGAGTGGAGAAGTCAGCGCCTTTCTCCCGTGCCTGATGTTTACTCCAGGCCTCTGGTGGCTTAGTGTCTCCTCCACCCAGCAGTCTGGGGACTGAGTACTAGCTAGAGTGGAAACCCTGCAGCCGGTTACCAGGTTCACTGATCCCTGCAGAATGACTTTAGCGAGAGGGACTGGGAAGGGGGAAAAGCAGAGTTCGGTAGTGGGAAACTCGGATCCCCCACAGAAAACATGGAATCATGGTGTTGATCAAGAACATGCCAGAAAGTTCACCTGTCTGGTTGGCAGTAGAAATGACAGTCACTGGCACTCATCAATAAATAACCTTGTCACTGCCTTCTTTTCAGATGGCTGCTGTCAGGCTATTCAGTTTGGGAGAAATCCCAATCTTACCAGCAGACATGTGACATGTGGGGAGGGCTGCAAAGAGGAAAGACAGAACTCAGTCTCCCCAGCTGATACCCAACGACGTGGGACATGGAACCAGGCTAGTCTTAAAAGTCAGCTAGACCTGAGTGACCTCCTAGCAGCTGCAAACCGGAAAACTGCCAGTCATAAATTAAGTGTTCCTAAAATGGCCTGACTTCCTCCCTCCCCTTCAGATGCCTGAAGCTCTATTCATGGTCAATTTATGCTTACTGATTTGCTAGACGTTTTCCCTCAACCTGTTCTTTATCTCTAAAATCACCAGTCGTGGTTCTCAAAGTGTGGTCCTCAGAGCCAAGAGTGTCAGGATCACATGAAAACTCGTTAGAAATGCAAATTTTCAGGCCTTGCTTCAGACCTATTGAATCGGAAACTCAGGGGTGGGGTCCGGCAGTCTGTGTTTTGACAAGCCCTCGGGGCGATGCTGATAGGCTCAAAATTTGAGAGCTGTTATCCTAGGAAATCACATGGCTCCCCTTAATCACGTAACACACCCAAAGGAAATAAGAACTCTTTTTTTTTTTTCAAGCATCTTCAAAATCTTAAAACATTTTTCCGAGTGAATTCATAAGCAAAACACAGTAACAGACTGACATTTTTGCTTGATGAAGACTAATTTTTTAGAACTACTAAAATATCACATATCTCCCCAATACAAAAACAGCATATGACTTACAAATTATTAAATAGGAGAATTATGGTGAAGATGTTCTATTTTACAATGTGTGACTCTACCGCCACGTTACCTGCCTACAGAAAACGTCTACCAAATAAATTCATGGTAGATACCAGTGCATGAGCCCGGCGTGCACTTATGGCATTAATGTTGTAAGACCCGCTCAGGAAAACAAGATGCAATGCTTGGCTTGCATATGTGACTGAATTGAAAATAAATAAATAAATAAATAAATAAATAAATAAATAAACAAACAAACAAACATCTACAATACAGTACTATACATTTTCAATATCGATTTTATCTAACATGGGACCATCACTTTCCAATCACCCAACTCCCACCCTCTCAACCTACACTTGGCCCAAATCTCATGGGTCTATAAATTTCTTTGGTCTTCTTACACACTCCAGCCTCAAGATAATCCAATGCCTGAAACACATCTAGGAGTAAGTTATAACTCAGTATCTGAAACCTTGGTTTCATTGGCTTTTAGACCTTATGATGGTTTTGATCACAAAGGCTGCCTTTATATTTTTTCCCTCTGTTTCCAGCTAGGCTTCTCAAATTCTCCACAGTCACAGTGTGGCTGGTCAGACATGAGGGAGCTATTGTATCACCTTCTGGTTGTGGAAAAGTGCAGGTCCTCTGTAGGTCCCTTTCCCAAGCGTGTCCATTAGGAATAGGCTAAAATTTTAGTCCTTTGTTCCCCCAAAGCCACTTCCTTCTGGATCTGTCAGGATAGCTAAAACCAACAACAGCAATAACAAGAAGCACTTTTCCTTCTTTGGGAATATTTTCTAGATTCTTGTCTTAAGGACCAATAAAGAGAATAAGAGCTCCTATAAAATTCATTTCTCTTTAAGTCTTCACATCTTTCAAATAATTAAAAAGTTGAAACTATTTCAGATACTAACCTTAATAACTAGATCCATAAACCACACTCATAAACCAATACTTGTTTTGTTAGCCAAAGGGAAATTCAGTAGAAAACGTGGGGCCAGGAACAGACAGCTCATCCAAAATCCACAGAAATTAAAATCCATTTATGGCTGCACTTTCCATGCTGGTTTTCCAGGATGGTCCTGGACTTGCTGATTCATGGTACAATTCTGTGCTTTTGCCTAGTGGCCAACGAGAAACCAGCTTATACTAGCCGGCGAGAGCGGACTTAAATTTTCGAGCCTTACGTTCAACACAGCCATTATTAAAAATTAAATCATACAAACTTACAGTTAAACAAGTTATAGTAAAAAGTCATCACTCCCTAATTATTTTGCTCTATTTTGCTATTATCTCTTCGGTCGAGATGAATTCCACCAACTTGTGCAGTGGAAATACCATATAAAAGTGAGCTACTATTGTCCTTTGCAACCTCACATTCGATCATGTCATGTGGGCAGTGTTGAAAATGGTCACCACGGGAGTATTTACATCATGGAAATCAGCTACAGATCAGAACCCCTAACATCCCCTCACCAGTATCAGCACACTGGCATGCATTCCAACTTTCTCTTAAGGGGACTAGAACTTTCTCTCCCCGAGGCCAGGACTAGCATTCTGGACAGCCCGGCAGCAGGACCCATGACCTTTCCATCACTACCACGTACAGCACAGACCACCCCACCACATGCCCCAAGTCAGTACTGGCCTGGAGTTTCCAATTAGTCTACCAATGATTTACTATTTCCATTATCTGGTACTGCAATCGGTCTGACTCAGAAATGGAATTATGTATGCATCAGCTAGAACTCACACAAGAATAATATCTGCAAGAAAAAATGCCACTTGACATCTGCGTAATCCTTCATAATGTTCTCATAATCAGATGGATTATCTTATTGAGTCCGTATAACCACTACTGTGTTGTTTCGTTATCCCCATGTACCAGATGAGGAATGTGGGGTTAGGTGACCCGTTCAAGGTCACTCACCCAATAAGGTGCTCAGCTGGGACTCAACACCCAGAAACCCAAGTCCAGCGTTCATTAGACTCCACCACAGTTTACTGCTTTTATGCTGATCTGTTTTTAAAATGAGAATTTTTCAAAAAATCAACATCTGAGTTCACTTTTTTTCCTCCTTCCTTGGGTTAGCAAGGCGACCAACAACAACGCGCCCATGTCTACATTTACAGGTAAAAGTTCCCCACAGCCCTGCTCCCTTCTTGACCACACACAGAAACCACGTCTACACTGCTGCAATGTCCTGGACAAATCAGATCCAAACACACTTTGGTTTGAATTCCTAAAGATGTTGGAGGCATGTGGGGAGAATTAGGAAATGTTTTATACTTTGAATCTAAATTATTCAGATTCAGGGGAAGGTCTGTAGTACCCAATTTAAATTGAATTAGAACAGTCAATAAGGAAGCCAGGTTCTTAGGTTCAGTGGTGAAAACAGATAGGGGTGTGTGTGTGTGTGTGTGTGTGTGTGTGTGTAGTTTGTCTTCCCAGCACTAGGAAGCTATACAGCAAAAAAGAAAAAAAATGCTGCCCTTTATCAGATATGTACACATTTTGTCCTTGCAATATGTCTAAAATGATTTTATGACTAAATCCTGGGAAAAATGTGAAGAATGCTTGGCTAGATACATGCTTTTCCAGTAAAAACACAACATTGCTTATTAACTGTAGCACTTGGAGGCGGCTTTTCGACATGATGTACATTTTTGTTTTAGCTTGAGACAAAATCCTGTTTGGATCTAAGTTTTCTTTGGCTTTCAGAGAAAGTTTAACTGATTGCGTGGTGGGGGCCTTCGGGCCTTCAGTGCAAGTTCACCAGCAGAGGACAGATGAAGTGTGAGTCCATTAAAATGCCTCAGTCCCAAGACTCAAGCCAGGGTGAAAACCTTGAGATGTTTTCTCAACACATTAAACAGACATAACTGTTAACAACGGCAAAAAGCAAACCCATCCGTCCCCCTTGTCAGGATTTTTGAGATTGTCGATTGACTGACCTTGTAGCTGGAAGGCCTTTCAGAGGCCGTGTAAGCAAAGTTAAATGTGGCAGCGGATGGAAACAAAGAAATTCTTAGAGGTCATTGGTGAATTACTAATACTGGGATCCTGAGAATAGATTATGGGGTTTCCAGTTTATCTCACAATTTTGGTGGGTGTGTGGTGATGACTTAAAATGATGTTAGGTTACTTAGCCAACATTTTCCTGGAAAGAAATTTCCCTACTGTTCTACCAAAGCTGTAAGTAAATGGGGGCCGAGGTGCTGGTCTGTGCTGAGGACACTTACAGTAATTCAGGCTGTCAAATTGAAAGCAAACACTTTCTCAGCATTTTTCTAAAGACTGAAACAGTGAAAAGTGTGCTGCCTTCTAAGTATATCAGGGTTAAGTCATTTGTCTGCCTCATGGCTCCAGAAGACAGGAGGCAGACGTGTATGGCAGGGGTGGGGAGTGGGGAGTCATATAATTCTCCCTCTAACCCACTGGCTCTCAACCAGGGGCAGTGTTGTATCCCCCAGGGACACTTGACGATGTCTACAGACATTTTTGGTTGTCACAAATGAAAGGGGGCACCTTATCAGCATCCAGCGGATAGGGGCCGGGGACGCTGCCTATTTTCCTCCCCCGCTGCCCACCCCACAAAGACTTACTGGTCCCAATGTCGGTAGTGGTGGTGTTGAGACATTTGTCCAAAGAAGACATACAGGTGGCCAACAGACACATGAAAAGATACTCGACATCACTGATCATCAGGGAAATGCAAATCAAAATCACAAGGAGATACCACCTCACACCTGTCAGAATGGCTAAAATTAACAACACGAGAAACAACAGGTGTTGGCGAGGATGCGGAGAAAAAGGAACTCTCGTGTACTGTTGATGGCGGAAACGCAAACTGATGCAGTCATTGTGGAAAACAGAGTGAAGGTTCCTCAAAAAAACTACAAATAGAAATATCATCCGATCCAGTAATTCGACTACTGAATATTTATCCAAAGAATACAAAAAACACTAATTTGAAAAGATATACACACCCCTACGTTTATTGCAGCATTATTTGCAATAGTCAAACTATGGAAGCAGCCCAAGTGTCCACTTGGATAAGGAAGAAGATACACACACACACACACACACACACACACACACACACACACACACACAATGGACTATTACTCAGCCATAAAAAGAATGACATCTTGCTATTTGCAACAACATGGATGGATCCAGAAGGTATAATCCTAAGTGAAATAAGTCAGAGAATGACAAATACCTTATGATTTCACTCATATGTGGAACTGAAGAATTAAAACAAATGAACAAAGAAAAAAAGAGACAAACAAACAAAAACCCTGGACTCTTAATTATAGAGAACAAACTGGTGGCTGCCAGAGGGGAGGTGGATGGGGGGATGGGTGAAACAGGTGGAGGGGATTAAGGAGGGCACTTGTCATGATGAGCACTGAGTCACGTACAGAACTGTGGAACTGCTATGTTGTACACCTGAATCTATTATAATACGGTATGTTAACTATACTGGAATTAAAATTTTAAAAATAGTGCTGGTGGTGAGATTCCCTGCTCTAATGATCCACTGCGACAGAATTTTCCACTGACATTCTCACTGGTTCCCAGGTTCCTGGGCTCCCTCAATACCTTTCTTCTCTTCTGTGACCTGAACACTCACCTCCCATAATGTGGCCCACAGGCCAGCCACAGCAGCAGCAGACAACTTGCTAGGGGTGCAGAACCCCAGGGCCCAGCCAGGCTAACCACAAGGCCAGGTGACTCATCTAACTTTAAAGTTTGAGAAGCACTGAGTAAGCTTCTCCTTCACCTGTCCTTCAGTCCTTCCCCATTTGTCTGTTTGTCCTCCATTTATCCAGTTTTTCCTTCTCTTGCTCATGCAGCATCGACTTCTTCCACTCGCTCCCTGGTTAAGCACCTGCAGTAAAAAAGCAGCTCTCCCCCACTTCAACTTCTTCTCGAGCATTCCCTCTGGCACAGGCTCCAGTCTGGGCTCGCTGCAGAGACCACTGTCCGTCCGACAGCCCTGGTAGGCAGGGGAAGCTCCTACCTTAAAGCCCCGTGCAGGGCTCCGCCACTTCTTCTACCCTCGTTCAAAAATCCCTTCTCGGGGCTCCTGGGTGGCTCATTCGGTGAAACGTCCAACTCTTGATTTCAGCTCAGGTCATGATCTCAGGGTTGTGAGATTGAGCCCCAGGTCAGGCTCTGCACTGGACACGGAGCCTACCTGTAACTCTCCTTCTCCCTCTGCTGACCCCCAAGGAAAACAAAACAAAAGACAACAAAAAAGCCTTCTTTTCTGACTCCATGGCCAAGCCCATGACATGGCCATTTGCTGATATTTATTGCTCGAAGGTACCAGTTTCCAAGTCACGTGCAGCCTTCACAGATGTCCTGGATACCTGGTTGATGGCATTCCGGTTTGGCTCACTCCAGCCACGGAACTGTTCAGTGACCACATGGATGGTCATCTTACGCAAGGACTCCTGGTTCCTTGATTTCTTCTGCAACAACCACCACTACCTTCCTCCCTTCCCCCTTCCCACCACTTCAGAACATTCATCAAACATTATGGTGCACCTCTTTTGTACCCGACTCTGGGCTAAACATACTAAAAGCGTCATATTGTCTTTGTTCTCAAAGAGCTTACAGTCTAGAAGAGGGAGGGGGGGAAAGTTTTTATTTTGGCACTAGCAAGGGGCTTCAACAATTACAAGCCAAAGAAAGGCTCAGAGAAGGTCATGGTCTATTCTTGCTGGGGTGGGATATTTTGGCCATTTTTGTTGGCTGACACTCTAACCCAGTAGTTCCCACATGCTGGCCTGAGAATCAGGGCCAATCCATGGAAACGAAGACAAATAAAGACAATATAATGAATTCATCACAACACTCAACGTCTGTGACTTATTCTGAAATTATATTATTCTCACTTTCGGATGTCAAAAAACATTTTAAAAAATATTAGAAAAGTTACTTTATAGTGTCCTTCTATTAAAACAAAGATTTGACATATGTATGTCAGTTCCCCATTAATTAAACAAAAAAACCCAACTCATCTTTGAAATCTAGCAGTGGCTCTCAAGTCCTGCCGATGAGAAGCTTGCTTTGATGGGGGACAGTCCATGTGCAGTGGGGTTCATTAGACTTGCTTTGTAGCCGTCTGCTTGGCTCTTTACACAAGACGGAGAGATCACCAGTTGCTCTTGACGCAAATGGGAGGGTGGACAGAAATTACACGAGTCCCTAAATGTCTCTAAGCCATCCCTTGGTTACCACCTCTAATGAGATACGCGTGTCTATAGAGGGATTCAGGAAGTTGGTTGTCACCCCCTTTCCCAGGGGCAGTGGGGCTCAGAACCTTGGGGACAGTGGCAGAAGTTCCAACATGTGGAGTTAAGAGGATAAAGTCCTTGAAACTACATGGCTTTTTGGTTTTTTTTGAGGGGAGGGGGTTTCCGCTTTGGAATGTTCCTCCCTCTTGACACTGGAATGCATGCTTAGGGCTGTTGCCCCTAAGGGGGTTGGATGGCTGGCTCCCAGGATGGTTCCCTTGCACGATTCCTGCTCTTGGCTGCAGAGAGAAAGCTTCCTGGGGGCACTCTCTTCTTTGGGTTTATCTTCCCATCCCTTCTCCCCAAAAGGGTGGTTCTACTCTGGAGGCAGCGATAGGAAGGTTGGCCCATAACAAGAGCAGTCGAAGGGCCTGGAGTGTGGTGAGGGCTTTAGGGCTGCGGGGCCAGAGGGAGTGCCTGCAGCTCCCACCTCCCACGCTCTCCTTGTGTTTGCATGGCAGAGACTCTACTGACTTTTCTAGCTCCCTGGCCACTCTTTCTTCATATCCCTTGCTGTTTCCTCCTCTGCTAATGTGAATCCTGTCCCTGGTCTACACCAGTCCTTGCTCTATGCTTTCTCTGGGTGGCCTCATGGATGCAGCCCGTGACTCCTCATCCCTGCACCGAAGGCCCCCATGTCACTGGCCAGATTCACAGACAACGCCTGGTTGTCTGTCTTTGAAAGCCCAGAAACGTTCAAAACAGCGCTCAACCTGCTTTGTCTCCTTGACTTCTTGTATCTTTATTATGTTTTTACTAATCAAGTGGCATGCCATTTGTAGAAAAAAATTCGAAAGCAAAATAATTAAATTTTTTAAAAAATCAGGTAAGCCAAAAATAATGTTTGAAAAAATAAACCGGAAAAGTCAAAGTACTCAACATCCACATTTATCTCGCCCTCTCTCTCTCTCTCTCTTACATTGGACTCTTGAATGCATTTTCTTTTCTGAATGAACATTCACTTTATAGAAATTTGATTTTTGAACTAGAATCTAATTTTGGAAGGTATTTTCCAAAAGCTTCTCAACCCTGAGTTCCATTAGAGGCAGGGTATGGACTAGAGAAGGAAAGAAGGGGGAAAAATCTCTCGGATGGAGTTCTAAAGTCGGTGTTGACTACTGAGCTCTCCACCTCTCCGACTCCGACCTTCGCCAGCTTCTCATAAAAGCATAAAAATTGGGGTAAAAAAGGGAAACACCTTCCAAGTTATCAGGAAAGTAAGTCTGGTTAGCTAAACAGGAAGCTTACTTCATTAGAAGCGTGCTTTTGCGAACCGGGCTCATTTTTCTCTTTTACTAGGCATGTGAAGCATGCTGTCATTATTTGGACAATTACTATCTCCATAAGTCAAGCAGATGGTGAGGATGTGGAACTTACCCTGACAAGAGTTTAACACTTCCGAGGCCAGCAGAAACTACCCAAAACACCAACAAGGCTCCCTCTAGGATATGACACCGGTGTCATCGCAAGAATGGAAACTGGGAGATCAGTGGCTCAAGACTATTTTATCTTATTTTAGTTTATTTTTATTTGAGTATAGTTGACACTAGACTCTTAACTTGAGTTGGAGATGAGATGATACAAAGAAAAGTTTGATCACCAACAGAAACAACCTTGGCGGATTTTGCCTCCAGGAGGAAGAGTGCCTGCTGGTGGAAACATTTTGAGTCTCTCATGAAAGAGGAAATTAATCAGAATTGAGTCTTAACCGTTCAGTTCCCGGCAGTTGCAACAAAAGTTTAACAAAAAATTTAAACCCTGTTTAAATGTAACTGAGCATCTTTTTCTCCCCTAGGGCCAACAGCTCTGCCCTAGGGATCCCCTGATTCTAGAATTGTAGGCTGCTGCGATTTCTCAATCACCAGCTGACCCAGGCGGTTGAAGAAAACAACGTCTCTTGTCTGTTACTTGTTTCTAGGTCCAACACTTGCTGGTCACTGATTTCCCTAGAATTTAGAGCATTCTCTTTGCATATTAATGACTGTTCCCTTTTCTTTTTATTTGTGCTTTTCATGCAGTTTCATAAAACTGCATCCATTGGTCAGAAACAGTTTGTAGTTTTTCTAACTTGTTTTTACAAATGGTTGAAAATCATTTACATTGTTTTTAAAAACAACTGGCTTATAACAATTTTCCGGTTAACAAGACACACACAACCCGTGAGCCAAGAACAGAAGAGGAGAGACAGAGAGAACATGGAACATTACTTATGAGATCCTCCCCACTGCTCAGGATCAAGTCTATAACACATGCAAGGCTTCGCCGGAACAAATTAAGAAAGCTGTTTCTCCTTTCAAGTGCGAATCATTTACATGGGCCCAGGCCTCTCCTAGTCTCATTTATTCAACTTCCAGCTCTGGCTGACATGAAGCAGGAGCAGAGGACATCTGATGTCAGAGGCGGCTCCCGCTGTGTTTGAGGGGCATTGTCTCACCGGGGCAGAAATGATGAGGGCCATGCAGTGCGGAGAAAGTCACAATCTCAGAGTTTCTGAGCTTTCTATGGGATTAGGCAGAAGAACGATTTTTGCTCGCCTGCATTAAAGGATGTCTTACCTCTATAGAAAAACTGTGTAATACCCCAAAACCCTTTGTCTTGCCAACCGAAGGAGGGAGGTGGCCTTAATCCAGTCTCATTTCAAATTGGGAGATAAAGCATTTTTAATAAGCCTATTAAAATACTGTTTTGGATTTTGGACGTCTTGTTGATGATATATGCAGACACACAGATAGGTGCCGATGTATGTGTGAGTACAGAGACCTATAAATGCAGATACACACACATAAACGTACACACACACCATGCGTACCACACGCTTTCCAAGGTTGGGGCTCTAGCGTGAAGTAGGACTTTGCCAGATCCCGACCCCAGCAGAGCACGTTCAGCTTGGGATGTGCACACTGCCTTCCCACCAGAATAAGCACACAGGGCATTCAGTGCTGCCTCACCCGACAGAGAATGGAATGAGAATGGGCAAGAGAAGGGAATCCCAGGGTCTTGGCCTCTTCCATTTTCTAAAGAAGGGGAGTTGACAAGCTCTTCCAGTTAAGCCACTTTCACAACACATTTACTATGCTGCCCCTTTCTAGTACCATTGCCTGACTGCTTCTTCATCCTCCCCTGTGCCCCGAATTTTCCAGGTCCTGAAAGAAGCAGGGACATCCAGGAAGGTCTGCACCTTCTAGGGACACCCGTGACATTTCAGGGCTCCGTGTGCAGCTCTTGAAGGGACGGTAAAGAACACAAAATAGTCTCCCTGCTACAGTTAAAAGAATAATGATCTTAAAATAAAGGGAAAAAAAAGCTTAAAATAAATATGACAACACAGTGACACTGGAGGGAGCTCTCCACATCCAGTGATAGGGAAAAAATGCTAAAGCTAAATACTCTAAAATTAAAAAGAGAAGTTAATGTTTTGGAGGCGAGCGTGCTGAATTCTGGCTTGTGCTGGTCACTGTCCATACTTAACCTGGATCTGGAACGGCAGAAAATTAATGATGTCAACACAAATGTGTGCATGGTGGTGGGGGCAACGGCGACAAACAAAACCACCCTTAACTTACGACTCCTTAGCCAAAAAAGGAGGCCAATTAGTCTTGGCTTCTACATGACCTCTGAAAAGCATACCTCTTCCTTGGAGAGTTCTTTTAAGGAGAGTATGTAAGAGACAGGAAAGAAAAGAAAAAAAGAAGGATCAGAGACAGTGCTCCCTGTCTTCCCCTGCAAAGCCCCCTGTGTTGAAGAGGCACCTGGCTCACATCTGCCCTCTGGTCCCAAACATGACAAGCTCTGACCTCTCGGGTGAAGGGACATTTTAACCCTCTCGGCAGCTCTCGCGCTGAGCCCCCTGCTTGACTCTGAAGTGCGAGCTCGCTGAAGCAGGGCAGAGCCGGCCTTGGCCTCTCCTTTCCTTGGGTTACCATCCCCGGGTTGTGTCCCAGCTGTGTCCCCAGCCCCAACCCCAATGCACAGGTGGTTTCCTGGTGCATTTCCCGTGAAACGCCAGGGCTCAGCCTCCAGCCCCTGAGGTACGACTGCAAGCAAGGGGCTGTTCATCCAGGCTGGGAAGACTGTCCAGCCTAGAAACACGTGCTGTATTTTGTATTCCCAATAGCCACTTTTCCAGTCTAGGTTTTGGTCTAGGGAACTTTCCCTCTTCACTGAAGGCTATTTACTGAGCACCCAAAGCATAATCGGCTGCGCTAGACTTGGAAGGTGTCCTGGTATTTGTCTAATTTCTTAGAAGCAAGACTTTCTCATTTGGGTTTCTCAGAATCCCAAACGTGACCTGTCAACGAGAACTCACACTCCTACAACCCCTTCCATGTCCTGGAGTCAGAGTGTGATCCAGGTGTGAAGTGTGTTTGCCTCGAGTGCTTCTCAGGACACACGACAGAAGAGAAATCTGCTCTGGGTTAATAAGTATATCGCAGGCACACAAAACTTAATGTCAACCTCTGATTAAAGACAGTCTCTACTCTTAAGGAGCTGTCTATTTATAGCACCCTAATAAAAGCCAAAAGTCCTAGCTGTATGCTAGACACGACTCTTCTCTTCGGTCAGAGTTACACTATGCTGGTATGCTACGTTGTATTTTGATCTGAAACATTTTCATTTTAATTTCCCGACCCAGGGGTTTCGATTCCAGTTAAGGCCGGTTTGACACCGTTTCTCCAATGTCCACTATGACGTCAGGCACCTCGTGGATGGAAATGATCTGTGCTGTAATTCAAAATGCTCTCGGGGAGCCGGGCACAGAAATCAAACAGACTGGTAATACAGGAAGCAATAAAACAGTCTGTTTGTAAAGCTGAGGTTTCATAAAATGTTAGCACTGGAAGAGGAGAGATTTCAGAGATGAACGATCCCAAACTCTCCCTCTGGCGGCTGGAGGGTCCGGGGTGGCTGGTTGCCATGGTCGACCGGAGGACGGCTGGGTGCACACCCACAACTCCCACCTTCTGCTCTTACCGTAGATTCTTTGGAGCCCAGCCTGTCCTTGGCCTTGGCTAATACCGACGCATACCACGTGCAAAGTGCCGCTAACGTTCTTTACAGAACACTCGGGAGTTCCATGCTCCTAGGAAAGGGGTTCGTTTACTGGAGGTGAAAGAAGGTGCGGAAAATGGGGAGAGGCACTGGAATTGGGGGCTGAAGCTGTCCTTTGGGGCTTTACCTCTGCTCCCCCACTCCTTCATGAAAGGACGCCGTATTAACTAGCCCCGGAGGGAGCGTCTGCCACGCGCGCTGTCCATTCTGGGAGGGGAAAGGCTACCCCTAAGGGTTTAGGACATGCATTCTTTTGCTTTAAATGCAGAGAAAGCTGACTGTTCAGCTGTGGTCTTAAAACCTCTCCCCCTCCTCACAGCCTGTCGTCTCTTGCTTTCTTTTCACCTCTGCAGTTTTCTTTCACTGAATTAAAACAAGAGAATAAGGAAATGGAACACTTGGAGGCATAATGAGGTAAATAGGATTATTGGATTCCTTTTCTTTCTAAATTAATCATAGCAAGAAGAACCCAAGTTAAATAATTTTTCAAGAATCTAAAGGAAACTTCAAGCTAGCCCTATATTGATTTACTACCAGTCAACTACTCCGTGAGCCATCTCTATTTTTAAGGTCATGCGGAACTCCGTCAGCTCAAACCTAACAAATATTGTGCATTTGTAACCTTTGAAGGCACTACCAGACCATCCGCAAGACAGACTCAGATCAGCAAACATTCACAGCAGGTGGAGGTCAGAGGTCAGAGATCATCCATGAGGAAGTCACTGCTCAGAGGGATGACGAGCAGTGCCCAAGGTCACAGAGGAAGTGGCAAGAATGACTGCGAACTTGACTTAAGTTTAAAAGATCACGTTGTAAGGTGCTACCCTTAATCAAAAGTCTTAAACTTAGGTTCATGAAATAAGTACATTATTAAAAAAAAATTTTTTTTTAAAAAACGTTCCCCCCTAAGGCTCTGTCTTGGCGATTCAAAATAACATGGATGGAACGAATGGAGTGAGATACTGATGTGCAAACCAATGGCCATTCGAATGGCGGAGACTCTTCTCCCCATGGCACACAGAGATCACTAGGAGATGACCTTCTCGTGGTCAGTCTGTCCTAAGGAGTACATCAGCATACGTTCCTCAGAAACAGCTGTATTGCCCTTGGGATGCTGAAGATGATTTCCTTCACAATATTTTATTTACTTGTGTGTCAATCCACCTAGATACTGCAAGGTGCTTAGGAAAAACCATACTCCAGATGAAGCTGAGAAGCAAGGCGATGACTAAAATGCCCAAGGGCCCAGGACTGTTAGCTGTGGAAGGAGGCTGGCAACCCGAGCTCCGAAATCCCGCATCAGTAGGTCTCCTTCCTTGGATCAGGCGTAGCTAGCAGCCCTGTGGTTGCTGCATACGCACTGTGACTCCTGGCAAGTCCCGGTGGCTTGTGAGGCAGACGGACAGATGTTCTATCTGTGTGGAGGCTATGTAATGACGAGAAAAACAAACAGTCGCCAGCAGTAAACCTTTCTGCGTTAAGAATACCATATGGTCTCTGAGGTTCAGGAATTCTTGGACCTTCTCAGCAGCTTGCATTTGAAGAAGGATCCAACCCTGAGTAGAGGGGTCAAGGTTCAACAGGGAGAGATGCTGAAGGGGGCAGAGTGGTGTCAATAAAAAGGGTTCAATATCGGGCACATCTACCAAGTCAGCCGCTTGGGGACGGGGGTGGGAAGGGTTAGTAGGTTCATAAAGAACGTGAACTGGCCATGTTTTGTGGTCTGAAAAGAGAATTTTTAACACTGAGGAGTGCAGGGGACATGTTTCCCTATCTGTGCTTGGCCAGACAGCCAAAGAATGACCATCACCCACCCCTTTGATCATCAAAGGGCAGAAACAAGAGTGGATGGAACATTCCAGAAGAGTATCTAGAGGCCAGACCCTGAACCCAGAGTGATGGAGGGTGGAGAGGGGTCGCCATGAGGCCGGGACCAGGGACAGGAAGGTGCTTAGGAGAACCCTCGTGACATCCCAGGCATTGGCAGGAGGACACATACACTGTGGGGGTGAACGAGAGATTGGGGGAGAAAGTAGTATATCACAGGTCACTTCATGAATATTCCCACAACGTATCCTTAGTATGGCGTAGTCTTGCGAAATCCCCGTTCGGGTCTCTTTTAAATAAATTGTAGTTATTTTAAAGAAGGGCCTCACCAAAGCCCTGCACATTCTCTCTCTCTCAGCCCTAAATCCAGTTCACTCTGAAACACATTCATAAAAAAGCTGCTGTCTTAAACGTTTCGCTTCATCAAATGGGTCCTGAAGATTAGGAGGAGGAATATGATGAGGTTGGCAATAAAAGTTAGCGATAACTTAGGTGTTATCCTCAGAAAGGCTCTGTTCAAGACCATGGCATGGATTTTGCCATTGACCTGCCATAGTACCCTCTGCGGTTTCCATGCGAGGACAATGACGACGAGGCGGGGAAGCAACTTGTCCAAATTCGCACAGCGAGTAGGTGCCTGAAGTAGAACTCGAACACAGGGTGTCTAATCCCAACACCCAGTTCTCTACCTTGTCTGGCACATAGTAGGTGCTTAATGAATACCGGGGACAGAACCAATGAGCTGGCTACGACAATACGGGGTTTCTAACCAAAGGCCAACCAAATGGCACAATGAGCTCCATTCTTCACCTAAATTGGTTAAATATACCTCAGCCACTGAACACAATAGAAACAGTCATTATAATCAAACAGTGTCACCGGATCGATATTCTCTGTTATGGAATAAACGACTCTGACTTGCTCTGACATTTATTTTCCAAAACGAACCCAGCTTAGCCCCAGCATTTACAAATCAGCAGGAGACGGCTGGTTACCTGGAAAAGTCACTCTGTTCCACAGAATCGCCTTTGATTTTGCCCTCTCGACGCAAAGCACAACCGTCATCAAAGCAAATTAAAAAAAAAAAAAACACATTATAATTGTAATTGTTACCGTGCACCTACTTTTTAAAGCCTGATTAAGAATTTGACTTGCAGTTTGTGTAATTGAAAAAGCTGGGGGATGGAGGGCGAAGGTTGTCTTAAGACCATTTGGAAAGCTCTTAGGGAGAATGCAGGCCCTTCTTGGCCTCTGCACCTCACATACCTCGGTCTGCGGGTTTTAAACAACTAGTTTTTAAGAGAAGTTCTACACAGTTGTACCCCCCTGCTGGCCTTCCTCGGGAGCTGCGTCTGGGCTGACACCATGGCGTCGGACCAGGAGAAGTTAAAGCAAGGAACAGGTTCAAGTTGGCTCTAAAGCATGCTTTCAGCATCTGAAAATTACCCTTCGAGAACCGAGCTTGGGTTCACATTCTCTGGCTGCCGAGGACGGACGTCCGATCACCCAAACTGTACACAGAGCTTTAACCGAATGGTGTCCGTGAAGCGGGAGGCAGACGTGGGGGCCGGCGTGGGGAGACCCCAGGGGGCTGGTCCTGCCGCAGCCTCTTCCTTGCTGTGACCCTGGGCAAGTCACGGCCTCTCACCACCTTCCCTGCGCCTGATGACTACTTTCAATTTTGAAATACTGTGACTCCCCTTTGTACTTAATTGAGGCCTCTTCCCTGAAGGAATTTATAATCTAGCTGATGATAGAAGACCTACTATCATCAGCCAATTAGAGAATCAAACAAGTGCTGAATGGCCTTTCATGGAAGAGAACCTGAAGTGACCTTTGAAGAAGAAATCTGATTTACAAAGGTGAGGTGCGGGAGAACATTCCTCCCTCATGCCGCCATGGGATTTCTGACTAAGACTCACTTCGCAGACTCTGCGGGGCTTTTTCTGAGGTAGCAATATTTTGGAGATTATGATTCAGCTGGTGGTTTGTCTAAACCTGTGTCAGGGGATGCCTTTTAACATATCATTCCCTGCTTTGAGCCAAGTTTATATGCACAAAACTCAAGTATATAAAAATCCAAATCCAGGGGTGCCTGGGTGGCTCGGTTGGTTAGGCATCTGACTCTTGATCTCAGCTCAAGTCTTGATCTCAGGGTCGTGAGTTCAAGCCCCACGTTGGGCTGCACGCTGGGCATGGAGCCTACTTAAAAAAAAAAAATCCAAATATAATAAAAGTCCGTGGTACAATCCTTTGCTTTACTAAATTAGTCTTTATTTTCTGAAGTCTTCATCACGGGAACCTCCGATGAGTGACGAGCGTATTAGGACCACAGAGACTGATCATATACAGCATCCGAGGAACGAAGTGAATTTGAGGTCAAGGGCTCTCTCAGTGTAACTGTCCTCTTTTTGGGTGAGAAAGGCCAATGCCAAAGATGGAAAATACTTAGAAAATAAAAGCCTAGAGAATGCTTGCTGATATCAGCTACAGTCTATGCTCCTGAAGAAAATGACATATATTATGCATAATCAATAATAATTATGCATAAATAATTTTCACGTCTTATTGACTCTGGGGTATGACTCTTCCTGGCAATCTTACTAATACCACACGTAACTCCAACATGATATTGAATGAAAGTCAACGGCAGATTCGTAATAAATGAGTAAGCAGGCAAAAACGGGGAAATTCAGGGCCCTATTCATAGGTGATGCTCAGTGAAAGCCCATGATGGCGAGGTTGTTACTGCAATCTCCAGAAAGTTCACACACAGTCGAGGCCACACGGACCTGGTATTTTCCTAGGAAAGCAGCAGGAGTCTACATGCTTGTCCAAATTCTCCTAGCCATCTTCTAGAAGGTAAAAATAAATCCTTGGGGCATCTGGGTGGCTCAGTCGGTGAAGTGTCTTGCCTTCGGCTCAGGTCATGATCTCAGGGTCTTGGGATCAAGCCCGGCATCGGGCTCCCTGCTCAGTGGAGAGCCTGCTTCTCCCTCTGCCTGCCGCTCTGCCTACTTGTGCTCGCTCTCTCTCTGTCCAATACTTAAATAAAATCTTTAAGAAAAAATCCTGCTGACTGCATCAGTGTTTAAGACATCAGCGGGTGTGGTGGGGGTAAGGATGGAAGGAAGGAGGAATGACAGCAGCGACGCGGACCACGGATGAGGTTCAAAGGGGATGAATCTCTTGACCATGACCGACTGGGGAGAGAAATGAAAGGCATCGCATGGCAAGGACACTGCTGGCTCACAGCGTGAAAGGAGGGGTCCTGAGGCTCCCGACATTCCAAGTCCCCGCTTAGATATATTGCATGCCTTTCTCTGATTTCCTCAGCAAGACGCAATTTCTCCACCCACTGAAGTCCAGTGTCTCTTGACTCATAACATAGGATGCAATTTGACCCTGTGTTGAATTTGTTCATCTATATGCCTTATCTCCCCTAAGTAGACTGTCAGCCCTCCCGAGGTTAACTGGTATGCTTTCATTCATTTATTCATCTGCCAGCATCTTGCCCTGGGGAGATGATACGAGATAGGTGAGCACAGGAGGAAGTGCATGAAATACAGGTTTGCTAAATATCAAGGCAGTAAAAACGCTGTGGGATCCTGCACGCAGACTCTGAGAGTTTAACATTGGATGAATAGGAATGCTGATTCCTTGAACTGTGAACTACAGAGTACGAAGCTGTGCCAATGACAGACGACTTTTGAAAAGCCTCTCCTTCTGCTCTGCGTGCTCCTAGACATCCGGTCTGCGGCTTGCATCCCAAAACTCAAAAGTTAGGAAATGTAGTTTGAAATAAGTCAGGTCTTTTTCCCCATGAGACACTATTCTGATGAATACGCCACCTTAGGCAGCATTCTGTGTGCCCTTATTTCTTAGGCTTTACTGATACTGCAACCCATTCCTCCTTCTTTCGGAAGCCCATCCGAGCATAACTGGACTTCACATGCCCTTCTGTGTCCAGATTTATACTGCTTTAAATTCCCCTTTCCAGAAAACAAGACAACAAAATAAAACTCCACCAAGGAGCTCCACTATATTCAAATATCCATACAACTCTTCCCATGGCAACAACCTCAGGCTTTCAGAAATTTAATTTCCAGGGTCCCCCATCTCCATGGACAATAGAAGAAAAGGGGCCTCACTGTCACAAACTTCAGCACCTCTCAAGGAACTAATTAAATCTCCTAGGACGCCCTCACCCACACCCTAAGAAATTTGAGGGGTGTGCAAAATCCAGACCCAATTCGACACCCTTCCAACAAAAGCCCTTTACTTATACAAAGCTTCATCTTGAATTTCTTTGTCTCGTTCCCCCCACAGAGTAGTAAATTTTCAAATTCCCCAAAGGTCATGAGTTTGGCAGTGGAACAATGGCATCCCCGAGAGGCAGTGCCTTGGTGAGGGACTTGGCCGCCCTCTGGGCCACGCAGCGGGGCCGTGGTCTCTCTGGGGAGCTGCGGGCATCATCAGTGTGGATGGGGTGGGGAAAGTCAGTCTCTGGGGAGGTGGTGGAATGCTGGATACCTGCCACGCAGGTGGGGAGGCACCAAACCAGACCTTCTGGAATCAAGGTGCTGCCCCGTGGGGACTGCCTGGGAAGGAAAAGTCCTACGGTTCTCCAGCATGAGAGTGACGAGGTTGCTGTCTGTTCAGAAGAGGAAAAGAGTTCTCTCAACCCCCACCCAAACCAGCTTGGAAGCAAAGAAGGGGGAAGGGAAACAGCACTTACTGGACACTATGTTTAAATGTGCCAGTCATGGAGAGCCTGGGGGGCTCAGGCGGTTAAGCATCTGCCCTCAGCTCAGGTCAGGATCTCGGGGTCCTGGGATCCAGCCCCGCCCATACTGGGCTCTCCACTCAGCAGGGAGCCTGCTTCTCCCTCTTCCTCTGCCCCTCCCCTCCTTCCTTCCCCATGTTCTCTCTCTCTCTCATAAATAAATAACTAAATAAATGTGCCAATCATTATGCCGCATGTTTTACATCTCATCTGCACACAACCCTACAGCCTAAAAATGATGACTGCATTTAAAGACGAAATGAAGCTCAAAGGAGCATCCCTGCAATGGCATAGCTAATGCCGTACGCACGCAGGGTGCAAAGCCAGGCCGGTGTGATTCTTCAGTCCGTGTGTGTCCCTCACACCACGCTGCCTTCCAAAAGGAAAACATATAGCTTGTCCATTTTGTAGAAGGGGAAACTCGTGACTCATCCTTTTGGTTACAGGCTTGGGCTTAATGTCCACTTAGTCTCAGTTTGACCCTCTTGGACTGTGGGCTCCCGGCCACAAAGTGAGAGCCTCGTCATAGAAGGCCAGCTAGTGCTCCCACCAGCTGCAACAAATGTTGAAGGAATGAATGAATAAATGTGAACCAGCGGTGAGAGAATAAAGGGATGTGTGAAACTGACAAGTCCATTCCAGGACTCACTTGGCGATCTTGGTCTTACGTAAACAGTGCCTCTTAATCACAATTTCTTTCTTTCCTTCTTTCTTTCTTTCTTTCTTTCTTTCTTTCTTTCTTTCTTTCTTTCTTTCTTTCTTTCCTTTCTTTCCTTTCTTTCTTTCTTTCTTTCTTTCTTTCTTTCTTTCTTTCTTTCTTTCAAGATTTTATTTATTTATTTGACAGAGATAGAGACAGCCAGCGAGAGAGGTAACACAAATAGGGGGAGTGGGAGAGGAAGAAGCAGGCTCCTAGCAGAAGAGCCTGATGTGGGGCTCGATCCCATAACGCCGGGATCACGCCCTGAGCCAAAGGCAGACGCCCAACTGCTGTGCCACCCAGGCGCCCCTCTTTCTTTCTTTCTTTCTCTTTCTTTCTTTCTCTCTCTCTTTCTCTTTCTTTCTTTGCTTCTTTCCTTCCTTTCTTTTTTTTTAAAATCCATGGGACGTGACATGTTGGTGTCTGCAGCAAAAGCCTGTGTGTGTCAAGGGGGTCTGGGCCGCCTCACTGACACCGCAGCCCTCCTGATTTCTACGAGCCACTGAACTCAGTCTGAAGCCAAGACTTCGTCGGGGAGGGTGTTAAAGAGGTGGTTACTTGGGCAAACCTGACGTTCCTATTTGCATTCTAAAAGTGAGACACACTCTCAAAGTCAGAAACGAAGGGAAATTAAACACTGCTCCAGTTTGAGGTGTTGTTTCTTTTTTTAATGAAATGTTGATTGTTTATAGAAGAGATGCTTAATTTAAGGGATAAAAGTTGAACTGCTTTCCGTAGCCTAAAGGAGCTAATTAAAATGTGACCAGGCAGAGATTACGTACTCGGAGGTGTCCCACAGGCCCGAGATTCCCACGGCACCGACGGTCTCACTACCGGCTAACACTTATACTAGGTGTCAGATACTTGATATAGAAATGATTTCTACCCTTCTCCCTCTCTCGCTGTTCAGGGAATCCTGGTCAAATGCCGAGGCTGACCGTGCACTAAACGAGGTGGCGAGACACCTCTAACCCGCTGAGCTGTCAGAGGGTGAGGTCACAGCGCTTATCGGTCCCTGTGAAAACCCATCCAGCCCATTTTGGTATGATCCCTGCAGTTCCTAAGCCCTAGCCCTCACTCTCTCCGCTCAGAATTCACTTTAAGCTATTATAAGGAAGCCAAAGATAAAACAGCTTCTGCATAATGAAACACTAATCCCCGGAGTGTGACGCCCACGACACAAATGAACGCTAGACGGAAGATAACCAAATGTCTAGACTTATTCAAAACCCGTTTCTCCCAGCTCAAACTTGCACTCACAGCCGCATCAGCTTATAAACCATAAACCGGTTTAAAAACACACCACGGAACCACGACGACAAAGACCTAAACCCAGCAGAACCTCTTCACTTGGGTCTCTGGGTTTGTGTTAGTTTGTGCCGTCTATCCCCAAAACAGTCATGCTTTCTCAAGCCGATGCCAGCTGCCTGAAAATAATACACAGTTTGAAGCCTCTGGAAGTGAGGATGACCTTTGCCTTTGCTTTTTATAAATATACTGGTAGACTGGAATATTTCCTAATGAGTCCATGTTTCTGGTTCTTGAAAATTAAGTTAGTAAGACTGCACCATTTAAAGGATCTGTGGATTTGTGTTCAGCACAATGGACTGAAAGTCTGGCTCTCTGGATTCTAGAATAATAACGTCAGCTATAATTGGCAGAGTATGTTATAAAGCAGGCATGACACCAGGAGCCCAGAACATGACCTCTCTGAGGTACCCATTTTCCCACCTGTGATACCAAATTACCTTATGCCTTGGTTTCTCCAACAGAAATAAGAATTTTAAAACAGGAAGGCTTAAATAAAATAAAAAGATGGCCAACTAATTAATATTAAGCAGTGAGACCACAGTTACTATATGCATATATAATTCTGATGTAGGTAGTTCCTTTTTCTTTTATGTCTTTGTCAAGGTACCTCTTAAAACATGATTTCTTTTTTTAAATAGATTTTATTTATTAATTTGAGAGAGAGAGAGAGAGCTTGGGGGGGGGCAGGGCAGAGGGAGAGGGAGAAGCAGACTCCCCGCTGAGCAGGGAGCCCAGCGCAGGGCTAGATCCCAGGACCCTGAGATCATGACCTGAGCCGAAGGCAGACGCCTTTTCTAATAGAAGTAAAAATGGAATTTGAATTCCAAAAACCACCCTGGCAGAAGTTAGATATTGCTATGCAGGGCCATACTCGTTTGGAATGTACTGATTCAGGTAGGGGTTTCCTTTAACATTTATGTTTCGTTATGCAACTGAAAGAGGGACCCATGAGTGAGTCTTGCCCGGGTCCTGAGTCCCCTACTCCAGCTTTGGGAAAGAGCTGGGCCACCACATGTAACAACTTTAACTTACCTTTGCCTGTTTAATAAAGATGAAGTAAGTTGAATAACGTTTTTTTTAATGGGAAAAAAACCTCAGTTATCGCCCCAAGAAATGTTCAAACCTTATCTGTTCTACCATTATCTAGGGCTTTCCCGCTCCAATTGTGGAACAAAATGGATTCTGAGAGGCCCTTTCCCTCTAATCTCTTCCAGAAGCAAGAGTTCTCTCAAGGCAGGACAAAGAACAAGGGGAAATTCTGAATCTTTTTCCCCTTCCCTTAAGTGAGTGAGGAGAATTATGCACGGTGAGGGGAAATAGCACAGAAGTCAATGATGTAAACAGGATGGTAGGAAAAAATGTTTAAATTCTCCAAAAGAAGCAACATCAGGCTTTCTTGGTCATCCATTTGGCCCACAACGAACGGTCATTATCTAGTTTCTGTAGAGTAGTGTTTATGGATTGGGGGGAAAATGTTTATCAATAATTTATATGGCTGTGACTACCTGAAGTGACACAACGAATTTTCTTAGAAGGAGCCCATAATTGAGGTTGAATTAGGGTAAAATAACTTCCACCTAAAATAATCTAAATTCGAGAGCTCTTACTGGCCCAGTAACTAATACTGCATTGCACACCTATTTTCTTTTGTCCCCTCTATCTGTGTGGCCTTTAATAGACAGAGCTTTTGCTATAACCATGGAGCATTCAACAGAGCAAAGTGTAAAACAGAAGAATAATGGCCACCTTCTAGGATTGTTGTGGGGATTTAATGAGACAATGCACAAAAAGCACTTAGGTAGGGCCTGGTACATATTAAGGATTCCATAAATGCCAACTATAGTTATTACTCCTCTCAATATATCGAATTCTATTTACTAGAGAGATGTTTTCTAAAGAGATCTCACCCTACATTTTAAAATAATCTCACTACGTACACTATCTCAGACCCCTCTGAATCCCATCCTGTTTTCAACCTGTTTCTTTCATGGTTCCTATCTCTTTCTCCTTATGTGATAGCCTTGTGTGGACCTGTCTGAATTCCTTCAGGAGACCTTCAGTGTTTGGAAAGCAGAAACCCTATTTCATTTATCATTGTATACGCCGCAGAATGTGGCTTAGCACCTTACATAGCACAGACTTTTTAGCAAGTATTTATTGAGTAAACAAATGAAAACGTGAGTGAATAAATAAATATACAATGGAATAAATCCGGGGACCCAATAGTCACCAACCCCACCAATATTTTAATCTTTTTGTCAGCTTCTCCTAACATGAACACCTAATGCTCTTTCCACAAGCCCGAAACTGTTAATTCTCGAGAATATACTTTTTTTTTTTTTTTTAAACAGGTTGACTGTTCAAAGGAAAACATCCATCTTGTCTTGATTGACTTGATACTAGTACTAGTGGTCCCATCCCCGGTTTGGTTCACAGATAATATATCTGGGACTTTTGGAAGGCTTTTGTCATGAAGGCAAGACACACATCAATCTTTTCTAAGTCAGAGTTCTTAAGAGAAATCAGAATGAGAAAGCATTTGATTATAGGTCTACTTTAACAAAAAAAGGGAGTGACACATTTTTTTTATGGCCTTCCCTGCTTTTCAGTTTATGAATACTACATCTAGCTACCAAACAATTGATGCCATTTGGGTTCAAAGAACAAACCCATGCCTCTGCCCCTCAGAAGGCTAATCATATGTTATCAACAGTTCACACTTAAAGGGTATTACCACTCCATACAATAGTACTCTGTGCACTGAGATCTAAGCCAAGTAAATAAGTATATGCGTCACAGAATAATACAGTCAAACTCTATACGTTATTGAACAGTGCACCGGCAATGGTGATCAATTCAAGTCAAATGATATTCAGGAACAATTTATATAAATGCGTACTTTTTGACAATTTACAGGCTGTTCTACAAGGGCAGGACTACATTAAATCTAACATGGAATAATGATTTGCAGCCACCGGTTGGGGACTTCTAAATGTTAGCTTGTTATCAAGAAGAGACAAATCTGAGCAAAAGGGGACATCTATGTTTAACATTTGATTCTCCAGTTTTCCACCTGCCACTACCCTAATTCATCCTTTAAGACATGATTTAGAAATCAACTTCTCAGAAGTCCTCCATGTTCATTCCATCTTTAACCTCAGGGCTCTTGAGGTTAAAAACTAGGTGAATGAATGAATGAATGAATGAACGAACGAATGAGTGAATGAGAAGATGGAGAAGTGAGCTAGGGTGATTAATGGAAGCATTAGCTGAATCACTCTAGTTCAGCAAAAGATCCAGAAGTGAACACTGTAATGAAGCTATGAAAAGATATCTGGCACATAATAAGTGCTTAAAAATGTGCAGGAATGAAAGAATTAATGAACAATTCTTCCTGTTCAACTGTTTACATCTAGAAGATGTAATTTCCCAAATTATTTTCATTGTCAAAGTAGATATTGTTCCTTTGTGCTTTTATTTGCTTCCTCTAAACTATGAATCCCTGGTTCCTTGTAAAAAGTTTTTGTATCTGTACAGAAGTGGAATTCTTTTTGGCCATACTAAGTGGTGCGTCTTTCCTTAGGCCCATTAGCCACCCCCTCCCGCTCCCTTCCTCCCAGCAGAGCACAGGGGCTTTCAGAAATGCTTGGCCTTTGGAATAAAGTAGAACGTGCAGAAATCCGTTTGGTACATAACACGACATAAGTCAAATCGAAGAAGAAACAGAAGCGTGGGTCCCTCATGAGATTTGGACAGTTTTAACACGCAATACTCGGAATAAAATTGTAGGTACTAATGATAATGATTTTGCAGAAATGATGAGACAAATTTCCATTGGTTCCTTAGATAGAGAGAATTAGCTTGATGCAGACATAAATCACGGTGTGGGGTTTGGCCCACTTGGTCTTCTTTCAGGACATTTGGGGGGATGGAATTTACCATACGTCATCCATGGGGGAACCTCTTGCTTGTCCCCAGCCTGGGACTTTATCCTTGATATGCCCACAGAAGCTTCACTGATCCAGCTTCTCAACTGACTGGCTGTGATTTTGAGTTAATGTCACTTCCCACCCTAAGTCCCCACTTCCTTTTCTATTGAATGAGGATAAGAGTAAGTATACCTTACCATCGTCGTGAGATTTTGGGGAACTGGTGCATGTAGCTATTTTATCGTAGTGCTTGGCACATAGTAATGTGTCAATAAATGTTATCTAATATAATTATTATTGTTGTAATTCATAACCAAGCCTATTCTTGTGATAGTTTGCTTACTATCTACTCGTTTGCCCTGTAATTACCCAATTTTTGTAAGTGTATTTTATATTTTTAAAAATTACATTTAGAATGAATGGTTTAAAATGTCCAAATGGCTCACCATAAAAAGGGCTACTCTCCTCCCTTGCTGGGGGCCATGCTGTGCACAGAAGCCGGCCTGGGCCTCCGTGGGGTCATTCTCAGAAGGCGTGAGGCCCAGGCCAGACCACATTCTATAACTTCCTTAGAAGAAATAAGCAAGGGGCACCTGGGTGGCTCAGTCGGTTAAGCGTCTGCCTTCGGCTCAGGTCATGATCCCGGGGTTCTGGGATCGAGTCCCGCATCGGGCTCCCTGCTCAGCAGAGAGTCTGCTTCTCCCTCTCCCTCTGCCACTCCCCCTGCTTGGGCTCTCTCTCTGTATCAAATAAATAAACAATCTTAAAAAAGAGGAAGAAGAAGAAGAAGAAGAAATAATAATCAGCAATCCAAGTCTGCCACTGAGGTCCGAGGAGCACGCGAGGTGAGGATGGGGGCGGGAAACGGAGCCGGTGACACAGTGGATCTCAGGGCTTCCCGCCAGCAGCTGGCAAAGTCCACGTCTCTCCTCCGATCCACCCCCACTCCCCACAGAGGGCAGTGGCCGCGTGTGGGGGGG
Organism: Ursus maritimus; assembly: GCF_017311325.1. Taxonomy (NCBI): domain Eukaryota; kingdom Metazoa; phylum Chordata; class Mammalia; order Carnivora; family Ursidae; genus Ursus; species Ursus maritimus. Next base: position 26,983,848 of record NW_024425564.1, read on the forward strand.
TGCCCGACACGTAACAGTGACTGTCCATCCTATTATCTGCAGAGCTCTGAAAGGGTGAGCCCTCATTCTTTGGCCTCGTTGGCCATGACTGGAAGGCCTTTAGTTCTGATGCAGAGAGATGTAAGGCCCAAGGATGATTCGGGGGGGTAAAAAGTTTTTATACAACATACATACACACACTTCATCGCTGCCTGGGAGCATATAGCCCACAAATATTCTGCTGCAACAGAAATGCATGCTGACAATGATAGAAAGTCACACGTTAATGCAAATTATGGAAATCCTCACGAAATAACTTGAATCAGAAGGAAATTACAACAGCACCCAATGTTCCCCATAAACACTGAGTTGGAGTGTCCTCCCGCTGAAGTTTACTTCTGTGGTCTGAAGGCGGCTAGAGATATGGCGGTATGACTCTCAAGGTCCCTGGGGACCTTCAAACAAATGAGCTATCTTGTGAGACAGTCCCAGCATGCCAACTTCCTAAATAAATATTAAAATGTGTTTACTCTTTGTATCACTTAAGAGGTTGAGGATTGGGCAGGGGGAATGGTTCCAAACATGTGTAGGTTTTTATTTAACAACAGCTCAGCTATTAGACAATATAGGGTCCAGTTGATGCTTGAACAATGCAGGGGGATTAGGGGCCCAAAACACCACCCCACCCCACAGTTGGAAATCCACATGTAACTTTGACTGCCCCAAACCTTAACTACTAATAGCCTTTGGTTGACCAGAAGCCTAACATAAATAGTCAATGAACACATGTTTCATATGCTCCATGTATTACAGACTGTATTCTCCCAGTTAAGTAAGCTACAGAAAAGGAAATGTTATTGAGAACATCATAAGGAAAATACATTTACAGGGCTGCGCTGTATTTATTGAAGAAAAGCCACGTATAAGCGGACCCACGCAGTTCAAACCCGTGTTGTTCAAGGGTCAACTGTATCAGGAAGACCGTCCTAGAAACTATGCCGGTGCTCTGAGTAGTCCACACAGCGTGCACATGGACAGACTTCCATAAATGATCTTGCTACTCTGCCCCAAAGGGATAAAACTCAGATGCAAACAAACCACGTTTAGTCGTACCCTGGAGCTGACTCATTTGTATTCACCGTGACGAGTCCTTACTCTCAGACTTGAAGTAATTATTAGAAAGTGAGAAAACAGACATTACTTTTGGGAAGCTGGGACATGGCTTTATATTCAAAGTTGCCACGAGACAGAATGACCCATAAAAAGAACTTGGAAGGCTATTACCTTGCAACAGAGCATATAAAATCCAACAGTTAAGACTGCGCCCCTCTCGTGTGTATTTTGATTAAAGATTTAAACTGCTAAGAGACAAAACGGAAAACACATACATAATCCATCTGATTTTGCATAATTTCTCGTTAGTCGCACAGCTGATTGTCGCCCCGTCTGACCCTGATTTACATGTGATGTGTGCACACTGCCTGGCTCGTGGCAAAAAAAACCCCAACCTTCGCTGGGTACTAGGATTCCTTTTGCATGCACACGTGAAACCAGAAGGTTCATGCAGCTGGAATTCAGTAGAAGCACATTAGGACTGGGGACAACTTGGTATCTATTTCTCAAGTTCATCCAATTCGAGCTGCCAGGGGAGCGTGAGCTTTTTTGTTGTCGTTTCTGGGTCCCTGTTTTAGGTTCGTCTCTAATACGGTGGGACAGGACATCAGTTCTCATGCCCTTACGGGTGAGACTGTCCGTATGAAAACGAACCCAGCACCTCTCACCCTCATATCATTCAGTGGTGTCCTTTTAACAGCAGCAAGAGCAGAGCAGGAAAAAAAGCAGCAAAATCACTTCATTTGCCTGCCCCTCCTGGGATAAACAAGGACTAAAATATGTAAATTTTAAATACTAGATTAATACAACTCGGAGATGAGGCGATGGAAAGCGGTGTAAAAATGCTCAGACTTCTTGGGTTTTGAGTCTTTCCTTTTCCCCTGAATGGGCATTTTTCAAAAAGTATTTTGAACAGAAAAAAAAAAACCTGTAGAGTTAAACACTGGGCGGCATGCCCCCTAAACGTACAGGTTACCGTATTACGTTATAAGGCGACACACAGTCCCAAGGGTGAAGGCAAGGGCAGACACACACACGTGGGGGGAGGGGGAGTGCGTACACGTTCCTGCAGACCAAGCAGTGAGTAATCAGGACAAGCGCAACGATGACAAATTAAAATCAGCCACAGTCAAGTCCCAAACTGATGGTTTTCTATGGAGATAAATAGGGTAAACAACGCAGTTTGGCCAACATTGACCTTTAAGCCCATTTCGTGGCCACTGTGCATGTATTTCTTCTAATATTCTAATCTCGGCACCTGTTGCAAAGCTGTGCTTAAAGAGGATATCCATCTTCTGAAGTACATAACAGTTGGGTTGTTTTTTTTTTGCCTCGGTATGCAAAAAAGAATGGCAAAATCATATTCCTATTCATTCCAAGTTGGAGCAGAACTGCTTCTGGTTGTTGCCAACGGTTATCCTTAGAGAGGGCCACACGTTCTGAGGTTTCGGAGACAGGGGGTAGACTCCGCGTCGAGAAATATCAGACACTCGAGTCCTCTGGCAACACACAGAGCGGCTGTGTCTGCCAACGCAGAGGCTTCGGGGGGCTCCCGGTGCGGGTGAATGGGAGGGAGCCCTTCGTAGTAAGCGTGGCCACGTGATGTTCCTTACACCAAAGCATGGCTCACAATTTGTCTTTGACACCTGCTGTCACAGTGTAGCTCCTACTATGTGCTCTCTTCTCCTGGTCCCTTCGAGACCCTACCAGAAATGATTGGAGGCTCTAAGAGAGCTCTAGCTGCATTTAGCGACATTCTTACTCTGACTTGCAAAAAGCTCCCCGTGTCTTGGAGAGACGCCTGACAAAGCAGATTTCTGAGTCTCTGTAACCCTGGCAAGACAGCATCAGTGAATCCTCTTCCTACCTCTACAGTGAACGCTCGCTAACAACCCAAGGGAGAAGCAACAGTAAGAGGTCCCGCCAGTCGTCAGGTCAATCAAAGATGGAATCCACCCAGCCAGGCACGCTTTCATCCTTCATCATAAAGACCCAGTGGTGAATCCTTTCCCTCTAGGACAGCCTCCTCAGCTGGGAAAACGCTACCCAAAATGAACACACAGCAATGGTGGTTGTTGGGGGGGTGGGGGGGATTCAATCAACAAGTTAGGTACCTTAAAGTTAAACAATGCTATGTGTCAGTGATATCTCAATAAAAATGTCATATGATATTTGATCTGATTCAGGCAATGAACTTTGGAGAGGGAACTCTAAAATTCATTTTTTAAAAGATTTTATTTATTTATTTGACAGAAAGAGCACAAGCAGGAGGAGCTGGAAAGGGAGAAGCAGGCTCTCCTCTGAACAGGGAGCCCAACGCGGGACTCGATTCCCGGACCCCAGGATCGTGACCTGAACTGAAGGCAGATGCTTAACTGACTGAGCCACCCAGGTGCCCCTCTAAAATTCATTTTTGATGAAGGGACAATTGGGCTGGGGGCAGGGGAGAAGCCTTACAATCACACACCGATCTCTGATGATATTTCATTTAACCGACAAGTCTGAAATGAAATGCCACCTCTGATGTGTTCTGTTCGAGTATGATCTCAACAGTCCTGAAAGCAGGCAGCGAGCTCTGCCTAGAACTCAGGTGTTCTGACTTTCCGTTTCTTTTGTGATTGTTGCCGCCAGTGTAAGTGCTCCCACAAGCCAAATCAGAGCTGCGGGGTCAAATGACGGCAGGCAAAGAAGCACACGAGCGCGTGCGTGCAAGAGTGTGGGTGCGGGCTGCACACACAATCGTTCGTCCCTCTGGAACCACCCACACAGCTCCTCCGGATAATCACAGGAGGACTTTCAGCCTTGTTGGCAGCCTGACCTCACAGACCGCACCTCTCTATTGGGCCCAGGCTGCACCGGCAAACCTTGGCTATTTAATATCTGTATCAAGTGGACTCGCCTCCAGGCTTTGCCCAGTGTTCCAGGCACAGGGACATAGCAGTTCATGCCCCACCACAAACTGGCCATTTCCTGGAGAATGAACTGGAATTCTCCATGCTGTCCTTACCTACCCTCCCAGTGGGAATGGTGGTTAGAGGAATGTCCAGGGAAGCCTCTGGAAGATCATAGCTTTGTGAAACAGAATCAGCTGGGATCTCTGAATGGATCATGGGGTCGAGGAGAAGAGAGATGTGTTCTAGAGGTAATGGGAGTGGGGGTGTTCCACAACTCTCTTAAGGAGCCATTCAGAACCTTCCAGAAGATTCAGAGCAGCTCCAGCCTGGCTGGAAGCAGCCCCAACCCCTGGTGGTGCGTCTCCTCTGAGGACCTCCTGGGACCATGTGATGGTCTGGGTTGGTGGCTCTCTACTTCACGGGGCACCCAGGGCCTTCTATGAACGCGGATTTCCATATGCTTTTGCAGACTCCCATAATGTGCCCATTACATATAAAAGTAATCAACCAAAAGCAGAACAATGTCCTCGCTATTGCCTTTCTTCTGTCTAAAATGCCACAGGGGCGCCTGGGTAGCTCCGCTGCTTACCGGTCAGACTCTTGATCTCAGCTCAGGTCTTGATCTCAGGGTTGTGAGTTCAAGCTCTGCAGCTGGGCTCCTACTTAAAAAAATATAAAATAAAAATAAATAGGGGCTCCTGGGTGGCTCAATTGGTTAAGCATCTGCCTTGGGCTCAGGTCATGATCCCAGGGTCCTGGGATCGAGCCCCTTGTTGGGCTCCCTGCTCAGCAGGGGGGCGGGGGGGCTGCTTCTCTCTCCCTCTGCCTGCAGCTCCCCTTGCTAGTGTTCTCTCCCTCTCTCTGTGTGTCAAATAAACAAATAAAATCTTGAAAATAAATTAATAAATAAAATGCTACAAAGCACTAGATGAATTAGTTCATGTTTTAAAGTGCACAGAGGCTTGATTTCAGGGTTCCATGGGCCAGAGCACAAACAAGTATCCTCAAGTACTTTCTGTCTCAGGATCCCTCCGTACCCACAAACTTCACATTCGGGGAAGAGGAGAACCCCCCCCACCTCACTGTGACAAACTGTTTACCACAAGGAACACATCAAGCACTTGCATCCCTTACTCGAGTGTATTTGTTTAAAATGCCTCTGCATTTAACAGTGTTTACCCCTTAACTTACCGTCTAGAAATGCTTCTAATATATTACCCTGGAACACAAAGGCTAGTTATAGGGCCGGCTTACCCAGTAGTAAACCACAGGAAAGCAGCATTCATACCCCTGCAGATTCACCAGACCTTCTTAATCATCCATCACATTTTTCTTTTGCCTTCCAAACAGCAGACTTCAGATGTTTTTATAAAACCTTTCCATTGTAACATGGGCCCCTAAAGCTTGAGCACGGACATTTCTCTTGTAAATACCAAGAGTTTATTACGAGCTTGACTCACGATATCCGCCTGCTGGTGCTACTCACTTTTCAAAGTTTAGGAATAAGAAGTCATATGGGAGCAGGTGGCAGGACAGAGACCCCTTAAAATGCGGTTCGGTCACTGGTCCCTCCCTGCCCATCACAGGCTCCCCTGCTCCACCGCAAACACAGCGGCAATATTGGGGTGGTGGCCCGCGTCCCGTGACCCGTTTGCCGGGGATCGAGGATCCTGTGTTGCGGAATGAAGGGAGCGTGTTCCCCATCTCAGCACGATGACACTACAGTGAGACTTCGAAGCTAGCCTCAGAGGCGCACAAACCGGTATTAACCACGGTCTGCCGCAAGCATATGGGGAAAGACAGGCGGGAGCAGATCACCAGGGAAGACTCATGGCATATTTGCCCACAACACTGCTACAGTGGCATAGCTTAGAGAGAGTGAGAGGCAAGGCATTCATCCGCTACTTTACTCTGGAAGGAGGATCATTTTGGGGGAAATCTGCAAACCATGTGAGGACAGAAGGCAACACTGCTTTCAAGTTATGAGTAATGAGCCGTTTGGGGGGAAGGACGTGGATTCTGTCATTCATTCTGACAGGGGCTTCTTAGCAGAGAAGGAGGAGGAGGGTGGAGGGTGGGGGGCGGTGAAGCCAGCCAGGCAAATGAGAAGGAGAAATTGCAATTAGGGACCTTATGGAAAAGCTGCTGGTAAGCCACCCTGGCCAAAGGAAAATGTTGATTGGACCAGTTTTCGGAGGGAAACAGACAGCCCTTCTGCAAGCAGATGGATGACAAATCTCTGGGAGGAGGCTGTGTTGTTCATGTGTGAAACGGTCCTAGCCAAAGAGTAAAAGCGCCAAGCCATGTATGTAAGCAGTAGCCACCTGGCCTGCGTGTGGTGGTGGGAGCGGGGTGTGTGTGTGTGTGTGTGTGTGTGTGTGTGTGTGTGTGTTATGGCAAGACTTTGGCGACAAAATCATGAGCTGAAAACCAGACCATTAAACCAAATGGGTCTCCCCTTGTATCCCTCTCTCTTCTTTCTCCTTTTTTTCTTTCTGGCTCCCTTTCTCCCCCTGCCCCCACCCAGCACCCTCTTGCTGCTTTAACTCTCCCACTTCTACATGTATCACCTCCCGAAACCAGAAGATTAAAAAAAAACCTGATAGTAAAAAACCCAATACAAGGCAGGATTCCGACTGAGCAAGCAGAAATAATCTACCAGCAAAGGACGAGGTCAGAACATCTTTGCATCCCCACCTGAGCACCGCCCCCGCCAGAGTCGATCCTCTCGGGCTGGGTGTACTGGGGGGTGGAGGGAGGCAGGGGGAACAGGAGGGATTTTTGTGGAAGTGTGTGGTCTAGGTCCAGAGGTGGAGCTCCATGGCCTCTGATGGGGGCCGGGCTCTCTTTTGGGGCAGATATGATCAACATTCCTCATCAGGGCTTCTCCACCGCGGTGTTACTGACATTTGTACTGGCTAATTCTCTGCTGTGGGGGGGGAGGGGGCTGTCCTGTGCATGACCGATGTCCTGGGGGGTGAAATCGGAACTACTGAGATAAGTTTTATGGAGGGTTAGCTCATTCCAAGTGAAAGCTACACACACTGAAAAACACCCTCTCACACATCTGATATTATTACAAAGACTTTAAGAAAAGACCGTCCTCCTTTCTGATTTTTTGCATACTTTCTTCTACCTGACTTGTGAATGCGTCTCAAGTCCGAGCAGAGCATCAAGGGCTCCATTTTTAAAGTGACCTCAGCTGCCTCCAGTGTTTGGGGCATTAAGCCCTAGAAGGCTGGACGGAAACATTCAGGCAGGATACAACTCCCATTCTTTCATTCAGCTTCTGCAAAATAATGTTGCATACATATGCATGCCTCAGAATCGGGCTCTGCTAACTGTCTGCACCCAAAAGAGAAAGCAGACGCAGAAAGACGATTGAAAATGTATTCCACGGGGCTCTGAGGTTGTTTTGAAAGACTCTTGATTCCTCACAGATTTTCAGTGACTAGAGGGATGGGGCTGTGGGAGGGGAGGCTTGCTGCACTCTGAATTATTTAGCTGACTCAAATGAACAGATTTCACATTGCTCAATGTACCTGATATTGACATTGCTGTTTATGGATCGGGTCTTTTTTTATGTGTAAAGTACGGTTGTGAGGGCATAAGAGCATAAACAAGACGTGGCCTGTTTTCTCTGGTACACTGGGATGGCCAAGAGCTAATATTTCTTAAGTGTGACACGAGCTGTTGTAAGAACTTCACGTTCATTCAACCCTCAGGAGTGTGTGAGGTGGCTTTTATTAAACCAAGTTTGCAAAGGAAGAAACCAGATGGAGAGGTTAAGTACTGAGCCCGAGTACAGTGCTAGGAGATGGCGGAGGGGGAATCTGAACCCAGGCAGGCTCACTCCCGTGCCTGCATATCTCACTGGCATGCTGGGCTGCCCTTTTCTGCTCCGATAGTTACACAGTTAGCCACACCAACAGGCAGGCGGTGTGAAGTGTTATAAATAGCAAAGAAGGACAAAAAATAAAAGGGATCTGGGAACCCAAAGGAGGGACAGGCTAGCTGGTATAGTGGTTAGACAGGCTTGTCGAGGAGACAGGTGTGAGTGGGATGCTGAAGTAGGGGAGGAGTTTGACGGGCTGGGTCAGAATGAGGGGCACATGGATGTGAATGTGCGGGGAATGTTGGAATTAACGATGGGAGTTAGGCTTGGCAGGAAGGTCGGCCATGCCCACCGATGGGGGGGAAGAGAGAGGAAAGGATGGGGAGGCTGTCAGAGGTCACCCAGTCACTGCATCTACTCGCCGTGTGCGGAGAGCTCGGGGGTTTCTGATGAGGTGAGGGCACATCTGGGATGTGGCTCTGGTGTGTCTCTCTTCCTAAGAACCCTAGACTTAAACTCGGCCCTACTACTTCTTCCCCATAAAAAGACATCCCATCTTTTAAACTGCTTTTTCTCTACTGACTGGGGAGACCCCACGTTTCTCACAGGCACTGCCAAACACGCAAAGAAAGACAGCAGGCACTTGAGAGATGTTGAGAGCCCTTTTAGCAGAAAAAAACAACAGCATCAGAATTTCTCTTATAATAACAGCACCCAGGTTTCTACAATTTTAATCCCATGTGATCCACATGGGAACCGCAAGCAGCCATTACCATCTCCCTCCTTGACAAATGGAGAAACAGAGGCAGGGACAGCTAAGAGCTTCCTTTCCCCAAGAGCACACAGTGAGATGGTGTGCCAACGGGGGCCCACACCTCGGTCTTCGATTCCCACTGGAAGCTAATTGTCCCAAATCACATTTTTAAGTACATGTGCCTGAGCGGCTTGCCGCTCAGGCAAGATCACAGTGAGTTCCAGAAGGAACGCAACCACATTCTCCTGGAATGACACCATTATTGTGGTGAGTTAAATGCTCAACAGGACGGGAGTTAAACATTGAAAGGAAAAAAGCTCCTCAAGCTCACTGATGAGTGGCTTGGACCCACAGTCCCAGTGCTCCTCAGGCTGGCGTCGGAGGGAAGTGGTCGGATCAGGGGTGAAGGGGGACATCTGCCCGCCAGCACATTTCAAAACGTGAGCCCCCAAACCCCCAAGCTTCTGACTTCATCTTCCAGATCACAGCAACTATCAAAATAAAGCTATATGGTTCATTCAACATCAATCAAAAAGGTGGAGGGAAGGAAGGATAGAACAAAACAGGAAAAGATTGTGTGTTAGAGAGCCCAGCCTGTGGTCTGCAAAGCTGACAGTTATTACGCGTAATTAGCACAAAGCAAGGTTCTGTATACACACTATCTCCAGACATGTTTTTGAAACAAGGGCTTTGCCTTTTACCACCAATAATTTGTCTTGTTGTATGTTGTTACTTACACAGATGTTCCATAATTTTTTGCATATGGCTCAGCCAAAGAAAGCTTTTTCCCCTCCCATTTTTGGGAAAGATGCAACTGCCTCTGTGAGGGAGAGGAGAATGTCTAGTTTTTACATAATTTCTATGGTGATGATGGGTTGGGGGTGGCTGGGGCGCGCGCTCGTCTGTGTGTGTGCGCGCGCGCATACGCGCGCACGTAGTAACCAGATTCTCCGCCCCATCCTGCAACTGCATTTTATTGGACTCTCTTTACTAAGCCATTCCTATGGGATTTGGGAGCACTGTGTACATCCAAGTTTCATGGCATTTGCTGGGATAACACATTATCAAAAGCCTCTCTCCAAAGGGCCTGAATATTTACAGAAGGAAAGAGAGGCGGGAGAGATGTGAATACATGGGAGACTGTTTCTCTTTCTTGGCAGTCTTTACAACCGAACACAGCAGAGCCTCCCATGTTTCTGAGACGCCCTCCGCGCAGTCCAGTATGCACATATACGGTATCAGAGGACAGCTCCGCCTGGCGCTTTCTTGGGAAGGAGGGTCTGTCTGTGCGGATGTGGTTTATTTTCAGGGGGTGGGGGCAGGGGTGCAGCTATCAGAGGGCGGGGTAGATGAAATCCAAGTATAGAGAAAGCCAACAGGCTGAAAGGATCGGGGGGCGAGGGCAGATTAAGAAAAAATATATACATCTTCTCTTTTATTGCGCTACCACCAATTGAGAGAACATTCTGTTGGGGGGATGTCTGCCAACGACTTCTAATTCAGTTTGTTCCACCCGTTTTATTTTTAAACTCAAGTGCAGATTTTATTCCTGGAATGTTATAGAATTGGTGTGGGCAGAAATGGGCAAATTTACTTCAGAGGTGTTTTATAACAACTTGGAAAAGACCCTCTAAAATTCTCCAAGTACATTTCAGGGGTGAATTTGATTTCCTTTCTCTTCCTCAGAAACCTGTTTTGATTTTTTTTTTAAATTGCATTTTACAAAGCAAAACATGATTATCATTTTGAAAGCAGTTCAAAACAATGGTACTATCTATTAGGTATTTACTATAAGCTAGGCAGTTTGGAAACAGTCTGCATACTCTCTCTCCCTGAATCCTCACAGCTACCTTATTATGCCCATGTATGGGTGAGAAACCAAGGTAGGGAGGCATGCCAGAGATGAGTTCAAATCCAGGTCCTGACAGTATCAAAATCCTTCTCAGCCACTATGCAATTGTGTTTCCATGTATCAATGTCTGGCAATACATGTGATTAACCATTAGGCTACTATTTATTATTCTAACAGGATGGTGGCAAAAGCAGATTCTTTAGCCTGCTTTTCTGATGACGGACCCTGGTGTAGTCACAGGAGGCTTACAAGATCTGTCTATCTCTGGGCAGTTTTAGGGGTGGGCATGGTAGTATCAAGGGAGTGGCAGAATCGATGAGCATATATATTTATTTTGAAATGCCACAGCACCAGCACCAAAAATTGCTCGTCCTACCTTGGCAACATTAGATAGAATGTCCCTCCCAACCCCCGTCCTCCAAAAGTATTTACTTCAAAAATCGATTTCTTCTGTCACTATTTATCGCTGCATTTTGCTCAGTGGTTCTGAGAAACCGCATGGAAAATCACAATGTTACACTTGTTAAATTGACCCTGCAGGGCTCTACCACTAGTACATGTATCATCCCAAGAGGTAAAAAGGCAAGTCTGCCAGGCTCATGCTGAGAATATCATCATGAAACCAACAAGGATATGCAAATCTGTCTGTTCTATAGCTCATTTGCATAGTTTTTCATTGGTTTTGTAGAACCTCTATCCTAAATGTCAATTTCTTTTTCTTTCCTAAAGCTTATTAGCTGTGTGTGATGTTTACAGCTTGAAGACCAAACAGATTTAATAGGTAAAACATTTAAACGACATAATTAAAAAGCATGTGAGGAAGAGGGGAAAAAAAAAAAAAAGGCTCTGATGTAGATCAAATGCAAAGATATACTTGTGCTGTTAAAATATGCTTTCCAAGTCTGGAAGATGTAGAGGCTTCATGCATGTCTGTGCACGCATAAGCACCACCACAAAATTTGCTTAACCTATTTTTTTTTCTGCAACGATCTAGAAAAAGCAGAGAGATGTGCTTACAAACTACCAAGGGCTTGAACCTAGTTGCTGAGTACACATTTTACTCACAACGAAATCTGAATGGAAGTCTGCCAACGTCTGGGCCGACGTTCAAACATTCTGAGTTTCTGTGTATTCCAATCTCTCAAAACTAATGTTTTAAAACTCTTTTGATATTTTCTGAGGCACTACAGAGCTAAAGCCTCACCTCTCAGTTCAGAGCAACATACAACAATCATATTCTGCTCTCAAGATGTGCAAAGGCCTTTCACTGTGCAGCATTTAACTTCATCTGCGGCATGGATAAGACAGACGCGTGATGGCTTTTGAGCCAAATTATTTTCCTTTGTGCATCCAATTTAGGGACTGGGTGAAAAGGCAGGTTTGGAGAAATCTTGGAAATACCTATAACTATTGAAAAAATAATTACCTAAATGGGAGGCAATATCTTATTTTACTTTTTTGCATTTCATGTGGCCACTGAGTATAGTACCTTACGGCTACTAGTCATTGCTCCACAGCTCTGCTGAAAGGTAAATGGTGATCCACACCTTTGGAATACCTCTTCCCTGGCATCTCTGATACAATGAGCTGATGCCCCAAGTTTCACATGCATTGCAGGAGAAACCGCTGCTTAATATCCAATTAAATGTGATAGTTGGCTTTAAGGAAGAAAAGGAAAACCAAATGCGCTTAGGAGATCTGAGAGGTGGGTAAATAACAGCGGCCCGCCACTACAAACAGAGAGAGATGTTTTTCCGGGTGAAGCATCTTCCTGCCACATGGAGCCCAGGTAAGGCTGCCATAAAACAGCACTGGCAAGTTTTAATACCTTTGGGGCTACGGGCACATTTATGTCTTGATGGAATTCAGCTGTGCTTACTGTCAAACACAATCCATCCTGTTTTGAGTTCTTTCTTCTGTCTAACGTGATGGGCAGCAGGATGAAACACGTTGCATGAAACAGCATGGAAGAGGGCATCCGGGTGGCTCAGTTGGTGAAGCGTCTGCCTTCAGCTCAGGTCATGATCCAGGGGTCCTGGGATCGAGCCCTGCCTCCGGCTCCCTGCTCATCGGGGAGTCTGCTTCTCCCTCTGCACCCTCCCCCCCATCCCGCCCGTGCTTGGTTGTGCATGCATGCTCTCTCTCTCTCTCTCTCTCTCAAAAATAAATAAATCATCTTAAAAAAAAATCAGCATGGAAGAGAATGAGAATAAGAAAAGTCTCAAAGTAAAGGCAGAAATGGTGATGCTCCAGCCACAGTCTACAGACCGAGGTCTTAACAGCTCTCGGATTAATTGTTTCCGAAGCTCCGGCAAACCACAGATCAGCTCTATGCCTCTATTTCCTCATCTGCTAAACAAGGGTCACCACACATCCTCTCGCCTCCGAGAAGTTTTGTGAAACGGAGAGGCTTATGGAAAGTGCTGCAAACGTGGATGCCAAACGATTATCTCATAATTCAATGTGCCCAAATCAGATGGAAACAAGTGAAACCCCAAATTAATTTGATACCATATGCTATGGGTTGCATTTTCCAAAAGCCTTTGAAAATTGGCATTTATAATATTTGTGGGTTCATCCCTTTCCGTGTACAGAAACATGTGCACACATCAAAACAGACCCAGTTAAGTCTTAATTATCCAGCGGAGGATTATCCAAGATTCTTACTGTTTCTCCCTTTTCCTGCTGCCCATTTTTTAGATTCTCTGGCAATTCCCCCATGATTAAGGAAAAGCATGCATATCAATCAATCCCTTTCCTTACTCATTGTAATTTTGATTATCTGTGTCGCCTTAGCCTCCACTGGCACGCCTAAGTGAGGACGTGCTATTTGTACTCACAGCTCGATGTAAACATTTACCTGTATTACCAGGAAAGGAAGTAGTGACCTAAATTAACTTAATCCTTATTCACCTTCTAAAACTTTGCTTACTATCTATGGCCCTAGCACCCTGAACGCGCCCGATCTCGTCTGAAACTTTGCTTACTGAATGGATATTTTGTTAAGATTTATTTCTTTCAGGAGCGCCTGGGTGGCACAGTCGTTAAGCGTCTGCCTTCGGCTCAGGGCGTGATCCCAGAGTTCTGGGATCGAGCCCTACGTCAGGCTCTTCCGCTGGAAGCCTGCTTCTTCCTCTCCCACTCCCCCTGCTTGTGTTCCCTCTCTCGCTGGCTGTCTCTGTCAAATAAAGAAATAAAATCTTTAAAAAAAAAAAAGATTTATTTCTTTCATAGTTTTAGATCTATGCACCCGCCTTTTAAAATTGAGAATAAGAAACACATTTTAACCTTTCCTTGATGACTCAGCGGTAACAATAACCATCTATTCATTATGGAGCTATGCTATGGAGCACAGTTTTCTACGTGCTTTTGAATATTCTTCCCACCTCATCTCAATTTTAGTATATGTGCTGCCAAAGCGAGCACTTCGCACTTCATCTCAGCCTTATTTCTTCATCTGACAAATCAAGTATTTGTGGATTGTCTCTTCTATGTCAGGCACTAGGCTGCTAGGAGGTATAGACTGAATGAGGAAAACAGGCATGGTCTCTACCCTCGTGGAGCTTATGTTCTAGTTGGAGAGAAAAGACATAAATGACACAATCACACAAATGAATAAGCTTAGGTGTGAAAATGGCTCTCAAAGAAAAGTATAGGGTGATGGGGAACTTTTGAAAGTGGTGTAAGAAGTTCAGGGAAGTGGGGGCTCCTGGAGAGAGGTGTGGGACCAGAAGTGTGGCCGTGGAGATGGGGAGAAGTGGGTAGGTCCAAAAGATATGTAAGCTGTGGAATCAGTAAGACATGGTGACAGAGGTAGAGGAAGAGAGAGAGGGACACTTCGAGGATGACTTTTTGGGATCTGTCCTGGGAAAGCAGATGATGCCAGTGTCCAAGATGGAGAACAGGAGCAAGAAGAGATTTGGTGGAGTGGATGGGATTAGAACTTTGGCCTTGACCACATTCAGAAAAGGTGCCTTTATGATATTTACATGGAGCAGGCCGTTGGAGATAGAGGTTCAAGTTTGTGGAGAAAGCTGGCCTCAAGGTAGAGATGCAGAAATCCGTGCCCATCAGGAAGCCGAGAGTTGGGATGAGATCATCTGGGGTAGAAACATAACTGGAGGAGAGAAGTGGACCAAGGACTGAGCCACAAGGAATGCCAACATGCAGTTGTGGAGAGCATACAGACGAGGAACACGGAAAACCACATGAGGAAGAACAGACCAGAAAGGTGGGATGGAAATCAGAAGGGAAGGGTGGTAAGGAAGCCAAGGGAAGAAGGTCTTGATTCAGGAAGGAATGAGCAGCACTAGCGAGGCTATTGAGAAGCCAAGTATGACGAGGTTATTTAAAGCACACAATCGATCCAATGACATGGAAATCACAGATGACCTCGGCAGGAGACAAGAGGAGTCTCCAAGGAGACCTCAGTGGGTACAGACCCAGCTGGAGCCCGGACAGGACTGTCTGCGGACTGTCCTCCAACGGGGGCAGTAGGTAGTCGTTGAGGGTGCAGGCTCTTGGAGACAGGCTGTAAGGCTCATGTTCTCGCTCCCCCCTTTAGCTACGAGACTGAAAGCAAACACTGAATTCCTCTAGCGTTCAATGTTCTCACCTGTACAATGAGGGAAATAACGCCTACCTACTAGGTTGTTGGGAGACTTAATAAATACAAATCACTTAGCACAGTGCCTGGCACATAGTAGTTGCTCAGCTCATGGTAGTCTTTTATTCTTGTGGACACTCTCTTAGCCAATTAAATTTTGTTACTGAGGATCTCTCTACCTGTCAGGCACTGTATTAGACTCTGGGACAGAATGATCAACAACAACAAAAAATAATTATCCTCACAGAAACAAACATACAAAAAGTTTCACAAGGAAATATTTTCTACTCGGCACTGACACATGCTAAGGAGAAAGATAAATAGGAAGGGGGGTTGGGGCAGTGGTCTAGAATACAATTTTTAAAAGTTTGTCAAGAGAGGCTTCATAGAGGCAGTGACATTTGAGCAAAAGCCTTGAGAAAACGAAGAAAGCAATGTGGCGACATAAGGAAGACTATTTCAGGAAGGAACTGAAGGCACAAAG
Organism: Ursus maritimus; assembly: GCF_017311325.1. Lineage (NCBI taxonomy): Eukaryota > Metazoa > Chordata > Mammalia > Carnivora > Ursidae > Ursus > Ursus maritimus. The sequence goes on from NW_024425564.1 coordinate 26,999,365, forward strand.
GTCCTGGGGCGGCCCCTGCCTGGCATGGCAGAGAAAAAGTATCGAGATGGGGGCTGGCGTGGCTGGGGCCAGGGCTGGCTAAGTACGGGGAGGGAGCAGGAAATGAAGGTATAGTGGAAGTGATGATACGCACTTTAGGTCATGATAAGGTCTGTGGTTCTTATTCTCAAGGAACGGTGAGGCCATGGGTGGGTTTCAATCAGGGGAATGACCAGACCTGGAATTACCACGTCCATTCCGGAGGCTGTGTTGAGGATATATTTTATGGCAGCAAAGGTGGAAGCAGAGAGACCAGTGAGGAGGTGATGGTGGTTTGGACCTGGGGGCTTGTGTTGGAGAGAAAGAGAGGAGTCAAGGACAGCATCAAAGCCTTTGCTGGGAGCAACTGGAAGGAGGGAGCTGCCATTTCCTGATATGGGAAGAGAGTGGGAGGGGCAGGTGGAGGAGAAGGTCAAGAACTTATGCAAATGGGAACTTTTACAAGGCAGTGGGGTATCCAGGCCTGACCCTGAAAGGCCAGGCCAGGCTTGGAGAAGCTGTCAGCTTTGAGACAATGTTAAGAGATCAACAAGAAAGCAAAAGAGGTGTGAGGACTGAGCTCTGGGGCTGTCGAATGTTTAGAATCCATACGCTAGTCTCATTGTTCGGCTTGTTAACAGGTGTACGAGCTACTGGTGGGAGTTTGAGCAGTCCTGCCCCCGCGGAAGGCGGTGGCAGTGGCCAAGTTATATCAGATAGCACATGCCAATGTTACAGTGGCATACACGTGAGGCTGCGTGGCACAGGTGTGTGGCAGATGTCAGACCTCGTCATGCGATGCTCATTTTCCTCGCATGTGTGGTGCATTAAGCTGCTAGCAGACAGCAAGTCAGCGGGGCCACAGGAAGTAGAGATGGCTGGTCATCAAAGGGACAATTCATAACCTCATTCGCTACTCTTCTGCCAAACACCTACAGAACTGATGAGACTCCGGGATAATTTCGTTGTACTACTTTCTAATAAGAAACACGCATAATCAAAACTCCTTGTGTTTCTTCCCATTCTCACCATGGTTTAATTAACTTATAAAGCATCGGTATTTCTTTTTGCTCCAGCCCATACGAGGATGTGTTTTCTGTTCATTTCTTCTTAAAGGGGCCAGTTGGCTCAGAATGGAGTAGTATTTGGCCATCACCGAGGACGCTGGGCCGCAGAAAGTGTTAGAGGAGCCTCGTGCATTTGGAAACACAGTCCCCACAGAGCGGGTGCCACGCTAATTCTGGCCCTGCTGCTAAGTGAGCTCAGAGAGCACCGGCGTGCTAGCGGGAGAGGTGGCGACTGTGGTCAAGGCCTCTTTAGAGGTCATACTTAGAGAGCCTGAAATGCCTGTCATCTGCAGAGCAAAGAAAGAAAACCATGGATGATGCTAAAAGGCCTTTCGCTGAATTAAAAAGTTCTTTTAGGGGCACATGGGTGGCTCAGTCAGTTAAGGGTCTGAGTCTTGATCTCAGCTCAGGTCTTGATCTCAGGGTTGTGAGTTCAAACCCCACGTGGGGCTCCACACTAGACGTGGAGCCTACTTTAAAAAAAAAAGTTCTTCTTGATTTGTTCTCCCTTTTATCAGATCCCTGATACTCAACATAACACAGCAAGTGCTCTTGGGTCAAGGTTTCAAAGTTGTAGAGAGAAAGGTAAAGGAGATGTTCAATCTCTGTTGTAGAGAGTCGAAATGAGTGAGTTAGACATTTAGAAATAAGAAGCCTAGTCGTCTTGACAAGTTAACTGAAGAATGCCAAGATATCTTTCCCTCTGTAGACTCCCATCCCTGGAGCAAATATAATTATATGACTCGTCCACTTACTGCTTATATTGTCTGTTTTACCCAAGATCTATACTTAAAAACCCAGCAAGGAGGATGCCAGAAAAATATTTAGGAAACAGACAAATTTATTAGCAGCCTTCCTTAGGTAAGTAGGCTACCAAGCAACTCTTATAATAATAGACTGGAGAAAAGAGGGTGGCAGTTACTCATACAAGCCCCTTCAGCCTGGTACCTGGGAGGTGCTCTATCACGCTGAATGAAGGAATGACTCCGCGAGAGGAAGAAGCAATTCAAGTTGCTATTCTAGTGTCTCGTGTAAGATGGGAATAAAGTTGAATGGAATCATTAGTGGAATTTAATAAAGAAAGCTTCCAAAAGAGGAAAATCCAAAGTTCTCCTTTCATGACTGACTTTCTCAGAATCTCAGCGGATCTAAATTTAAACTCCACGGGAAGCAGACCCTTTGCCAAAAGGTGCCAAATGTAACATACACGGCAAGCATGTTTGCTGATCCTGTCTTCCACGCCATGAAGGGCCGCAAACAATTTGAAAAGGACAAAATGGAAAAAAGCATATTGTTCCTTTTGTGTATTCATAGCTAGCTATTAAAATCCAAGAAGAAAAATGTGATCATCAATGGCAATGTGGCAACTACATTTTCAAAGTTATAACAAGTCACTTCTTGGAGGTAGGAACTTCCTGGGTTGTTGGGGAGAGAAAAGGTGGGAGGCTGACTTATTTGCCCAGGTCATTAGAATGTGTATCAGAAAGACCCACGGGGCTTTTTCAACCACAGAGCCACCATTTACTGAGAGCCCACAGCCCCAACCTATCCTAACCTTGACATACATTGTATCTTTTGATGGTTCACCAGCTATTGACTTTGTTAATTTAGAAATGATACATGGAACAATTTCATTTCCTATATATTCACTTCACATAAATACCAAGTATGGCTAGTTTTCTCTTTAAGAGGTTATAACAGTGGTAGTAAGTGTTTTGTTTTTCAAGGCACCTTATAGTTTTCCTTAATAAACGATTTACTACAACTCTCATCGAAACCAACCTCTTCCCATTTGGAAGTGCTTTCGCTTGGTTCCAGAAAGATGGCATTTAGCAAAACCATGTTCTCGAGTGCTGGTGACACTACGAGAAGACTAGAGCGGGCATTCCAGGAGGTCCATGGTAGCAGAGTTTGTGAATCTCCCAGAATCCCTGCCCACCCCTAATAACAACAACAATGCTAACAGCGAAACAGAAATTAGGATTGTGAACCAAAAACCCATGGAGGACACCAAAACAAAATTGTGGGGCCTAGTAGCCCAGAAACCTGAAAATATTAACGGGTGTGGCCAAACCACGTACAGCTATAGACCAGCGGCAATGATACCTGGGCAGGAGAAAGCTGGAGGAAAGGCACTGGCCATCTGCAAGCTTTACAACAAGAAGCCCCACATCTCCAAACGATCCTCACTGGAAGGTAAGCACGTTGGTGAGCTATTTCGTACCCAGCAGCACAACTGGCATGGCGTCCTGCAAAATCCAGGTCATGGGGGGAGTGCAAGAGACTGCAGAAGGGTTTACAAGTGCCTGAGTGGTATGGAGCCCGTAAACTCTAAAGAAAAATCAAACGAAGCTTCCTTTCATGACTCAATGACCCTGAGGAGAAACTTTTGGGGGTAGAATCCACCTTGAGCGTGACAGTAATAACAAGGTCCAAGAAAAGGGAGGGGGCAGATAAAAGCAAGGGGACGCAGAGGAGACAGAGTTAAGAATGTATGGGCCTTATTTTGTCATTTCATGGGAACAACAGAAGAGGGAGCTCTAGAGCTTAGAAGCTAGAAAAGCTTATCTGGCCCATCCCTTGCCCCTAAATTCAGGAAAATTCATTTCACTTAAGAATGAGTACCAAATAGGATTGTGGTCAAATCCTATGCACAGTGATTATGGGGGGGAAAAAAAGTGAAATAAAGATCAGAATAACATTCTTACCACAGAGACATGCCCCCAAACAGATGAAAACTTCACATTAATACTTCTTAAGAACTAAAAGAAACTTGAGAAGACAAAAGAAGATATGAAGGGAACACAAATCTAATAAAAAAAACCCTGAAATGAAGTGATTGGAGAAAAGAAATCTTTGGATAGGAAGGCAACAGAACTAATAAAGTACCTGAAGTAAAAAAAAAAAAAAAAAATTAGAAATAAAGACAAAACACGAAGAAACACAAGAGGGAATACATGTAACAGAGAATGTCTGACAAGTATCAGAACATGGAAAGAAAAAGAGTCTGGGACATCAAAAAGAAATGTAAAAAGAGACAGAAAGGATTCAAAAGAAAGCCTCTGAGAGAGAAGACAGGCAAAGAAAATCAAACCTAACATTCCAATAAGAGTCTTCAAAGACGCAAAGCAAAGCAACGAAACAGAACAAATACTTAAAACTGTAACTCAAGAGCACTTTCCAGAAGTAGAAAAAGATTTGAAACTACATATTTAAAGGACACACCATGTACCTGGAAAAAGTGACTTAGAAAAAAAGACCAAAAAAAAAAAAAAAATCCTTTGGATAATCCAGGCAAAATGACCCTGTCACTTACCTATAATGGACACAAAGTTAGAGAGTCAACAGACTTTTCAAAAGCCAGGCTTTATGGCAGAAGTCAAAAGGGTGACGCTCGGGAAAGACAACAAAGCTACAGATTTTATATCCAGCCAAAATGGCCTCTGAGTTAACAATAATGGGTTAGGAATACGTACGGACTCAGGGAGGGAATATTATCCCGAAAGCCCTCCTTTCAGAATCCACGAGGGAGAAGACACAGGCCAGCAGAGTGGCTGGAGAGGCACCTGCGTAAGGACGGGGTGAGCATTAAGCACATGGTCAGCTGTGAGTCTATTCCTCAAACATGACTGAGGGGACAGTACTGAGATATATATATAACGAAACGCATTACGGAGTATGGTTATCTACTCTGACAACATAGGCAGTACAATGATAAACAAACAAACAAATGAAAACCAAAAAACAATATGGCGGACCAAGTGCATAAGGAGAATAAACTCATGGACTCAGATCTAAGTGGGAGTAAACAGTATTACTTCAAATCAGACCACAGGGAGAGGAGGGAAGAGGGAAGAAAGGCTTAAGAGCAATTTCAGTATCACTCCTGATAGAGAACCAGAAGATAAGAGCTAAAAAAAAAAAAAAATTAAAAAAAAGAGCGGGGGTCATTAAGGGCCTTATATTGAGGAATTGTTAAACATAGTCATTGCAGCATAAAATATAAAAACTTACGTACATAGTATCATTGCATACAATGAAAAATGAAGGATATATAGAAAAATGATTATGCATAGAGAAAGCATAAAATAGAGTGAACGGGACAGGAACGTAAGACAAACTGCAGTGACTTCACCTCATTTCATAGGTTTGATTTCAGGAAAATGTAAACATTTTCTCACCCTGAACAAAACTAATTTTCTCAACGCCTCCTTTAAAAATCTCAAATAAAATAAAATCAGTGGATGTCAATGTATATCCAGGTACAAACACACAGAGGAGCTAATCCAAGAAACCGTAAAACGTTACAACGGAATAACAGGACTGCAGACACTCCGCTCTGGGGTACAAGCTAAAAGGAAATGAAACCAAAAAGGTAAAAGTTTTCAGTGAGCATATTGTCTGGGTGTCCCTGGCATTTTTACTTGGAAATTGTGGTGCGCAGTGGGAGATAAAGCAAGTGAGTGGATTGTGTCTGTGTGATAAAGAATTGCTATCTGTAGCTTGAGACAAAGAAAACGCTGATATATGATCAATGATGTGAAAAGCCTCATGGGTACATCAGTAGAAAGTCAGGATGTATTTGATTTTAAAAAACACACACAGACCACACTATATACATGTGTATATATATATATATATATATATATATATATATATATATATATATATATATATATATATATATATATATATATATATATATATATATATATATATATATATATATATATATATATATATATATATATATATATATATATATATATATATATATATATATATATATATATATATGGTGTGTATATATATACACACACACACACACATATGTATACACACACACACACACACACACACATATATATATATATATATATATACATATAGGTAACATACATATGAGGGGCGCCTGGGTGGCTCAGTCGTTAAGCGTCTGCCTTCAGCTCAGGGCGTGATCCCAGAGTCCTGGGATCAAGCCCCACATCAGGCTCCCTGCTCCGCTGGGAGCCTGCTTCTTCCACTCCCACTCCCCCTGCTTGTGTTCCCTCTCTCGTTGGCTGTCTCTCTGTCAAATAAATAAAATCTTTAAAAAAAAAACACCAAACATACATATGAAATTAGTTTCCTATCTTACACTGCGCCCACTGAAAAAGCTAAGAAACAAGGACAAGCCCAGTTGTAATGCCCAGCCCTGGAGCCCAGACCCTGGTCTCCAAATACTATTTCTCACTAAAAGGAACCAGGTTTTCCTTGGAAGAAAGTGGATCCCAAGCCTGTGGCAGGAAATGTACAAGATGAGCCTGGAACATACTGTCATATCAGAAAAGCAAGGAAACTATCAAACATAGCTGGTATTGTATTGTAAGGACTCAGCAGCTAAGTGAATAGGTTTTTGATCAGTGGTCAAAGATTAGGCCATGTGGGCATCCATAAGGGTAACAATGACTATGATGATGGAAACACACCGAGTTATGTTTAAAGCCCTAAGTTCACAGTAATACTTCTAAGGAATAATGACTCGGGAGGACATTAGGGAAAAACTTTGTTTTGAAAACTGGTAAAGGATGGGAAAGAATCAAGTAGTAACCTTGCTTTTTGTCTAAAACCTGCAACACTGAGTAAACACATAGTTGATGAGGGCAAGTGTCTCTTTGTGAACAATGAATCCTGCTAATAGGTGAACAAAGAAAAACAGTACTAGACTATCACCATTTGCAATCTCTAAAAAACCTATCAGTTTGGACAAAGATCATTGCAAAAGGAGATACTAACCATTACATCCTGGTGGAAACACGCAAAGCAATGCCAACGATGAAGGTGTCAGGCAAAAAGCAAAGCAAACAATGCCTCCGGAACTTTCTAGCAATTCCCAGGAAATACGGGAGATAGAGGAACACGTTTAACAGCACCACGGGGATGCAATCATCAAAATCCAGATGGTGGGAAACTCTATTGAACAAATAGTCTGTTTCCTCAACAGAAAATATGGCAACACAAAAGATGGAGGTGAAATCGATAGTTTAAAAGAGACTTAAGAGACATAAATAGACTTTATTTATATCCTGATTCAAGTAAACTGTAACAAAACAAAACAAAACAAAAACCCCCAAGCACAAAAACCTACAACATAACAGAAAGTTATTTATAAGACAATTAGGGAAATATAAAAATATAAACACTGACTGGCTATTTGATGACATTAAGGAATTGCTGTTATTTTTTAGGTGTGATGATGCTATCGTGGTTTTGTATAAAGAAGACTCCCAATTGTTTATATAAATACTAAAATATTTATGATGTTTGGAATTTGCCTCAAAATAATCTGGGTGCAGGGATAGGGTAGATGAAACTATGTTTGTGGCTGTTGAAGTGGGGTGATGAGGGCATGGGAATTCCTTTTACCGTCTCTCTACTTTTGGATGTGTTTGATATTTTCTATAGCACATGGTTAATGTGCCTTCAGGAAGCCAGCCGTGTTTGTGAAATGTGGTTTTCCACATGTCCCTTGGAGTACTTATTAAAAGTCACATTTCCAACATCCATCTACTTGGGGTACTGAATAGAATGAAAACTATGCCCAATCCTAGATTTCTAAATCAGAACACCTGGGAGTAAAGCCCAGAAAATCACCTTTTAAATACACTATGCATGTGGGTTGTCTGCACATCCCATTTTGCCTTTAATTATTTGCATAAAATAAATTATTTCAGTTTTCAAAGGGTGTTAAAGTAGTCCGATCTAAAAATTAGTTTTCCTACTGGAAGAACCTTACAGTGACCTAAAACATCCTTTGCACATTACTGTTTAATTTCAATAAAAATGTTTCCTCTCTCCAGGTCATAGATCAACAGACAAGTGACTTTAAAAACATATTATGAGAGCAGGGCAACAGATCATACTTTCTGACGTTTGCTCAGCACTTGAGGTTAATAAACTAGAGGAAAGAGCCCAATGTAACTTGGATGAAGTCACCAAAATGCGCCTCTTTTATGGGAGCCAAGCCAAGGGACAAAAAGATAAGCAAAATCTTCATTAAAAAAAAAAAAAAAGTGCCCCCAAACCCAGTCACAGCATCATTCAAGAACTATCCCTAGAATCACAAGAGCTATTTTCCAAAAAGAGGGTTCACTATCCTTGACACAGAGAGAAGACACTTCTTTTCTGATAATGGTACTTATCACTAGAAGCTGGCGGTTTGTTGAATGACTCTGTCTCTTTGGCAAGTAAACAGTTTGCCAGGACGATGAACAATGAAAACCAGACCTCAACAGCAAAGCTACTGACAAAGCGAGGGGGAGCAGAAAGGGACAGAGTCATCACTCAGTATGAATTACTAAGGTGCTAGTTACAGTCTTAGAAGCTTAGGATTAGAATTATAAGATTTCTAATTTAATTTTTTTAAAGATTTTATTTATCCATTTGACAGACAGAGAACACATAAGCAGGGGGAGCGGCAGGCAGAGGGAGAGGGAGAAGAGACCATGCCGCTGAGCAGCGAGTCCAACATGGGGCTCAATCCAAGGACCCTGGGATCATGACCCGAGCTGAAGGCAGACACTTAACCGACTGAGCCACACAGGAGCCCCTCTAATTTAATTTTTATTGAAGCATATAGCTTTTATACTTGTTTAAAACCCCAAGCATGCTACCAAAGGGCTTCGGATCATATGCATTTTATTTATTCATTAAAAATTGATGACTATTTAGTAGCTGTAGTTAAAAAAAAAAAAAGCACTCCACATGTCATACAGTAGGACAACACGTCATGCGGGGGCCCACGCTGCCACCCTGCACAAAGTGTGTGGGGTCCAACTTATCCTTGAGGTTTTAAGGTGTAAATCAGATCCTAATGATCTTCCACTCAAACCTTCCAGAGGCTTCCCACCCCATTTATAGTGAAATCTACAGTCCTGGTCCCATCAAGGCTTAGAAGGCCCTAGAGGATCTGATCCCAACTGTGTGACGGCCCCCACCCACCACACACACACACACACACACACACACACTCTCACACACACACACACCGATATTTTTTCCCTGCTTGCCCCCTCCCATTGCTCTGCTCTGGGATACCAGCTTCCCTGTTCTTTTTCAAGTGCAAGACATAACCCTGTTCCTACCTAGAATGCTTCTTCCCTGGCAAATCACAAAACGTGTCCCCTTCATCCGGGTCTCTGCTCAAATGTCTCTCTCTGATCACCCTGGCTAAGAGAGCAGCCTCCCTCCGGTTCTTCTTATCTTACTGTACATTCTCTTTAGAGCCTTCATCACAGCAGACCCTTGACCATTTATTCTTCGTTTGCTTATCGTCTGACTTCCACCCTAGAATGATGCTTCTGGAAGCAGGAGTTTTGCTTACTGCTCCAACCCAGCACCCATAAAGTCCTTGCACAGAAAAGGCACTCAATAGGAGGTAATGAATGAATAAAAGTCCCCCGTATTGCTCATCGAGAATAGAAGGTTCTTTTTTACACTGCCTTGTGCCCTAATTATCACGAACATTCAAGTTTGAAAACCACTGAGCTAGACTAAAGCACAAGAGGAAATCTACAACCGATGTGTCTGTGGGTATCCAAACCACTGCACCTTTAATGCCCCATTGGAGAGAAACCTAAAGTGTTCTTGCTTGCATACAGTGGTTCCTTAATTCCATCTTGAGAGTAAGTCTATCCTTCATATTTAATTGATTTTATTATTGTGAGGATTAAAAGAGACGATAGTAGAAGTTCTCCAGAAGGAGAATCTCAGTCGCTGTGGTAGTTATAAACCAAACTTCCCTGAGACCACTAACTGGCCAACGCGTTGTGCCAGGCTTGTTCAGAGGTCAAAATCAAGCTTCTCCTGTCATGTCAATGCATATATTTGCCAGCCTTTAAATAGAAACACTGTAGCTCTACCCTCATTTTTTTCCTTTTTGTAACATATAAACTTAAGGTCTTCCTATGTCCAGCATGAAATTTTGTAAGTAAGCACCCTGGGCTAGCCTGGGTGCCTTACATTCAATTACTGGCTAAGACCAAACAACACAGCTGAGTTCTTGTCCTCAGTGGAGTTTGGGGTGTAACAATCAGTAAGTCTGTCGCATAAAATGGTGTAACAGGATGATTTATTGGCAGTGAAGTGTCAAAGGTAACATGCTTACGAGAGGCGAATTGTCAGTGATGAAGTCCCAAGTCAGAGAGTAAACTCGCCATGAAAAACAAGGTAAATTTGTGGTTTCTGAAATTGAATAGACAGAGATGGGTCCTCAGGCTAATCAGGTTTGTTACTCCCCCCCTCCTTCTTCAACATCAATGATCATCTCATTAATGTTATAATTTGAAAAGTGTTTTCTGCCTCTAATGGAAAATTTTAGAGTGGCCAAGGACGCTATTGTTGGTACCCCAAACTGCAAGCTTACCAATTAAAGAATGCAAACTGTTTCATATTGTTAATGATTTCAACTTTAAAAGAAGGCATTTCTACTCTTCCTTTGTTAGTTTTAAGTGAATAAGTTTTAAATGGTTAAGTTTAAGTGAAAGCATATCCTGAGATTGCAAGGTAGCTGTTTTAAAAACAAAAAACAAAACAGAACAAAACAAAAAACCCTAAAATACACTGTTCTTATTTGCAACTTCTTAGTTTAGGGAATCAGGATTTTCTCAGAATAACGATATTTAAAAAAAACAAAAAAACCCACCACCAACAAAAGGGAATAAATTGGAAACTGAACTAAGAGAAGCCTGCAGCTGTCATCTGTAACACTGATTTCAAATTTCTGTGTTCATCACAAAGCCTCATTGTTCTTTCTTCTTGGTTTTAGAAGTCAGCATTATACATTGAGATCTAGCAAACATTATACTAACAAAATTTTCCCTTAGCAGGTTTATATATTGAGGTTTCACATAAGATGGTGTTTGAAAAAGGAGTTGATACTAAGAATATTTGTAAATCATCAAGTAAAGGCAAAGAATGACATGTGAACCTGTGGGTGATCGTTGCTGTAGCTCGTGACGCCTAAATGTAGGAAAGAAGAGTGAAAGGAAAAAAAGTGAGTTCTTCTGGAACTTTTCCTCCACATGCTAGCAAGCTCTTGGATATAAATCGTGTATCAATCCCCCTAATCTTCACGTTTGGCGTCAAGCTGGCAAAGTGCCGAAGCAATCACTGATGTGACATGCGTTTACCCACGTGGACAGGTTCCCAGGGAGTAGAAGGGGGGGCAGGTAGAAATGGTTTCATCTGCCAGAGATAGAGAAGTCCCTGCCGTCACCCTTCCCCATCGAGTACTCTCTGGTGCAAGGGAGGGAATGGCTGTGGTAGAGAGGACATGGGTTCTTACTCTGAGAGACTTAGGGTCAACGCCAGCATGTTTATTATTAGCAGGGTAACTCTGAGCTGACTCACTTCCATTTTGTTGAGCCTCTTTTATCTGCAACACAGACACGGCAATACCCACCCAAGAGTTTGCTGAGATGCCTTTATGTCTCATAAAAAAATAACACATGCAAGTCATCTAGCCCCTTGGTAAGCGTTCAGTAAATAGCTTCTACCCTGTTCTTGGGACCCGATAGCAATGCCGATTGGCTGCTCCAGCCACAGGCATCAAATTTCTATCTTGGGAATATACTTCCCGGGTGAGGGGTGTGGCCAACACCGTTCCTGAGCGTCACGAGGGGTCCTTCCAGGAATGCAGCCATGTGCCTCACTGTAGTAGTCATCTGTGACTGTGACCGTGACATCAGTCACCTGATCCAAGAGAAAAGGAGTTACGGGAGGTGAGAGAGCAGGGGCTACAGGATGGCAGATTCCCACAAGGCCAAGGAACAAGGCCATGCAGATCAAGATGGCGGCTCCGTGGTGATTACAAGTCATGAATCGTTGGGCCACAGAGAATTTTGCTTTTGTTTAAATCAAAGTCAATCTTTTCTAAGCATTGAATGGGGATTGGCTTCTCTTCACATTGAAAAGCAAGCATTTGCCTCTTCGACTGTACAAATTAGATAGGATTGAAAATAGTATAGCTGAGAGAAACAAGGGGATTGTAATTAGAATTCTCTCTTTCTCTTTTTCCCCCTTCTCAGAGCAAACAGGAATAAACTGAACTGAAACATGGTTGTTTAAAAGGTTAAAAGGTTGTCATCCCCCCCCGCCGCCACCATGTTCTATCTTTAGTCTTGTTTTCTTTGCCTTTCAGAGATGCCAAATGTATGTCTCCTCTACGTACAGAAGACGCTGTGAGCCCCACACAGGCAGCAGAGGTGACAGCGTCCCTCAGCATCACGGGGACAGTCCTCTGCCCAGGGGACCACACATCAAGCCACTCACAGATTCTCTTTCCTTTTCTGTACAACTCCTGAGCTTGTCTTATGGCTAATGAGCAAGACAGATGCTTACTATAGCAAGGAGAGTCTGCAAACAGATTTCAACTGGGTCCACAGAGAGCAGGCTTGGAATTTGGTGGAAGAGAAACAAGATGTTTGGGTGACCAAGCACCAGAGGTAAGACCAGGAACTTCCTGAGGCCAAGACTTTTGCTTTCTTCTCCTGGCACAGGGCCTTCAGTAGATCTTTGGAGAATTAATAAATGCGGGGATGGCTGTGGGATGTCCAGCTCAGAATCCATCACTGCTCATGAACGGTACCTTATAAGAAAATAAGCCTCCCCAGTTGTAGAAAGTATAAAATTAAATCCAGCTGACAAAATGGGAAAGATGTAGGGGTATCTATCTCATGTCCCAGTATTAGTCTTCAGAGGAAAAATTAAATCTTTCATTAAAAAAAGAAAACAAAGAGTAGGAGGGTAGTTTCTGAAAACTCATTTGTGAATCAAAACCAGAACAGACCAAGTGACTTAACATTCAGATTAAACAGTGAAAAAGAAGAAATACTGCTGACTCTTTTCCCTCTCGCTGGTGTGTGATTTTAAAGGCATACTTTCCTGTCAAATGGATGGCATCAAACGAATTTAAAGTATCTACATAAACCTGTCTCTTCACATCCTTCTTGTTCTCATAGTACATCATCTGTTCTCATCTCATTTCACCTCACCAAGTTTTATAACAGCATGTAGGTTTATGCTTTTATCATTTTATCTTTTGAAAATGTTACACGCAATTAATTCACATTAAAACTCCACTACTAATTCAGAACCTCAAGATTTAGAATTTAAAGATTCTCCCTCGCGTTTAGCTTAAGCCTCCTTTAAGCTGGCTGTATTTTTATTTTTTTAAGGTTTAGGAATGTTTCTCTCATTTAGGCATTCTTAAATTTACTTTATCACCAGCATTTGCATCAAACAGAATGCTCACTGGAAGCGATGTAGTCTTTAAGGTGAATCTAGACGAAACTTCATTATGTTTGGTATAGAGGAAAGTCCTTGAGACTTGAAGTCAGAAAATTAAAGTAACTGGGTTCCAGTTCTGTTTCTGTCACGTGCCATTTGCGCAATCTGACACAAACACGTTGCTTTTCTGAGCATTGGTTTGATGATTTATTCAAATGAGGCCAGACTATCTGGTCTAAGAAGCACTCTGAGGATTACATCAGGGTAGGGCAATAAGCTTTATGAACTGTATGCAAATTACGTCATTTTTATCATCAATATCATCATCACCATCACCTGGACTTAAAAATAATTCAAATGAGCGAGGGTAAGAAAGAACCAAAAGGATCCCCCCTCCGCCAAGCTGCATCACGGGATAGACGGCTCATGTGTCATATCACCGTAGGTCACGACAAGAGCCCTCTTATCTACATATAAATTCATATCTGTTGTGTAGAAAAAAATCATATTTCCAACTCTAGAAACTGAGGTACAGAGAAGATTAAGTAACATGCTCAATGACTTTAAAATTCTGGTATGTTTCATGAATTAAATCGATATTTACTGAACACTTGCTATGTACCAAGCACCATTTTAAGTGTGCAGATAGAACAGTGAGCTAAGCAGAGAGCAGACAATGAACAGGGTTCTTCTGCATTCCAAGTCATTATTTTTCCCAATCTATATTATATCAGTGCATCCTGGCTCCCTCTCTTCTCTCCTCCCTCTGCCCAGGGCTCTGTGGTGTCAGGGTTCAAGGCTGTCCAAGGGCTAAGGTGATTAATACTCTGACACATGTGTAGCCCATCTGTGACATGTTGGGTCGAGAAGCTCATTATCTATCGTGTAGCTAAAGACCCAAAAATTTCACGCATTTGTATTGATTTCTTCCCATATTAATTATTACTGTATCCACATGCAATCATTATATGCAAATCAGCTTATACTTTCTTATTGCCATAGTCTTAGTGTTTTTAACAGGCCAGTAAGATGGAGTTAAAATGACATTTATAGTCAGCAGGTAAAACCAAACAGGCATGAAAACAACATTTCAAAATTATGCTACTAAATCATAGCCGAGAATGAAAATTCGGAATTAATGTGAAGACACCAAGGCAACTTCTTAATTGCCAGTTCAGATTCGAATGGGACCCCAATACTGTGATCTATGTTATGCAGACTACTGTCTTGCCCATTGCTGACTCTTGCTCTTGTCTTGGCTATTATAAGGAGTAAGCAGCCTCGACACATGGAGAGGTAGATAAGCTGACTCTAGGAGAACTCAGAAGGAACATCACTGCCGTGTTGGAAAAAATACGTATGACAGCCAGGAGGAAGGACAGGATGTATGAGGCAGGCCCTAAGTTTCTGAGAAACAGACTTGTGGTCAGGACAACATGTGCCGGGCACTGGGTTGGGGAACTGCATTTACTGGGCATGTACTGTGTGGAAGGGGAATGCTCTGGAAGGCAGATGGGTTTACCAAGGAAGGAGAGCATACCTCACTAAAGAGATAGATAGCTCACTAAAGAAGACCTACAGACAGCACATCGTCATATGAAAAGATGCCCCGTATCGTATGACGTGAGGGAATTTAAAATTAAAACAATACTGAGACACCACTTCACACCTATTAGCGTGGCCAAAATCCAGAGCCCCGACAACACCAAATGTTGATGAGGATACGGAGCAACAGGAACTCTCATTCATTGCTGGTGGGACTGCAAAGGAGGGCTGCCACCTTAAAGGACGATTGAGCAGATTCCTACTAAATGAAACACAGTCGTACCCTATGGTTTAGCAATCACACTCCTTGGTCTTTATTAAAAGGAGGTGACACTTCTGTCCACACCAAAAACTGCACTTGAATGTTTATAGCAGCTTTATCCATAATTGCCAAAGTGTGGAAGCAGCCAAGATGTCCATCAGTAGACGAATGGATCAATAAATCACGCTACACCCATGCAATGGAATATTATTCAGTAATAAAAAGAAACGAGCTATCAAGCTATGAAAAGACATAGAGGAACCTTAACTGCATAGGACTAAGGGAAAGAAGCCAATCCGAAAAGGCCACGTACTGAGTCCAACTTCATGACATTCTGGAAAAGGCAAAACTATGGTGACAGAAAAAAGATGGGGACTGTGGGGGTTGGGAGGGAGGGCTGAAAAGATGGGGCACAGGGGATTTTCAGGGCAGGGAAACTATTCTGTAGGATACTGTAGTGGTGGATATGTGTCATCAGACATTCGTCAAAACCCACAGAATGTAGCCCAGATGAGTGAGCCATAAATATCTTTACTTATACTGTAAACTAGGGGCTTCGGTTAATAACAATATGTCAGTATTGGTTCATAAAAGGTATCGTTCTAATGCAAGATGTTAAGTGACGAAGGACACTGTGAGGGAAGGAGGCAGGGAACATGGGAACTCTCTGTGCTTTCCAATCAATTTTTCCATAAACCCCAAACTGCTCTAAAGAAATAAGGTCTGTTAATTAAAAAAATTAAAAAAAAAAAACAACCCTCTGCACTGTCAGCTACTTGAAGTTTTTCCCACAGAGGTCCTTCCAGATATTGGCTAGAGCCAAATGTAATTAATCAGAGAAGTGCCATCAAGATGACTCCCCGCCAGGGTTCTAAGGACTAGAGGCGACTGGCTTATGGGTCAAGAACTGGGAAGACACAGAGTCCGACAGCGGTGTCCACACAGGCGCAGATTACAGTAGAATGTTCCAGAACAGCTGTTGACAGAGCTATGCGCTGGACAGAGACAAAGGTCACACGTGAAATAAATAAGGTCACAAAGTAAATAACTGGAGATAAAGGCTTGGGGTCCTGAACTGTGATTAGGAGTTTAAAATGGAATCTGAAAGGTGAGCAGGGTCCCTCCAGACAACTGGGAAGGGCCATCATGGAATCAATACAATATCCAAGGAAGGGTCTCTGCTAGGTCCAGGCTATGCTAGAGACACGAGAGACAGGGAGTCCGGGCTACAGGTGAGGCCATGATCACCAGCCCAATGGGAGAGAAACAGAAGATCCTGGGGACCTAAGGGAAAGTAAAATTTTCAGGAAAAGACATGGTGAGCTGTGATAAAGAAACCAAGATAGAAGAGTAAGAATTTCTCAAAACTCCCGACTGTGAGGAAGGAAGTCAAGAGTAGAACTCTCCATCAAGTCGGGTTCCCCCATCTCTTCTTGGCCAGATTTCTCATCCGACCAGTGTGAGGAGCAGAGCGAGAGGTCTGCAATCGACACTAGCAGAAAAAGAGAAAACAAGGGAGGTGAGCGGGCACGTCCAACTGGCTTAGTCAGGGGGCGTGCCCTTTTCTCTCCAGGCCTGCAAAACTCAGTAGCCATCAACATATTTTAAAGATCTGAGTCTATTAACGATGGAAGTGTTCGCAACATATTATGAAGTAGGAAAAAAGGTTCCGAAAAGCCTATCGATTACAATTCCAGTTTTTAAAGTTACGTGTATTTATTCATATATATATATATATATATATATATACACACAGAAAATATTCTGGAAGAAAACACACCCAAATGCTAACAGTGGTGAACATCTCCGAGTCACCACAACACGGCAGACTTTTCATGCTTTGGTTCTATATTTTCCTAACTCCTCCTCAAGCGATTGCAGAGATTACTTGTAAAAGACGCGTTTTTTAAGTGAAAGAGCTAATTCTCTTTCCATCCCAGAATTCAAGTTCCCAATAAGGTTCTCCTTGTTAAGAGCCGAGTAGCGGGTGCCTTACATAAAAGCCAGTGCTAGCTTTAGATCAGTGTGGTACAGCCTCTCATTACATAAATGACTTCGACAGCCACATCTTGATGCCTAAGGAGAAAAATAAGAGTGGAAACTGCAAGGAACTGAAGTCACAAAAAGTCATGGCATGAGCAGCAAGCCCAGCAGCAATGGAAAATGCCGTGGGGAGAGAGGAGACAGAGCCCCCCACGCTCCCGGCACCTGTTTCCCTGACTCTGGAGGAGATGTCTTGGTTCATCTACTTTAAAAATTGTTATTGTAAAAAAATTAAAAAAAAAAAGTAGCTAAAAATAACCGTAACATGCACCAGACATGCAGAAACGCCCCATTATGCAAATTATTTATGAAGATACGGTAGCAGCATGACCAGGAATTGGCATGACTCACAGACATGTTCCCCATCAACAAACCAGAGGGATGCTTGGTCCAGTCCCCAGCGTCGGATTTTCACGTTTGTTCTGAACCATCAAATCGTGGCTTTAAATCCAGAGGAGGGCGGGGTGGTCCTCGGGGTGGGGAGGGGAGGTACGGAAGAACAGGTCTCCCAGCAGCCCTGTTTTTAAAGACAATCTATCATCTCTCCTAAACTAACAGTGTCGTCTTGAAATCTGTTACAGTAAGTACCTTTAATCAAAAGCCATCTGTTCCGCATGCTCCCTTTCTACGGGCATAAATTCACTGTAGCTGTTTACCGTAGTTCATTACCGAGCCATCCTGCTATCATCTTTCCTGTAACTTTCATTTCTATTGCGATAAAGTACGAGTATGAGAAAGTAAGACTTAGAACAGTTGACTTGAAGCTTTCTTACCTGCTCACAACCTTGCCCAAAAGTTTAACAGGAGAAGAAGCTGAATGATTGCCTAAAAGAAGACTAAAAGATGGTCCAAAGATCCCATTTATTCAAGTTTTTCCTGTTCCCTATCGAACGCGTCTATGCTCTTGGTAAAGACATTCGGCTTCCGGTTCAATCTAGTGACCACTGAATATTTTCACTCCGTTTACCTCCCAAACTGCCACTCTGTTTACGTCCCAGAAATGGTAGCAATGACAATAATCATAGGACGGCAGTGGTAATGACAATATAAATCAGAATAATCATTGGTCTTAATAGCCTTGATAGTAACATCCCCGAGAACTAATAAACTCTGAGGCTAGAGCTTCAAGTCACAAGATAGTTTAGGACTACTAAATTAGTTTATAAGGTAATAACCATTACCTTTATATAGGGGGAAGTACCATCCAATTGTTATCGGAGTAACTTCTGTTTGCAAGGAAGTTGCTGAGGGATTAATGAACAGGAAGCCAGCATCCGTTACCCCTGGGCTATGAGTTGCTAGTATACACTGAGATACACAGTTACAAATCAACGAGGAGGAGCGTATTAACGAACCAGTCAAACCTCAGTCCCCCTTCTAAGGGGATCGATGTTAGCAACATGCTAAGTGGATACATGCATTTATAAACTACATGACTGATATCGCGAATATTGAGATGTAAAGCACCCAGAAGTTCTCAGGGCTGCTTGAGAATGTACACTGAACCGTTCCTCAGCAGCAAGGGGGGAAAACAGTCCTCTAGGAGGCACTTCTAGAAGGTAGAAGGGGCGTAGATGGCCATCTCGTGGTCTTACCTTTGAACAGAAGAACGCAAGCTTAGTTCGATGGATGCTTTTTCTGAGCAGAAGCACAAAAACACTAGGAAGGTTTGTGACGGGAAACTTTGATCCACGCCTCTAAGCCTGTCCTTGCACTTATAAATATAGGAAGGTTGATCTGAAGATTTCTAAAATCTCCCAAACCTTGTAGTGGATAAAGTTGCTCTTTGGCCACCCAAAACTACTAGAAGGGCAGAATTTTAAGATTCAATCACAGACACAGTCAATAAATGCTTACTGAATGAATGAATGGCTTATTCAGAGCTGTGCGTGACATTTTACTAAAGCCTGAAAACCCAACATAAAATATATAAGGGTCCTGCCCTTACGAAGTTTCTATTCTACAGAACAGGCAAACTATAAATAAGTAACTTTAACATGGTTGTGATACTTGCAGAAATAACGCAAGGCTATAATAAAAAAGGAACAGATGTAGCAAGGAGCAGTGAACCGGGCGGGCTGGGCAGAGAAAGCTCCTAAGACAGGATCCGATTAAAGGAATTCACACACCAAGGTGCTAATATCTTATCTGTGGCCTCTGCCTCAGGATCATTTGCATTTTAATAGAAAACAAGGGGAAGGTTTAGTCAATGCTTGAGGACTGCAACTAGCAGCATTTGGGGTATTAGGTAAGTGATTGGCCCAGAAGATATTTCACGTAACGTGACTGGGCAGGAAGTCTACCCAGTTCTATCATTAAAAAAGAGCTCAAAGAGGGTAGCTGCACGTCTCCTTCAAGCTGCTGCGTTTAGCGAGCACATAAAAGCAAGCCGGTGAAGATCTACAACAGCGCTGGCGAACATGTTCACAGCAGCATTACTCACAAAAGCAAAGAGAGCAAGCAAGCCGAGAGGACGCACGGATAAACCAAATACGGTCTAGCCATACAACGGAATACTATTCAGTCTTAAAAAGGAAGGAAATTCTCAATTATCATATGGTTTCACTCATCTATGGAACATAAGAACTAGGAAGATCGGTAGGGGAAGAAAGGGATAAAGAAAGGGGGGGTAATCAGAAGGGGGAATAAAGCATGAGAGACTATGGACTCTGAGAAACAAACTGAGGGCTTCAGAGGGGAGGGGGTTGGGGAACGGGATAGACCGGTGATGGGTAGTAAGGAGGGCATGTATTGCATGGTGCACTGGGTGTTATACGCAACTAATGAATCATGGAACTTTACATCAAAAACCAGGGATGTACTGTATGGTGACTAACATAATATAATAAAAAATATTATTATAAAAAAATAAAAATAAAAACCAAAATTAGATGCTTAAAAAAAAAGGAAGGAAATTCTAACACACGCTGCAACTTGGATGAATCTTAAGAATGTTACACTAAATGAAATAAATCAACCATAAAACAATAAATACTGTTTGATTCCACTTCCATGAGGCACCTACAAGAGCCAAATTCGTAGAGACAGAAGCCGGGTGCTTGCCAGGGGCTGGGAGCAAGAGGGATGGGGGTTAATGTTGGATGGGTGTAGGGTGCCGGTTTTGCAAGATGAAAAGCATTCTGGAGACGGATGGCAGTGATCGTTCTCACTACACTATGAATCTACTTAAGGCCACTGCACTGTACCCTAGAAAATGGTTAAGGTGGAGGTACCTGGCTGGCTTAGCCAGTTAAGCGCCCAACTCTTAATTACCGCGCAGGTCATGATCTTGGAGTCGTGAGATCGAGCCCCACATCCAGCTCTGAGCTGAGCGTGCAGCCTGCTTAAGATTCATTCTGTCTCTCCCACCACCCTCTCCCCTGGTCAGTCTCTCTCTCTCTAAAAAAAATAAATAAATAAAGCAAAATAAAAAAGATGATTAAGATGGTAAATTCTGTTATGTGTATTTTATCATAATTTTTTAAATTGCAAAAAAACGAAAGTTGACGAAGGACACCACTGCTGTGAAATGTATGTGCAAAGTTCATTAAAAGCTTATTAAAGTATTGGTAATTTTATATGAAGAGTGATTGTATGGAAGTCAAAATGGGTAGCAGAGGTATTGACTTCGGTGGGCAGCTGCTTGCTTCATCATATGTTGGAAAAAATGACACCCAAAAGATTTCCTCCAGGATCAGCTGAAATTCCAGCTTTAAACAAATTCAATTCTTAGGTCCCCGAGCCCTTGTCAAGTGCAATTATCCTGTCCAAGGTCCCTATCAACTTCACGTGTCTTTATCAGACTGTTTCTCCACAGGTCAACCAAGGGATGTGAACTGGTTTGAGGCCTTTGCAGGGGGAGGCAAGGTTATTCCAAAAAGGAGAAGAGGGAGATGTGATATTAAAGGGACAGGCAGGAACCTCTGAAATCAGATTGTGCTTACTTGGAAATTTTCCCCACACCACGGCTTACCTTTGGCCACAGGTTTTCATCCAATTTCTGCTTTCTCATCCCCACACTCACCCTTCCAACTGAAAGATCCCCAGCAATAAAATAAAAAAATTTAAAAATTAAAAATAAAATTAAAAAAAGGTGTGATGCAAAACCTAGACTTTTATCAGAAGAGACACACGGCTTCTGCCAAACATTTTCAGCCACGGCGACCTCTTTAATCACAGAAACTAATCTGAGTTCTCAGTTTCATATGCTGAAATACAGTAGGTAAATTTAAGATCGAGGTGGGATACGTAAACATACATGCCTCAGAGCTCTGCATTTCTGCGTTTGCTGCAAGAAGGAGGCGACGTTTGAAGACTCGAGATCTGTGAAAGATGTTCTGATGAGACAGACAGGCGGGATCGGAGGGCCTTTAATGTCAAGACAGGTGAAAATTGCAGCTCACAGCCATCACCTTCTGGCCACGTTACAGAGTGAGACGAGACAGCTAGCTGAAGGCAAGGCTGCAGTGGTCTCTGGAGTCATCCCAACCCTGCGGGCTGCCTTGGAGGGCCTGCCAGGGGGGCACGTGTACGTGTGCGTGTGCGTGTGTGTGTGTGTGTGTGAGAGAGAGAGGGAGAGGGAGAGAGGGAGAGTAGGGAGGGAGGGAGGGAGAGGAGGCAGGCCCTACTCTCATCAGGAGAGTGGACATACAAGAAAGGTGAGAGAGAACAATATTCTGAACCAAGATAGCCTGTCTCTCTCTCTAGAACATACTCCAAATACTTAACAGGCATCACTTCATTTATCTGCACCCGGTCGGTCAGACTTGAGATTATAACGACCACCTCCAGATATTAATCAAAGGAGCAATCCAGCGCATCCCTGAGAAAAGTTCCACTCGACCCGACTTTGCTGTATTACTACCATTTCTAAAAAAAAAAAGTATATAACAGGACGTGGTTTATGATCAGAGTGTTGACCTTACTTGTATACTCCTGTCCCCTGCGGACGAGCACGGTCGCATCGCTTCAAGCACCATAGAAAGCACAGGTGGGTAAGAAAATAAGCGGACAAAACGTAGCGATAAAATACGCAGGTGGAAGCGTGCACACACCTGCATCTTCACCCCACTTTCAAAAATAAGAAGCTTCTATTTTCCTCCTGTATGCTCTCTCTACTCAAGGACAGTTTGAGTGTGTCTTTGTAAAGACAGGCACATTATTCTGATGACTGTGGCCTGCAAAGCCTCACACGAGATCACGGGGCAGTTCAGCAAACGTATGGGAATTGGATGCTCCTTCGGTCACGGATGTCCCTTCGGATGTCCCACTCCGTTCACTGGCACACCCTCTGCGAGACGCCAGACCAGACCCAGCACGGCAAACCCTATCTTCCTCTTAGTATCAAATGCAATGAGTCAGTGTTTATGCAATGATCTGCTATTAAAGCAAATAGGCAGAATCAGGAATTCTAAAACATGCCATGTTTTCATTTCTGCATCACATGATTATGAAGCTCGCCAGATTTGGGCACTTTAAATGACGAGGTCTCCTACTGCACATTCTTTCATAAGTCCTCCACATAATTGTTTGACTAAGGCTCACTGATACAAAGACCTAAAATGCTGGCTGTTTCACAGCAGGGGAAAAAAACAAACAAACCACCTTTTGCCTTTGACCTAGCACTGGGGTTTCTCAAACCCTTTCCTGTCCTCGAAAATATATCCCACTCAAGTAGCAGAGCCGGGCACGAACATCTGGCCTGCCCAGGAGCTAAGCCACCAGCCCCGGACGTGCCGAGCTGTACCCCCGAGTAAAGAAAAGCTGACATAACACTCCCGTGGGTGAGCGCAAGGCACAGGGCTCCTAGGGCAGAGGATCTTCACCGGACATTGATTTAGAAAAGGCTGCTGGAACTCTTTAAATGGAGAAAGTGTGGGACTCAGCTACAAAAGTTGTCCACTGCCCTCACAGGATTATGGTTTGGGTTTTTAGTTTTCCTTCTTGTCTTCCCCTATCCCCTTGATTTCGAAGTACTCTCAATTATGGGATGGTTAGGGATGGTGTCCATCAGGGCCAAGACCGCAGAAATCAGAGGCCATCCCTGGCAGCCTGCATCCCCCCATCTATGCATTCCTGTCTCTGTCTCTCTCTCTTTTTTTTTTACTGAAAAATTAGAAAGAAAACATGGCAAATTATTATCTGCTTAATGCACACGTAGGCGTCCCCTCGCCCACTTTGTATTTCTTACTTTCAGCATTTGAGTTACAACCTGAGGCTCTGAAAAGTACCCTGCTGCCCCCTCTCCCCCGCCCCCCGCCTGACCCTGATATCAGGCAACTTCAGTGACAACAAACTGGTCCCCAAACGTATCGGTGAAAACCACAAGTTCTCACTCTCGGTGACTTGAATTAGTGAAATGAAACAGTCATTTCTATTTTAGTAGTTTTAAAGAGTTACACTTAATAGCACAGTTAAAAGGTCAGTTCTTGAAATTAATGGGTGAGCCCTGGTCCCATCCGAGGGCAGAGGAGGATTTCTGAGGCAGCCCGAGGGCCCTTGGAACACACTGTCTATTTGGAGGTCACGGGGAAATGTGTTGGGAAGAAAAGAGTCTTCAGCTGGGGGGACGCTGTGCTATCACCCACCAGGAGAAGGCACTTTCAGAGGCTGTCAGCCCACCGGCAGGCATCTGAAGCCCCCCCTGTACACAGGGTTCTGGCAGGATCCCGCCCAGGAAGGATGTAAAAAAGCCAGCAAGCTCTGACTCCCTCGAGGTGTGCCGAGTTCTCACACAGACTTCCTATGCCTACTGCTTCCGAGCTGCTCCTCCTCTGTGTTCCCCGATATCCCCTGGAGGACCCCCACCCTTCGTCGGGGCACACTGTCTACAAAGCACCTGTCAACTTGGAACCACGTCTCAGCTATAGTATTTCTGCCTTCACCGAGGTACCCCAGGACGGCTTTTCTGGAAAGGTCCCTGAATTGTGTGTGCCAACACATGCTTTTAGGCTCTTGCCATCTAAACCAAGTTTTTAGATATCTTATTGATATGTTAACATCCTGCTAAGATAGACTCTCAGCTCCTTGGCGGAGCTTACTGAAAAGACACTCAGCGATCCGGCGCCTGACCCTGACACTTCTTACCTGCTCTCTGTTAGCTGCTCTGGATTACTCACCGTGTCGGCACGCCACGTTCTCTCTCACCTCTGAGCTTGGCACAGGTTGTCCACGATGCAACCAGAGCTGGAGTTTCCCCTCCTCCCTTGAACCTGGGCTTATGAAGTGGCTCACTTTGGCTAAAGGGAAATTAGCCAAAATCTTGCCAGCACAGGCTGATAGGCACTTGTAAGCTGGAGCCTGTCCTCTCTTGCTGCCCTTGGGAAGCCGGAGACTGCAATATGAAGACGCTCAGACTAGCATCCTGGAGGATGAGAGACTACGTGGAGCAGGCACAAGCCATCCCAACTGAAGCCCCCCTCTCCCACCAGCCTTACAACCAACTGCTAGACATAGGAGTGAGGCCATCACGGTCCAACCAGTCCCAGCCAAGTGGGTTGGACTCAAATAGCCCAGCGGCCATGCATCATCACAAGAAATAATTCACGTTTGTTGTCTGAAGCCACTAACTGGTGGGCTGGTTTGTTACACAGTGGATGCAAACTGATACACTCATTTTGTTTCCTGCTTAACACCTGCCCATCCTTCAAGTCTGAGGATGAAGGCTTCCCTGCCCCCAGAAGATGCCATATTGGTTTGTACCCATAGCATCCCGTGGGTACCACTGACAGAGCATGACATTAGCAACAGTGGAAAGGGGCTGCCTACTTTCTCCTCTCTCCCAGTGACTGAAGGCTCCTTCAGCCATGCGGATGCCTCCTTAGAGCACACACGCAGTACGTATTTGCTGAAAGAAGATACCGGAATGTGTCTATCTATCTTCTGGCTTTTTCTATCCTTAATTTAAAAGAACCAGACTAGGTAATTTTTACCTATCACCACCTAGACGTGGTAACTACATCAAAATATATCTTAATGTTTTTCTTTTTTAGAGTTCCACTCATATCAGTAGCCTTTGGGAATCTCCCTACTCTTTTTATAGACGAGACTATCATATCTTCCAAACTTACTGTGCCTTTCAGTTTGAGTAATACCAAAAAAAATCACCTAAAATTCCAAGGGCCCTCAGCATACATGCACAGGGATAATTCTGACAAATGTTATCACGTTCACCATCATAATCACTACATATGTCAAAGAAGCAGAAGGTTTTAACAGTACATACCTGATTTCACCGTCAATGCAATGACATTGACAGTTAATGACAATTCGTACTACAGAGGAAACCTCTTGACAACAAAGAGACTAGCAAGTTGCAGTCATTCACCTGTTCATTTTAGCAACACATCACGATAAATTTTGTTTTGTGAAGTTTATAATCCTAACAGCATTAGAGCTGGCCCCGTTCCTGGGGAGCAGTCACTGGGCTAAAACTCAACACACATTGTCCCATTTAATTCTCTCAACAATCTTGCAGGGTAGGTACGATCAAGCCTATTTTACAGAAAAGAGAAGTTGGGCGATTTCCCCAAGGACACACAGCTAATGCGTGGAAGGTCAAAAACCCAGATATGATTCCAAAAACCTCTTACTTGGACTACAATCTTTAAATCTACTGCTGTTAAGTGGGAACGATAACTATCTCCTTTGGAAGACAAGGAAAGAGAGACACAGAGGAAGGAAGTAATTTGCCCACGGTCCCAGCAGGGCAGGAACGGGGGGAACCCAGATTCTGGGTTTCATCCTTAGCCTGATTCTCCTGCTCCTGGACTGAACCCTAGGCATCTTCAACTTTTCCTTAGTTGTTATTATTTACATTTCCACCAACCACTGCGACTGACAACACATTCAAGAGAGAGAGAGAACAAGTTCTCTCTATTCTAGGTGTTCTTTCAATTAATGTATGTCTAGATCGGTTATGAAAAGAAAAATACAGGGACGCTTAGGTGGCTCAGTTGGTTAAGCGTCTGCCTTCAGCTCAGGTCATGATCCCGGGGTCCTGGGATGGAGCCCTGAGTCCTGAGTCCTCAGGCTCCCTGCTCAGTGGGGAGTCTGCTTCTCCCCGTCCCTCTGCCCCTGCTCATGCTCTCTCACTCACTCTCTCTCCAATAAATAAATACAATCTTAAAAAAAAGAAAAATGTGAATCATGAAGTTGATGAGGCCTAACTGGGTATCATCTGTTTATCCAATTTCTTAAAAATAAAAAAAATTATCAAACCTAGAGAAGGAGTTTAATCTTCCAACTTTACCATAAATCGCATTAGTTGTATTCATTATTCGTATCAATATGAGAGAACTGTCTTCATTGCCTGTGTACCATGAGGAATGATGACTACCATTAAATATTGGAAGAAGACTTACATAACGATCTTGGAAAAAAAACCCACAACTCTACTTCTCTCCAGTTTCACAATGCACATCGCAGGTATATTTATTGTTCTAGGAACACACAGTGTCTTCCACCATTTAAACCATTTCAACAACTTAAAATAATGACCTGTTGAGCACACCACACATTTGTCAAAAAAAACTGCTTTATTTTACTTGTTAAGAAACATCTTGGAATCATAGGATGCTCTGAAAGTATCAACAGCTACCTAAGCGCTTTGCTGTGGTCTAAAAATCATTTCTCTTAATTCCAGTCTATCCTTATTCCAGGTACAGAAGAGGGAATGAGTATTTGCTGAGTGTACCAAGTGCGCTGTGAATGTTGTCACAGGGCAACTGGCTTCCCCGGCAGGACGATGTAGTTCCACGTGGATATCATCTCAGCTAAGTATGGTCATTCAGGGGAGCAAATAATATGAGGCCTCTGACAGTGCAGAAAGTCTTTGGTAATCAAAGGAAAGGTTCTGATGATACCTTATGTCATTTGTGAGTTTCAAATATCCTGGGGACGTCCCATTTATCAGATTCCCTTGCTCACCATCTCTCAAACAAGGTTTGCAAGTAGACCCTGCCTTTAGTTCTTTCTTCGTGAAAAATGTCCTGACATCTCTGTGCTAACCCAGACAGAAGCCCTCCGAGGAGAAAACGTCAGCCCAAGTCCTAGGGACCTCCACCATGAAGTGGCTGTGCGATAAAGTCCCCGAGACATCCAATGTCAATTGATGGCCCAAATTTAGACTTAATCTAGGCAAGGCCAGCTAGGTTAGGGACTTTAAGATGTAATATCAGGATTTCTACGTTCCTTTGGATCCACATCAGAAATGGGGAGGAAATGATTTGGTGCCAATTCAATTTGACATCAAGGGAGGAGGAGCGTAATTAAAAAGAAGAGGACAAGGTTAGTTGCGTTCCTTTTCAATGCTGGGTACGCGGATCAATTACTGAAGCCCAGCACGGAAGCTCTAGTTACATCGGACTGCTCTCAGGCCAGAGCCATCAACGGGAAAAGGAGTCAAGACCCACTGTAGTGTTTCCCTCCATGCTCCCTCTCCTGACCCGATTCCTCCCAAACAGCTACGTGCATCCCCAACTCGGAATGCCGGGGCAGATAAACAACCAGAACATGAACCCCATTCCCAAGAAAACCTGACGGCATCTAATGTTCTGAGATGGCCTAATATCCCGGCCTCACAGTCCCCGAATTCTGCCTGGACTATCCTCTCCTGGGTGTGTTATTTGCCACGGGATGCTGTTTGTCCCAGAACGACCATGTGGTCCACGATCCTGGGTAAGTGACACTTCCATGGTACTGACATCCCTTCCTGGAGGCCTGCCCAGATGAGGGAAATGGAAAATCCTCTAGGAGCAAGGTGACTGCCAACTCCCCTCCTGACCCTCTGGAGGCCACCGCCTTCCACTGCCACTCCCTTGCCTGCCTTTAGGGAAGTGCCAGCCAGCAGGTTGCTAGGACAACTGGCATCACTGCTGGGGCACAGAAACAGATCGCCAGCAGTGCCGGGAACCTGGATTGCAAACTCCGATGACAGCAACAAGATACCCACTGGCAGCTAATCTGCTCGGCTGGAGCAAGTGACAGACTAACATTACCCAGTGGATAGCTCTCACCTCGACATACTATCCTTTAATCTACACTTGTGCTCGATGCAGTGGTGACAGAGTCAGGGCAAGACACTCGCTTCAGATAAAGGCCCAACGCCTCTACTATGAATTGTGTGAGCGGGAGATACACGCAGTAACCAACTGACATGTGTATCTTTAATTTATTAGTGTCCTGCAGGTAGGGGGAGGGAGCTTGTCCATAAGCAGAAGCTTGAGAGCCAGAAAACAGGTAGAACAACTCAGGTTGCCAAAGGGGAGGGGAAAAAAAAATTCTGTTTGTACAGGCCAGAGCTGTCCCCTTTCCGAACAATAACATCCTAATCTCATGCCCCCCTCCCCTTGGAGAACAAAGAAGAAAAGGCAAAGAAAACTGGAAAATGAGGGCTTGCCACAGTAGAGGAAGGGAACAGTCTTTGTGGCCAGTCCTCTTTGTTCTGCGGAGTGAATTTACAATGCTTGTAACGGGTAGCAACTCGCAGGAGCCCAGCACATTAAGACGGCCTATTAAAGTCTTGGATGTTAGCCCTGGAGAAATTATAATTTCTCAGTTCCATGCAAGCTACAAAGGTTTGAGAAGAGAAATGAGAAATGAAATGAAGAGCAACCTCATGGAAATTTTAGAACACGATTCCAGCAACAACGTTCTTCTTTCTAGATGTTCAGAGTTGGGTGTCCCGAAGCTTGTGAGGACGGCTGTGTGTGGTCTGAAAGAGCCCAGTACTCATGCAAGGGTCCTCAGCAGGGAAATTCTGCCGGCACGGTGGCCGAGTCCCATCCCGGTCGGTGCCAGACACTCAGGCTGGAAGGCAGATGGTGACAAAACACGCGTGCTAAGGGTACACAGGGAAAGAAGTGGAATTCCCAGGTGGAAAAAGATGGCTCAGAGTCCAAAGAGCACGTTGACAAGAACAGGCCTGAATTCTAGAAATTAAAGATTCTCAAAAGATTGCCATTTGTATCTCATTAATATTTCCAAGGGGGGGGAGGGGGACTCTACTTCAGTCATTTTAGGACATAAGCACAAATAGAAAAAAAAAAAAAAAAAGACTGAAAAACTGACTTCCTCCAATGTAGGTTTCGAACAGCTAATTTTCCTATGTCACCTAAAAAGCATTTTGTCCTTGTTGAGAGCTAACTTTTTCTGAATCACGCAAATGCACTTATTTAAGCACCTGCAAAAAGTTAACCTAATGTTCAGGATGTTTAGAAGATGAATTAATTCTTTCAGTCTAAGATTCCACCTAGCATAATTCATTGTACAGCTACCACTTGAAATTTAATACGAATACACGTTGGGCGAGAGGTTAAATGAATTTTCAGTATTCTAAAAAACGATTCTTTTACAAAAGTGAAAAATGTGGGGGAATTAAAAGAATGAGGCTATCTTTCTGTTTGTCTTTTTTTTTGACATTAGTCCCAAGGAACAACTTGTTTGCTGGTAAGAAAGAACCAACGGATTTTGTTTGGGCTTTTGGACAAAACGGTGTCAATTTCGTTCCGATTTGTGCCTCACTTTTCTGTCTGAAAGCAAAAGAGAAACAACAATCTTTGAGAGGAATCAGGGAAAGAGTTCAAATACTATGGGATGAGAGAGCGGGTGAGAAATCACAAACATCAGTCATATTTTCACAAAGATGAGGGATCCAAGCAGCCTCTGAGATGCCCACAAGTATGAGACTGACTTGATCTCTATCTGAAAGAACTTCAAGTGCTGGGGAGGGGCCCGGAGTGAGTCATTCCTTCTTTGGTGCACACGGACTCTTCCACATTGGACACTTCAAAGATACACCCTTTGAGAAACACTTTTTTAATCTGGGGTGTGGCTTTTGTGCCAAAGTTCAGGTAGAAGCACTAGCCCTGCCTGGGTTGAACGGCATGGTTTCCTAAGTTCAGGCTTCAGCTTTTGCAAATAAATATATAAAATGATCCTAAAGGAGAATGGTGCTCTGAGGCCACAAACCCCCTTCTGTGCCTTTGTTGGCTGTTCTATCACATCATTTTGGATGGGAAGAAGGTTCTGATGGAAAAGTTTCATTTGCTGAGACTCAAGAGCAGGTAAATAAGAGACTGTTTTTATCTGCCCCCCCCCCCGCCTTCTCAAAGCACCCACATACACGGGACTAAGGTCTACTTCTGCTTCAAGGCCCGATTCTGCTGTGCAGTGGTGCTTGAAGCCTTCCCTGAACACCGGGCTCTGAGCACTGTGACCCATCATCCCTGCCAGGGCACCTGCCTCACACCCCGAGTGCACCCCCCTCCCCCGCAAGGGCTCCAGCAGCAATCGGAGGGCAGTAAATATCGGTCACGCATCCTGTATCCCTGACAGCCTTTGGCACACCTTGGCACATGGCAGTCTTTTCCTAAGTATCATTTATCTGGTGAATTCTCATCTTCAAGAGAACACTCAAACGTTGACCTCGGCCCTACTCAAGCTTCCCCCCCTCCCGGAACACGAATATTGTAGAAGGTGCCCGAGCATCTTCCCTTCCACGGCTTCTGCAGGTTCTCTGGCTCTCCCTCTCCTCTCCGCGGTGCCTGAGAGGAGAGGAGGAGGCCTGGCGCTGGGGGAAGGTGACGCCGAGGGGAAAGGGTGTGCCTGGGATGGGCTAGACTTTGCCAAGGACTCAGGAAGGAGTTCTGACATCAGCTCTCAGAAGGAGCAGCTCCCACACAGGCCCCGCCAGAGGGGCCAGAGCCAGGAATTAGTGAGGCTATCAGTGAGACATGCTGGAAGGAAGTGTGAAAAGGGCAGAGAAGAGGGTGAAGCCGAAAACCCGAGAAGATCCCAGGCCACACGAGAGACTGCCTTGCACCGAGCAGCTCAGTCAGAGCCTTGAGGACACGCAGGCCGAGTTACAGGGCTTTCAGAAGCGAGAACTGAAAACAGCGAGGCCGGTTCCCTAGTTATTCTAACAGCAAAGTCTCCCCTTCTCCCCTGACCCCCTTATCTGCTTCAGTTTTCTCTCTCTCTCTCTTTTTTTTTTTTTGGTTTCTGTGCAATAATGCTAGAGAATGTGGTGTCACAGACAGCAAATCTAAAAGGTACAAATTACCAGACACGCAGGAAATTCCCAAATCACTCTTACCAGAGTGTGTGTATGCAATTCTCTGACTCTGGGGACTAGAAATTCAGCTGCCATTTTTCGAAGCTTATGAAGACAGCATAATGCTGTATAAATAGGCACAGAGGTGTGTATTTTGGTCTTCTGGTTTCTTCCTAGGAAAAATGTAACTCCTGCACTCAGAGCAGTTCCTCTGACAAGGGGGGGGCCATAAACACACAAAATCCAAGACACCTTTATTCTTGCCATCCTCAAAAGCAACGTAGGATGATGCCACCTTAAGAAAGCCTTTGTGAGGGACGCCTGGGTGGCTCAGTCGGTGAAGCGTCTCCCTTCAGCTCAAGTCATGATCCCAAGGTCCTGGGATCAAGCCCCGCATCGGGCTCCCTGCTCAGCGGGGAGTCTGCTTCTCCCTCTCTCCCTCTGCCTCTCCCCCCTCCTTGTGCCCTCTCTCTCTCTCTGACAAATAAATAAATAAATAAATAAATAAATAAATAAAATCTTTAAAAAAGAAAGAAAGCCTTTGTGAACACCCTCCCTCACACCACAGAAGACGTTGGATGGGCTTAATCCGTGTCAGCATACCGTTCCTTTGTTCCAAATTGTTCGCCATCCAGAAGTAAAGACAGGGTAAAGGATGCGATTCAGTAAATGGTGAGTTTCTTTCTGGGGAGAGAGCACACCTCAAGCCTGGCTCCTGCTCTCGGGGCGACGAAATGATGTGATGGGGAGAGACAAACCCACCTCCATTCACAGAACGATGCCAGGGCACGCTACTCAGAAAACGGATAAAGTAAACCACTCAAATGGAACATGAGAGGAAATACACACAGGGCAGGATTTTTTTAAAAAAGCATCCGAAAATCCCCATCCTCTATTGATAGTTCTATAAAACATTTTTTTAAACAAATTGTTTCCTTTCCCACATTTACGTATTCACATCGCAGACATTTAGTATCGACTTCTAAGTAAAAGAAACTAGATGGGTCTCTCCATGTCACCCTCTACCAGACTCAAGCAGGCCTCCTCAGAAACGTGTTTATATTCCTATTTCTAATGGGTTAGCCCACACGTGAGAAGCCCAGGCATCCTAACACTCTCCTGGGACGTTCACTCCACAATGATTTGCTGAGTGCCCACTATGGGCCAAACAGCATTTCAGGCGGATTCAGCTAATAATAATAATAGTAATAATAATAATAAAATGCCTGCTTTCATGGGGCTTACAGTCTAGTTGAGGGGATGGACGAGTAACAAATAAATATATAATATATAAGATGCTTAAAAGGAAAAGGAAGTACGCTAGCAGGTACAGAGGGATGGGGGGGTGTTTAAATAGGTCAGGAGAGGCTGCTTTGAAAAGATAACTTGAGAAGTCCTACTTGAGGCTGAGAAGCCTAAGAAAGAAATATTGATTATTGCCTCTGTGCATATATGCTAAGCAATATATATATATTTTTTTTATTTTTATTTTTTTAGAGAAAAGGGGGAGAGGAAGGGGCAGAGGGAGAGAGAGAATCTTAAGCAGGTTTCACGCCCAGCACAAAGCCCGATGCCGGGCTCAATCTCACGACCCGGAGATCGTGACCTGAGCCAACATCAAGAGTTGGATGTTTGGGGCGCCTGGGTGGCTCAGTCGTTAAGTGTCTGCCTTCGGCTCAGGGCGTGATCCCGGTGTTCTGGGATCGAGCCCCACATCAGGCTCCTCCGCTGGGAGCCTGCTTCTTCTTCTCCCACTCCCCCTGCTGTGATCCCTCTCTCGCTGGCTGTCTCTCTCTGTCAAATAAATAAATAAAATCTTTAAAAAAGAGTTGGATGCTTAACCAACTAGCCGCCCAGGCGTCCCTATGCTAAGCAATATTTGAGTGCGGAGGTGGACAGTTTTTAAAAACTTAATTTCAAAAGCGGCTCATATTTAATTTTCCAAAGGACCAATGGGTGGACCCCAAATTTAAATGACGAAAACTATATTCTTAGAAAGCACTCAGATGAACACCTTTGAGTTGTCATGCTATCCTGGAAGGTGGGTATCACAACGGTGACAGACAGGATACATACGTCTTTATATATAATAGCATAAGACTGTGCTCAATATTTAAAAGCAGTTGTAAATGGAAGTTGTGCCCAAACATTGCCTTTTAGAAGCCAAACAGGCTAAAATGAAGGTCCCGCCTGCCTCACCCAAGCTGGCACATTATGCAATGTGACACACACAGCAAGAACCACCAGAGGTCACTTAACTCAACTTTCTCAAGTTACTCCTCAAAAATCGCACGCACGGAGCTTTAGGGGTTCCACAGGTCTCCCGACGCGTCGGTAAGTTTTCATTACCACCCCTTTCACGTACAAGATACCACATCTTCGGGCCAGTTCGAGACCCTCTCTGGAGGAACGCTCATCTGCTAGAAAGATGCCGGCAGGTTTGAGAGGCAGCTAACGGGGACAGGCGGAGGGGTCCTGCAGAGGGAGTTAAGCTTGGGGTGCAGTCTGCAAGGAATGCTGAGGACAGAAGCCGCTAATTCCAATGGCTGCTATGATGGTGACTCAAATATTTATATATCCACATTCCTACCCCATTTGCAAGCACATGTTCTTTGAAAATCTGCCTTCCCTCTCATCAGGGCATAGGCTTTTGGGCACCAAGGACACCAAATTATGAATTTAATGTAAAAATGCACCAAGATCTCAAAAGATTCCTAATGACTAAGATTACTAATTTCACAACTTGCTGAGTAAATGGGGACCCTCCCCCCCAACAAACAAATGCAATTTGCCAAAGGAAGTCCTCAGCACTGAAGGAGTTCACTAGAATTTCATATTTTCTTCCTTTCTCTCAACACGCTCCACTTACAGAAGGATTTTAAAATTACTTTGGTTGGGGGCGCCTGGGTGGCACAGCGGTTAAGCGTCTGCCTTCGGCTCAGGGCGTGATCCCGGCGTTATGGGATCGAGCCCCGCATCAGGCTCCTCCACTAGGAGCCTGCTTCTTCCTCTCCCACTCCCCCTGCTTGTGTTCCCTCTCTCGCTGGCTGTCTCTATCTCTGTCGAATAAATAAATAAAATCTTTAAAAATAAATAAATAAAATAAAATTACTTTAGTTGGCCATGTGGCATCTTGAAGTTTACACTCCAGAACTTGTTTGAAAACCTCATTTAATGTTTGGGGTTTGACAGGGTATCACATGAGCATTAAAGCAATGGTTTAAAAAAAAAAAAAAACAACCCAGCAGATTTGAAACAAAAGCTGTTTTGATTACAGTACCTGCATTATTTATTTAGATGTAACCTGAAACCTAAAGCACTTTTCCATAAGACACTTGTTTCCTCGGATAAAAATGCTTTAAAAAACATCACCAGGAAAAGAGAAATCACCAGAAGTGTATTCTAACAGCCATCTGATTGGGAAAATAATTTCTAGTAAAATACACTGCTACTCTGGGACCCAAATTATTCCTTAATAGTGACAGAAACGTTTACAACAAGAGAGATTTTTTTTTTTTAGTAAGTATTAAAGTGCCCTACCCAATACTGGGCCCCTTATGGGGACCTCAAACCAAGATGTCAACTGATCAATTCACAGGTTGTTTGATGTTGCATATAGATTTACAAAATAAAAAGTAACATACGGACTTTACAAAATAACACTTGATGGGGGTTGGTGACTTGTCCAAGTTGCAGACTTTCTTGACCTCGACCATAGGACCAGGAATAGAATTCAGGTCTGTTGACTCCAGGAGCATTATGTGTATTTCCACCGGAACCAACGTGATCATATGCACAAAACGGAAACACATTAAAACACCAGCGTTTCCCACCATTTACTATGAGGTGCTGGGAGATTTTAAATTTAATAAGCTTATTTTAATATGACTATTTAACCCTGAGGAAATATGGATAAAGATGCATATTTTAATACGAATTTTTAGAAAACCGCGAAATAAAAATATTCAGTGGGAATTTTTCTTTTCAGCGTTAATGCTTTTTCTCCCTGATACATGCCCTAATGTTGCGGCACCTTGCTCTTTCAAAATCATTAGTGCAACTGCAAAAATATAAGTTAAAAATGCCTGGAGAAGTTTCTTGACTGAATCGTTAAGAAGTTAAGAACTTATTATATAAAATTTTATATAAATACATATATAAGTCTGTAACATATATATATACACACAAATATATGTATTTATGTATATATAATATTTGCACAAATATACAATATTTATAAAATATGTATATGTATGCACGTATTTACACACACGTACGCGCATACACACGCACACCCACACATACACAAAGTCCTAGTCAAAGTTGGTTCTTAATTTTCTAAAACTTGAAGACAATACACTCATAGCCCACCCTAGGTTTCCTGCAGCTGTATTCTTTCCTGATTAAAACCTTGTAAATTTTTTGGGGGGACACAATCTAGCAATGAGGTAAAGTCTCCAGAAAGCAACAGAGCTGGTCAGATTCCTAAATTCCTAAATTCTGTGGCGGATATACGCTCCTTGAAGCCCATAGCGTGCTCTATCTCTTCAACCATGATAGTAAAGTTCCTCGTGAAAAGCAACTGGCAGCTGAGACTGTACTAATCCCAAAGCCTTGACCCTGCAACCTGATAAAAACCAGTAAGTCAGCCAATTTTGAATAAGAGAAGCGCCCTAAAGAACTGACTGTATTTGCATACCTCAGATTTTTGAAAGCCAGGCAAAAAAAAAAAAAAAATTCATTCCAAGAACAAACAAAACAAACAAAACACTTCACATAAATAAAAATATTTGCTGGGTGCAAATTCTCCTTGCTAATCCTTCGCCTGGAGAATTTTACCCTCTACCCACCAAACCTAAAAGAACCGGGACAGCCCAGTGGCAAGAGTCAGGCTACACTTGATAGCGTGTAACTGCACCTGGAGAATCACTGTCTCCCACTCTTTTATACCAGAAGGAGATAATGAGCAGTGCCCCACACCAGCGGAGAGAAAGGCAAGTTCACGGCAAATAGAAACAGAACCTCTCCTCTAAAGAAAAGAAATTAATTGGATGATCACTTAGAACTCAAGCTCATGCCCCTTCATCGCCCTGGCTCGCTGACATGCAATGATTCACAAACCCTCGCGAGGCAAGCCGCGGCAGATGCTCCGCTCGTTAACTTACGACATTCACTGCGCGCTGTTCGCAGGCAGCCCTGGCTCAGCCTTCACCATGGAGACTTCCCACAAGACGCTGGAGCGCTCCTGGGCTCAGGCGTGTTCTTTCTTCCTTCCAGAGGAGCGAGAAATCCCTAGCGCGGGAGTAGCAGAGAAGAAAGAGGAAGAGGTAAATGCCTCGTCCAATCACTGGTTATCTCAACAAATGAAGTCTCACGATCCATTAGACTAATGGATAACTCGCCAAAGACCATTTTCCAGTACCCTTTCCTTTAAAAAAAAGAAAAGAAAAGAAAAGAAAAGAAAACAAAGGTAGTATTTTTGCTCCGGCCCCAGGAGACACAGCGTGGCCAGGTCAGCCTTTTTTCCCTGCCCCTCCCCACTCTTCCCTCCCATCCCTCCGCCCCCAACACCCATAAAGTTGAAGCCAGTTCTGGGGGACTCCTGATGTAATCCCAGCTAAGATGCCAACTTGCAACGTGGCCTCCTAACACGCTACCTGATTTTACTCTCTGCCAAAGGAATGGAGCTAGGACCATCACCTCTTGCCATTTTCATACCTCCCTGGGTTGTTGGGAAGATCAATAGATCACTCTTGCAAAGTACTCACAGTTCCCGAGAAGAAAGGCACTATGTAAACGCCAAGTATTATTAGTGGTCATAAGCCTGTTACTGAGCTCCAAGCCAGAATTTAAAAGCCAGCTTTGGCTAGCCACCAACACTCAGCTCTCCCTGGGGCACCCAAACGTGCAAAAAAAAAGTCTGCATGGGCTGCTGTGCTAAAACTTCCCTTCCATTGAGGGGTCCGGGGAAGCCCAGAACCGGAAACAGAGCCGCCTGGAAGCTCAGGGAGAAAGAAAGTGAAGACCTGGATCAGAGCGGGAAGGAAAGGGAAGGAGGGGGGCATGGAAGGTGGGGGACAGGGGCCTGTGCGGGCTCCCCGTTCTTTGGTCCCTGCCACACGGCTCCCTCCGATGGCAGGTTTACAGTGTGTAGTGCACTGGAGGTTTGCAGGGCTGTGAAATTTTCCACTTGGCTGTCTGCCATTCCCGCCCACCGAGGATAACACTTCCACACACACAAGTGGCACACTGAGGCCCTGCTGGAGAGGACTGGAGGATTTTTTGTTTGTTTGTTGCTTTTAAAGAAAAGACCTATTCATATCCTGATCCTTCATATTTTCCACACCTGGATTTCTTGATTTTTTCCCTCCTTGAAGACAGAGCTAGGAACAGCTCTTCTGGGGCCAATATGATCGAGTTCTTTTGACTCGTGTATTCTCGAGGAACATGCTTGAGGTATGGGAACTTGCGAGACAGGCCTTGGGGACGGTGAGCAGCACAGAATTTAAGTGCTACGCTAGCGCCCTGTTTGCTTCCCAAACAAATCATCCACGAGTTCCCTTTCAAAGCCGCAAAGCACACGCCGAACAAAGGCGGGAGGCTCAGGACTAGTACTGTGGGTGTAACCCTGTTTTCGAGGGAAAAATGTGGTCCTTATCTCCAAAAAAAGGCAAAAATGAATAATAGTAAATCTTTAATTTGGAATTGGTAAGATACTGACAAGTATACCTCAAAATAACTAAAAAAACGGAGAGAAGAAAATCAGAACGGAGAGAAGAAAATTAGGACAGAAGGGAGAAAGGAGGTATCTGCTATGAATATCATTAACTGGGGCTTTTATAGTGAATACAGTTTACAATTGTAGTGCTTTCTTCTCTTTTTAAATTGAGGTATAATTGATAGACAACATTATGGTTTCAGGTGTATGAAGTGTTTTCATATTCATTCATTCATTCATTGGACAAAATTTTACTTGGTGCTTCCTATATTCACCAGGTTCTATGTTCATAACGGTGAACGAAACAGCCAAGGACCAGGCCTTTAAGGAGCTCACTGCATCAGGAGGGGCAGACAGAATGAGTGTGTATCATTCGTAGTCCATGTGTGAAATTTGCAGATCGGATAGGCATTACGAAGCAAAAAGAAACACTGTGATTTGCGATCATGTTGGGAATACCGCCTCCCGAGGAGGGGCTTCGGAATGCTTTTGTTACAAAACTACCACGTGAGAGAAGTTCGGCAGGTAGAGAACACAGCCTCTGCATGATGGGATCTGACTGGACCTGTACGATTAGTTTCTGGTATTTTATCTTTTTTTTTTTTTTCTTCCCCTGGCCATTTCTACTGGGTCTCCTTTATCAAGAAATGGGCCACAGAACTGTTCTCGATACCTTGAAATAAGAGAGGATTCTTCTTCCCGACTGTCAGAACATCAGAACAACAAACACTAATTTCTGCTAGAGGAACACGGTTCAATGCAGCTATTATACTTGATGTGACAGGAGAGGAAGCCTCTGGTTTCCTAATGCATCTCAAGTCACCCG
Organism: Ursus maritimus; assembly: GCF_017311325.1. Lineage (NCBI taxonomy): Eukaryota > Metazoa > Chordata > Mammalia > Carnivora > Ursidae > Ursus > Ursus maritimus. Next base: position 27,038,164 of record NW_024425564.1, read on the forward strand.
TCATCACGGTGAAATAAAAGGAAACTCTGTTAACACCTGCATGCCACAGCTGGAGTTAAGAAAACCCTCTTCCCCCTCCCCCAAAAGGGCTAAAAACAGATCACATTACATGTAAACTTCGGAAAAAAATCTTCCCAGTGCTTTGCAGTAGGTTCCAAATTTGCTGGCTTCCTCTTTCCTATTAAGATGTTTTTATTATTTTTCTCTTGAACTCCAGTCTTTATGTCTGTGTCCTGTGAGCCTTCTCATTTGGTTCTTGCTTTGGTTACCTGTTTATTTACCCAGGCAAACAACAGGATGGAAAGCAATAAAAAGTAATGAAAATATTGTGCTCATCTGAAGCGTTTTCTCGTTCCCTATCATCCCCGATCTGGTACAACTTAATCCTTCTGCTAAGGAGAATCAGCTAATTCGCTTTCTTCATCCTGCAAAATGAAGGCATCCTCAGACAGGTTCATTCATGTCCTCCCCGTGAATGAAGGAAGTCTGAAAGTCTGTTTGGAATAAATAAGCCAAACTTCTGAGTCTTGTCCCATCTAAAGACATCCAGGAAAAACGTAATTTCTCCTACAGCTTTCTCATATAACCAAAGACATTAGTAATACTCCAAGCTCCAAGTCTCGAAATACAACTCCTTTTTTGACTTTGCAGTTTTGACAAACTTTAGCAAACTGGGAAAGAAAAGAGAGAGCAGGAGAAAGGTCTTCTGGAAGCCAAGAGGCCAATACCGCCCTCCCCCCCCCCAAATCCCAGCCATCAGACTTGGGAAATGATACCAGGCTGACAGTTTCATCCTCTGGTCCAGAGAAGAAAATGACACAATGCCAATTTCTCCTTCCCCTGAGTGCCCACAGCACTCACAGGCTCTACCACACATTTTGACGCAAGATCCTTTTCAGTTCAGCACTCCATTATACCGCCTTTCTATATACTCCACTGGATTTACTTAAGTCTTGGAGGTTCAAAAAGTTTCTAAGCTCCTGGATGAAGGAAACCCTGTCGCCCCTTTCTTTTGCAGCCCCCTCACCGTGTCTAGTAGGAGAGCCTGCATTTAAATTAAATGATCCATATTCAAAACCTGTTCTATGACTTAACCCTTACTCCAAAGGAATGAGGACTCCATAGTATCATTGAAGCCCTTCCCACCTGCCTCCGTCCTCCAGGATCCCGTGGCTCCTACGATGCCTTACCAACCACATGAAAGCCCTCCAGGAACAGGAGAACAATTAAGTTACAACTTCGCCTTCTCTCTTTGGTTCTTCCAACCCATTACATGTGGAGTCATTAGTGAATTTTATCCTTGATGCTCACCGCTTTCCAAGCCACTGGTAGGGAAAGCCTGGTGGTGTGTGGTGGGGAGATTGGATGCTCTGAGGCAGTGCTCTTGAACCTGAACCATTATCAGAAAAACCTGGAGGTCAGGGTGCTTGGGTCACTCAGTCGGTGAAGCATCTGCCTTTGGCTCAGGTCATGATCTCGGGGTCCTGGGATGGAACCCCGCATTGGGCTCCCTGCTCAGCGGGGAAGCCTGCTTCTCCCTCTGCCCCTCCCCCTGCTTGCACGCTCTCTTGCTTTCTTTCCAATAAATAAATAAATAAAACCTTAAAAAAAAACCTTGGAGGGCTTATGAAACAAACACTCTGAGGTCACAGATGCTTGCCCCCCCCCCCCATTTCTCATTCATTAGACCTGGGGTGGGGCCAGAGATCTTGCATTTCTAACAAGTTTCCAGGTAATGCTGGTGCTGTTGGTCCACAGACCACACTTCGAGAACCGCTACAGGTAAGCCTTCCCTAAAGGTAAGCCTTTCAGTCAATGACCTAGCCAGGCAGAGGTTAAGAATCTTTTGGGTATATTTGATCACTCTAAAAAGGCTACACTGGAAGGAGTAACATCTGTCTGGTCTAGAGAGGTGGCAAATGGGCAAAAAACCAGAAAGGCCTTCTAAACTGGGGGAAATTTTTGTTGCTTTAGTGTTGGGCTCTTGTCTGCTCTCCCCCTACTGGCTCCAGGTCCTGTCAGGGTTAATTCTGTCCTTCCTATCTCCATTAATCTTTTTCTTCTCTGCTAGAAACTTCTCGGCCGAAACACACTCAGCCACTGCTATCCCTAGGAGACCTTCCACAGGCTCTGCTACATTCCCAAATGGCTGTTGCCTCTCTCCTGTTCACTAATGACCATGTGAGAGTGTGGGATAAATTCCATGCTGGTATTGTACCAAGTACAGCTTAACCTGCCTCCTGAAAGCAGTGGCTTTCCCTCCCTGACTTCTCTTCTACTATTTGGTTATGCTCCTCGATAGTTCCTTCGATTTCCTTTTACTTATATTTAGTGGACTGGCATCTTTGCCTGAACATTATCTTTCTGGAATGACCTCTCCCCCATTCTTCTGTTATCCAGGCTGGGGTGACCTCACACCTTGGGTGCAAAGACGGGCACATGACCTAGTTCTGGAAAATCAGAATACGTATCCCTCTCACTATGATGCCTGGTTTTAGGGACAGGCACATAACCAAAGCCAATCATCGGCCTCTCTCGGGTAGGCTGGAACACTCAAGTGTTGCCTCCTAAGAGCTGTTTTTACTTCCTTGTGAGGAAAGCCCATTTGAGAATGAGACTCTATACCAGGGAGCAAAGCTTAAAGACAGAAAGTCTGAGTCTTGATGACGATGAGGTGCCTCGGATCCAGCCGTGCCAAAAGTGAGAATTATCTCTGGATTTTTTTTAGTGATGTTGTGAAGAGACAAAAATCCACAGTGGCCCCCTAGATTGCCCTATGTCCTATGCACACACACCTTCTCCTAGTTATTGAATCAAGCACTAATTCAACTGCTGCCACTTGGAGGGGATTTTGCAGCGAAAAGTAAGGTCCCGAGTCAAGGGACCTTAAAATAGAAAGATTATCCTTGGTGGGCCTGACCTAATCAGGTGAGCCCTTCCAAGGGACAGGCTCTTCCGTGAATGAGATTCAAAATGAGAGGACATATTTGGGTTGGGGGGGGGGGGGGGGGGTAGGGGTTAGCACCACATAACAAAGTACCAGAGAAGCACTGGCTGACAGCCCTAGAAATATATTCTGCCAATCACCATGTGAGCTTGAAAGATGATGGCAGGCCCCCAGTGAAAATGCAGTCCAACCAACCCCTTGATTTCGGCCTTATGAAACCCTGAATGGAGAAGCCAGCTAAGCCGTGGTAGCTGCGGAAACCAGGACAACAAGGGTGTGGTTTGAAGCCACTAAGTGATGGTAATTTGTTATGTGGCAATAGAAAACAAATATATGAGATACAATAAAAAAAATTTTTTTTTTGGCTTAAGTCACCTTGAGTTTTATTTGTCTCTTGCAACCAAGATATCCCAGTACTCTTGGTTCCTCCCAGACTGTACTAATCTGGTGTTCCTCACACATCACTCTGCTGCTCCTCTTCTTATTCCTTCTAGGCTATGTGTTGCCCGAGGTTACATGCTCAGCCCTCTTCTCTGTCTATGCTAAATTCCTTTTATTGCATAGAGTTCTTAAATCTGTACCCTGGGCCCTGGCATCTCCCCCTTTCAAGCTGCCGGATAATACGCAGTCTCGAGAAACTGCATCTGTTTCAAAACCTCCCATTTTTGCCCCCAAACCCGTCCTCCTCTTCTATTTCTGATTCTTGCTAACAGCTTCACTGTCTTCTCTTCCTCCCCGCGCCCATCGGTTGCTGAGTCTCGTGGACCCACACCGCCATGCTGGCTCACACTCTGTTCCCCCAACAGTGGCCTGCTCGCTGGTCTTCTCGCCTTCAGTCTTCTCCCTGTGCACCCCTCTGAGTCAGCCCCATTGGATCATCCTTCTTCAAGTAGATGAGATCACACAACGTCTCCACACTATACCGTCACGGGTTCCTGCAGCTGGCGGAGATCGTCCACACTCTGATGGGAGAGGCCGTCACAGTTTGGCCCTTCATCAGCTTTCCTCCTGATGCAGGTTGTCCCAGCCAGAAGGCGCCTCTCCTTCATCTCTGAGAGCTCCCATTTCCACGTCACCAGTCAAAATTCAAGCCCCACATCCCAAGGCCTATTCAAGGCCTACTTTTCCCATCACTCCTTCTGCCAGCCTGCTATCTTATACCCTTCTCCATCATCTGCAATTTCTCTGTCTGCAATTTCCGTTACCTATGGGCAATCAAGGCCCAGAAGCCCAGGGTCCTCCTTCTGATGGAAGGTCAGAGGGTCAACAGTAGCCTCGGCTGCGTCCCATGCCTACGTCATTCACCTCACTTCACCCCGTCACGGAGGCATTTTATCCTCTCACGTCATCACAGGAAGAAGGGTGAGTACGGTACAGTAGGATATTTCGAGAGACGGAGACCACATTCACATGCCTTTTCTTACAGTACGCTGTGACTGTTCTACTGTTACTGTATTCGTTTTTTACTAAGTTATTAATTTATAAATTATAATAGATTATGAATAAATGTATAATTCATAAATTGGTTCATTTATAAATTAAGCATTATCACCGCTTTGTATGTACAGGAAAAAACAGTATATATGGGGTTTGGTACTCTCCATGGTTTTGGGCATCTGTGGGGGGTCTTGGGAGTGTATGTCCTGTGGATAATGGGGCACTATTGTGCCTCCCCCCATTTTTTTATGTGAACTCTGATAGTTTTTCATTCCTTTTCCTTAGGATACTAATAATTGTATTCCTTATGCTAAGACGGGCACCATTTCTCCAGGCAGACTGCAGCGAACTCCATGAAGTGAGGGTTTCTCTCAGCCTTCTTCTAGTGCTTTTCTAAATGGTCAACACTTGACAAATACTTGCTGGGGAACTGACTGAGAATGTGGTATTTTACTTTCACTCTGACATGTCCTCAAGTCTCTTGACTCTGTGGTTTTACCAAAGAGGAGAGCTCCCTTTCTGGTGACTTGGGAGAAAAACCATTACATAAGCCTCTATGGAAACTGCTCAAGCAATGACATGTTCTGCAAGAGCTCCTTTTTCCAACTCAGGACCAAAGCCGACTCTTTGTATTTTGGTTCTGATGGAGACAGAGAAGTAACTAGGACTGCCAGAGACTACAGAGTTCAGAAACGGTCCCTCTAGACAAGCACACTCAGCCCGGCAGGGCCCAGAGCCTCTGTCTCCACTCCGCTCACAAAAGACCATCAATGCCAGTCACAGAGGCCCAAACGCGCCTCTGTCCCCAAAAGGCCATGAATGTCGATGCAGAACTTTCCCGAGAGGACAGGTGTCCAGTCAGATTTTAAGAAGAGCTGCAGGAAGGTGAAGGGTGGGATGAAGCCCAGACCTGAGCTGATCTGAAGAATAGGACTTACTCGTCACATCGTGGGATCCCTATTCAATCAACATGTGATGATTTGTGTGATTTATCCATTCTAAAATCTTTTTCCAAACTGGTAATCCTTGAATTCTGCACTGGGATGCATTTTGGGACATTTTCTCCCAATAGTGACTGGTTTGTGTTTAGGTAATAAAAACTAAAATGAGTACGTGTCTAAAGAACACGTCGCCAGAGAGATACATATGCTGGGAAAAATCCTCTGATCAAACTTAAAAAATTTACAATTCATGTTGATTCACGCCACCGTTTCTCTCTTACTTTTTAGCAAAGCTTATCACACAAAGGTAGGGTTTTATCCACACACATATAGACTCGGCAGGTGTCTATGTGCAAGTTACACCTCCTTCCCAGTATAAAGCAAAGTCTGCTAAGAGATGTAATTATGCATCCAGAGAAAAGTATGTCTGCATAGCAAGAATAAAATTAAAATACGTATGAAAATACCTCATCTGCATTGAATGACATCTCTAGGAAAGCATAATGTTCAAGACCAAGGCGGCAGGTGCTCCTTATTGACAATGTCTTCCTGGCCTTATTGTTTACAACTTCGCTCCCGCAGGCTTGCTGAAGCCCATCAGAAGGCCCTTGGCCAGAACACGAAGGCATCTTGCTCAAGAAGCCCAGACAGCACACCGAGGCTCCGCATTCTCCGGGTTACAAGACCCTTTCACACCGCGGGAAGTCATCGCATACCTTCTCCCTGAAGGGGTTGTATTCACGCCTGCTCGAGGCGGCCAGTGCTTAGTTTGGGTGTCGCAGAAGGGCTTGGTAAAAAATGGGGAAGGTGGGGAGGGGCCTGTGCTTCCTGGGTGATCGTTCACAAAGCAGCTACAGGTCGGGAGCAGTTAGGGTCCCATCTGCAGCCTTTGGGAGGAGTGCTCTGACTTGGACTTTCAATTTCTGCTCTTCTGGCTCGAGGACAAAATTTAGGAAATTAAACCAAAATTTAGAACGCAATTCGTAAACATTCTAAGAAAGAAATGTAAATATTTCCCCCTCGTTCTCTTTTCACATAGTATTAGGAGTTACACGATAGCATCTTCATTTTATTTGGTCTGACTTCACGGAATCCCAAATGATGGGTCAAAGTAAAATGCCAAGACAGAATCCACATTCCCCTCCACCTCCATACTGTTGAACAGATACAAGTCATAGAATTCACCAGAGGTATTCAAAACAGAACTCTGGAAGCACCCTATCAAGCCACAACTTCCTTTTCATTGAATGAAATACTATCATGTAAAAACACGGCTATTACCAGAACCTCAAATCATGCTTTGGAAGTAAGTTTGAGTATGGTTACATGAAAAAGGCTACTCTAAGATTTTTTATGAAAACAGAATTATTTTCCCAAACTCTAGACCAGCAACAGTTTTAACTACCCAACTTCTGCACGATGTTTGGGTAAGAGGACTTTCTGTAATTGTATTAGGCGAATCTCATTTGTCTTCCTTTTTGTCTGCTTTATTGAATTAATAAAGCCAACAAATATAATGAACCTATGTATATTTTTTAAATGTATTTATTTATTAGAGAGAGACAGAAAGCATGAGTGGGAGGGGCAGAAGGTGAGGGAGAGAGAATCTCAGGCAGACTCCACACTGAGTGCAGAGCCCAACACGGGGCTTCATCTCACGACCCTGAGATCACGACCTGAACCGAAACCAAGAGTCGGACGTTCAACCGACTGAGCCACCCAGGTGCCCCTAATGACCCTACATTTTAATCTCTTTTTTCATACTATTCCAGGTAGCTGCCTCCTTGTTTAACTATTACAACTTTCTGATGCAGTCAGAACAAAAGTATTGCAGGACAAAGTTGCTTTTGTAAACTTCTCTCCTTTTGGAGGAGGCTTAATAAAACTATTCTAGCTTAAATCCGAGCTTTCAATGGTTGCAGCTGTAAACACCAAGTAACAGAAATGCCACTTGGCATGAAGTCTGGGGATTACCTGTTGAAACACCAAAGGCAGGTATACTTTGAAGTGGGTTACTTGGTGCTGGGGAACTACCAAGAAATGCAATTATTCTTTTTGTATGAATCTGGAGGTGAAGATTTGATACCGTATTTGGAGCAAAGATGATCCGCAGTGGGGGCGGGGGGGAGCACATGCCTTCTTGAGACGGTTACAAGTAACACTGTCTAAAGAAACACCTCCTATTCCACTTGCTACAATGTTTTCAGCCCAAACAAAGGGAAATACCAAGAATTATTTTCTGAGCAAAGGACCCCCAGGCAAGATGCAGCCACAATTTGCCTTCACGGCCCTGAAACTCCGTCAAAATACCTGATGATGGTGTTTCATCAAAAATCCCAAGGAGTTTCTTGACATAATGAGCCTTCTAAAAGTTTCCTACATCTCTTTAAAAATAAATATCAAAAAACTCCATAGACATAGCAACATCGGTTTGTCACACGGCCTGAGAACACACATTCTTAGGACACAGCATAGCCAGCACAGCCCCCCCATTTCTATCAGATGAAAGAATAAGGGGCTTTCTCCCCTCCTCCTTCAGCCTCTGGGTTTAGGGGTTTATCCTCATATCATGGCTCAGGGGATTCTCACACTTAACAACTCCCAACATATCAAAAGAGGAGAAAATCTCTCGCTCCTTAATTGTTTTGTCGAATAAGCTCTCAAAAGTTCATTTTTGTTACCTTTTTTCAGGCAAAATAAGAGGCCTTTTACAAAAATTCTATTGCTAAAACAATGGAATTCTCCCGGGAATGACTTCGTTATGGAAATGAAGTGACAGCTTCTTTTATCTAGCCAGGCAGAAAGTCTGCATTTATAAAAGGCATTCAGAGCACTCAAGTGCTGTGTGTGGGCGGGCATAAAATGCTATTTTTAATTCAGATTGCAGCATTCCTCCCATACAGGTCTTTCAGATAATCATAATCATAATAATACTGATCTACAAAGAAAAAAAAAAAAGATTCTCATTTCTGCTGACCCCAGCAGAAAAAGGAAGAAAAAAAAATGAGGAAAATGACAAATATGGTTTCCTTCCGCATGTGGACCACTCCGGAGGCTCAGAGATCAATCTCGAAAGCTATCAGAGCTGACTATCTATTATCCAGAATTAAAAGCACTTAAGCTCTGTGAGTAACAGCGTCCCATCTCACACAAATTTACATTTTTGTACGTGTGACTTTCATTGTGAGGGATCACCTGTGCCTGCCAGGAAATACTGGGTGAGTTCTTCCGTCTGTTCTCAAGAGTTAACAGTCCTGGGTGATGCTGCGACGGATGAGTCCATCTATGTGACAGGGTCACACCGGAAACCCGATTTCTGATTTGAAAAACCGGAAGGCCCCTCGGGTATGCAAGAGGCACTTGAGCTTCTGTTTGGGCAAATGCAGAGCGTTTCAGGTCGGGTATGGAATTTGCCGATGGGAGATTGGCAGATGGTCGCCATGTTCCTCCTACTGGCTCTGCTGGGGACCAAAGCCTGAGGAGGGGTGATGGATGGAAGTTCGGGTAAGGAAGAGGAGACCAGCGTCACTGATGCTGCAGAAGCATGACACCGGGGAGAAAAAAGGTGTAGGATCAGAGTGGAATTACAAGGATAACGGATGGAACAAGACCTCTAGCAACGGCTCAGTGACTGGTTTCCGACCATTCCAGCAGGGTTGGAGAAGAGAGGACAGGGTCAGAGAGAGACTTTGTAGTTGAAGTAAAGTTCATATAACATAAAACTCGCCGTTTTAAATATTTTTAAAGTGTACAATGCAGTGGTTTTTACCATTATCTCATTCCAGAAGATTTTCGTCATCTCAGAAAGAAACTCCATACTCACTCTCTATTCCCACCTCCTCTCTGTTCCTGGCAACCACTACTCTACTTTCTGTTCGATGGATCTGCCTATTGTGGATGCTGCATATAAATGGACTCATATAATACGTGGCCTTTTGTGGCTGCCTTCTTTCACTTAACATCATGCTTTCAGGATTCACCCAGTACTTCATTCCCTTCCTGGCTCCATAATACTCGGTTGCATGTATGGACCACATTTTGTTTCTCTATTTATCAGCTGATGGACATTTGGGTTCTTTCCACTTTGTGGCTATTGGGAAGAATGCTACTTTGAACATTCTTCTACCCATTTTTGTTTGAATGCCTGTTTTCAATTCTCTTGGGTTGTACGCTGGGCCACATGGTCATTCCATGTCTTACATTTTGTGGAACTGCCGAACCGGTTTTCCACAGTGGCTGTACTGTTTTCTGGAAATGTATGAAGTCTCCAAACTCCCCTCCTTGCCAATATTTGTTATCCCCCTTTTATTTTTCATTATGCCTATCCTAATGGGTATGAAGTGGGATCTCACTGTGGTTTGGATTGCATTTTCATAGCCACTAAGGATGCTGAATGTCTTATCCATGTGCTTGGAGGCCATTTATAGATCTTCGGAGAAATGTCTATTCAGTCCTTCGGCCATTTAAAAACTGGGTTGTCTGTCTTTTTGTTGCTCGGTTCTAACAATTCCTTATATATTCTGGAAACCAGACTCTGATCAGATACATGATTTGCAAAAATTTTCTCCCATTCTGTAGGCTGTCTTCTGACTGTCTTGATAGTGTCTTTTGAGTCACAAAAGTTTTTGATTTTGATGAAGTCCAATTTATCTATTTGTTGTTGTTGCTTGCATTTTCGGTGTCATATTCAAGAATCCATTGCCAAACCCAAGGTCATGAACATCCACTCCTTTGTTTTCTTCTAAGAGTTTTATAGTTTCGCTCTTACATTTAGGTTGACCCATCTTCATTAATCTTTTGTATATGGTGTGAAGGGTCCAGCTTTTTTTTTTTTTTTTTTCCGGCATGTGTCTCATGTGTCCTTCCCAGTTGTCCCAGCACCACTTGTGGAAAAGAGGCCCAAGAAATTTTGAGTATGGAATTATTTTAGTCTGTTCTCTTTTAAAAGGGTAGTGTGTGTGTGTGTGTGTGTGTGTGCGTGCGCGTTTTAAATTTTGTAAATGACCTTTGACTGACTTTGTGGTTACACTGAATACATCCCACATTTTGAAGATGTAACATATTTTCAAGGGCCCTGACGGGACGGGACCGTAACCCCAAGCTTTCAGGGAAGGCAACCAGCTCTTGGGTGGTGCTTTTGCAGGCATGAAGTTCCAAAAGCAACAAGGAGCCTGAAGTTGCTTGGTTTTCTGTTCTTTCAGTTCCATTTGTTTCTGTGTCTATTCCTCTCTAGTGAACTGCTTCTGTCCCGAGATATCCTGACACCTCTGTTCTCTTCCCTATCCCAATACTCACGTATTAAATGGGCTCTTTGGAGAGAACGTAATCATCTAATTTACAGTAAGCCAGACATAATATACTTCTCGCATGATGTCCAAGTCCTAGTTTTAAGCAAGAAGAATTCAAGTTTAAAATTTCAGGTATCATCCATTCAGCCACTGGAAGAACTGGAGACTTTCAAATCCCTCCAGCATCATTTCTCAAACTTGGCTGCAAACTCTGATCACCTGGGGAGCTTTAAAACTCCTGATGCCTGCGATCCACCTGCAGAGATCCTCACTTAATTGGTCCGGGGTGTAGCCTGGGCAATGGGATTCTAGTGTACAGCCAAAGTGGAGAGCCAGTGCCCTAAGTCAGTCGTCAGACGTGGCTCCTTACTCCCCCAGCCTCGAAGCCAGGCTTCCCTGGCACCTCACACCACTTGGTGGTGTGTTAGGGATTACATTCTTCCATTTTTTTTTAAGTTTTATCATTTCAGATTAATAAAACTAACAAAAATGGAATTTCTTCTATTAGTTCCCATTTAATCTTCCCCCAAACCCTGTTAGTATTCCCAATGACCAATGACCAAATGAACTCTAAGGGATTAAGCAACAGCCCCAGCCCCTGAAACTTGCAAGTGGCAGAGAAATGGATTTCAGTGCAATTTTTTCAGCCCCAAAGTCTGTACCGTGTAAGCCCCCTTGGTAAATTTAAAAGAGCCAACCGTTAGGAGGATGGCCCTATAATTTGGTACCGAGACCCACAAAGAGAACAGCAATTTCACATCTTCCATCCAGCACTCATTTTGTGGGCTGGGGCTGAGGGTGTATCCTCACTGAAAAGGATGGTAATATTTACTGTTCTTTCTGTTGCACGTACCATGGGTGTGTGTGTGTGTGTGTGTGTGTGTGTGTGTGTGTGTCCATACAAGGGAAGTGGGCCTCGGGTGTATATCTGAATTCAGGAAGATATGACATGATTCCAAAAACGCAGCTGTGTTCAGGTGTTCAGGTCAGGTGTTCAGAGACAGCTGGGAAGCAGGAATTCTTTCCAGTATTTGGATAAGATTGGCAACAGGCAATGATATACCTTTATTAGGGGACAAGAATAACAAACGCTGAGGGGACTAACACTTCCTTCATTTGTGAATTTCATCTGATGCCCACACAGGATTACGAAACGCCACCAGCTGAAGGCAGCAAGGCCAAAGGATATCAAGCAAAAATCTCCAATCCTTAAATATTCAGATTCTTGCAGTGGAGAAGGTACAATGTCCACATAATACCATCCTGCCTGCCAGAGCCCCGGGCACATTAACAAACTTTTATACAACAGCAGAATAAAGTCAGAATTGGTTAAAAAAACACAAAAAACTCTTGGTAATGGTAGTAAAAGCCGGGAAATGGGTTTCAAGTCACTTTTTCCTCTTCAAACATGGGCACTCAAACAAATGTGTGGGTCTGGGCATCCACGCTCGTGTGCACACACGTATGAGTGTGTGCACGCGTACACACACACACACCCCAGGCTTGAAGGAGGCGGTGGGTGCACTGCTGTTATTCTGTTCACATACTACAGAAGGAAGCTGGGAGAATTTCTGCCCAACAGACTCAGACACTAGAAAGGAGTCAGGATTTGCTGAATATTTTTTCTTAGGCCAGGATCAGAAGTGCATTAGATGAGAAAAAGTTTTTACAAGTGGGAGTTGTACCTGCTTGTCTCCTAACTGTAGTGAATCTGTCAACTTTCTTTCCAGTGTATCAAGACTTTACTCTTCAAAATCATTCTCAGTGTGCTCTGAATTGCTATACTTTTAAGCTAACTACTTCTCAAAGTGCTGTTTAAAAACTGACATCTTCAACCACATTTCAGGCTGAGAACATATCTAAATTTGCAAAGTCTCATTGGTATATAGTATATTAAAAAAATATACTTGACAGCCAATCTCTTGAAAATGATTTGTGCAGAAATTGTGTTCAAATTACTTTATGCCGAGACATTTAAGAGAGAATGTGGTTTTCTTCGTAATAGGCTAAAAATAATGATATCCTTTATCTCCAACTGAACATGTACATATGTTGTATAAGCTGTTGCATTTAAACAAATTGAAAAACAGTAGGATTCTGGCTCTAGTCCATAAAGAAACAAAACTTGCCCAGAATATCATTTTAAGCATTAAAAAAAAAATACAATTGTTATTTTCTACAAAGTTCGATCTTAAAGAATCAGAGTTGTCAACCAGGTCCAAGGCATCAAATTATAAAAGTCAACGTCTCAATAACACATGGGAAACAGAAAAAAACCGCTGGTGCACTCCAATTTTTACATAGGGAAAAAGAGTAAGGGGAAAGTTCATTTGTATTTCTACAAATTGCTTTTGACTGAGTGGGCAATATGCTATTTAAATTGACCTCATGGAAATAGTATGCCAATCAGATCCTTGAACTAATTCCCACTGGACATTTCACTGAGTGTGTATCATGTGCAAAGTGCTGCCGGGTGAGGTACAGGGTTCAGAAATAGATAAAACACACCCATTGCTTTGAATGCAGGGTATTGATTTTTAAAACAAAAAACTAATTATAACCAATTCTAATAATTTTTGGTAAGTCCTCATCACCAGCAGCAGTATTTTTAAATGTGTGATTTGGTTTGTTTTTTCAGCCAGAGCCCTATCTTCAAAGGAAATCTTGCATAGAAACCCACCAGGCAGTCAAAAATTCGCATATAACTTTAACTCTCCCAAAACTTACCTACTAATAGCCTAGTGTTGACCGAAAACCTCACCAAAGGAGTCAAATGACATATATTTTGTATGTTGTATATATTATATGCTGTATTCTTACAATAAAGTAAGACAGAGAAAACGTTTTTAAGAAAAATCACAGAGAAAATACATTTACGGTACTGTACAGTAAAAAAATCCACAAAGAAGAGGACCCACAGTTTCAGCCTGGGTTGTTCAAGGGTCAACTATACATAGAACAAATAGAATTGAGCCTATTCATGTTGGACTTATATTGGTTCCCCTACCTCTCCACCCATCACAACCAAGGACTTCTAAAGGCAGCCCCCAGGGGTGTTGAGGGGCTTTGAGGAATCCTTAGGCCACTGGAGAATGTGACCTGACCTCCATTGGTCTGAGGAATCCATACTCCTTAAACATGGTGGAAGGGACCTTCTATGCTTTGCTCCTGTACTTCACAGCCTTACAAGCTCACCCCCGCCCCCAGTCCCATGACGCGTCATCAGTGATGGAGTGCCACCTGTACCTTAGACACACTACGTACCGTGTTGTTTGTTCCCCATGCTCTGTCCACGTTGTTCCTCAGCAGGTGATCCCTTCATGCCCCTCGCCTACGTGACACCCCACAACTCTGCACAGATACCATCTCGACTCCGTATATGCATTCATTTTTGCCCTACTGTGCTGGGTGGTAATTACTGTGCATGCGGCCTTCACCGAAACGAACTTGAGTAACTCAAGGATAAGGAGTATATTGTATTTACAGTTGTATTTCAGCTTTCAGCACAGGTCTTGGTGCATACTTTGGGAATAATAAATGTTGAGTGAATGAATAAAGACGGATAGCTGGGTGGACAGATGAATGGATGGATGACAAGGCTTGCTGTACTTTAATCAAACTGTTGGAAAACATTTATAAGTATACATATGCATATATTTTAAATCCACATTTTTAAAAAATTGTGATAAAGTACCCAGAACATAAAATTCACCATCTTAACTTTAAGTGCGTTCACACTGTGTACAACCATCACCACCATCTATCTCTAGAATTCTTCATTTTGCAAAACTGAAATTCTTATATATACATACACTCAAGAAATTCTTAATAATGTAGTTTAATGATCTAAGGTGTGGAATACCCAGCTTCTTCACTTCCCTTTTGCCCCCACCTGCTGTATGGCTCATGCCTTTTCATCCACACTTAGGATGTTCCTTCGTGAGAAATGTGGTCAATGTGGTTGAGGCATGTGGTCAATGAAACTCCTAGCTAGTAGTTTAGCTACTGGCTAGCAGCTTAGGTTGTTCAAAATGAATTTTCTAATTTGTTTTCCTAAGCCCTCCCTGATTCTTACTAACATGAATTGTTAAGAGTCAGCTTTCAGCCCTGGGACTATTTTGGGCTTCATGGAAAGCAGGCTTTTAAGGAGCATGTGTATAAAGGAGCCTAGAAACAACACACGTAGCCTATATGTGATATCCACGTGAGTTCTTCATATTTTGACATTTCTGAACTTAGAACTTGTTTTACATATGATGAGTACATAAAAAAGTGGTAGCATTTCTATTTTCCTCCCCAGGAAACTAATCATTATCGTTGTGCATCTTATAATCAGGGCATTGGATAAATTAGAGCAAGCTGGTAAATATTTCATATTTGTACGGAAAGATTTTTAGTTTAAAATGTTGGCATATCACGATCCCACTTTCAATCCTACATGTAGAGTAGTCTAAAGCAAAGAAGAAAAAGGACTTGAAAGGGTGACAAGTCACTCTGGTGAAGGGAGGGAGGCTGGAGGTAGGCAGCAAGGGACTTAGACACGAGGCCAGGATCCAGTACTAATTTCTACCCCATGAAAATCTCTCCACTGCTTCGGCCTCAGGTTCCCCATGTATAGATTACATGGGGTAGATTAAAATCCAAACAGGGTTAAGCTCTTCCTGACCTCCTTCCTATACCAACATCTAATAGCTCTCTGACCTTGCTCTACAGTCCTCACCAGGACACGAGCTGCAGGGCAACTGGTCTCCTTTGCATGGTTGGTTCTAGCATCAGATAATGGGGAGAGCCCACCTCCTCCTGAGTTCAGCTCTCCTACTTTCACTTTTGAAGCGCTGTAATTCTAGCTCTGTTTTCCAACTTGGATCATGATTACTGCTTTCTACTTCCCAGCAGCAAATTACGGACTCCACTCAGAGAACCTAGACCACTATGTGAGGGGCCAAAACTTGACCAGACATGTTCTACAGTTCTCCCTCCTAGGGGTGGTCAGCCCAGATACCTAGACACATGAGGAAGCCACTCAGTCCTTGCCTGAAAGAAGACATCATATCAGTGGCCACATGTCCACCTTCTTGACTGACTGACACACCAATCCTCTGCCTAGTTTAACCCGCCGGTCCCATAGCACCAGACTTTCCTCCACCAAGAAATAAGCCAACGGCGTGAAAAAGGTCCCCATCGATTGTGCCTAGGGTGCTGGTATCAGTACTGTTTTTGAGTACTCTAATGTTAGGTCAGGCTGGACATTCCAACCCTTAAAAAGTTAATTAGGGAAAGAACGCACGTAGGCTTTATTTGAGAGGAAAAGTGCACTGGCAGCGTCTAAAATAGAAAGTTAAATACAGCAATGAGATCTTGAAATTTCCCCTTGCAAAAAAAGGGGGAGGGTGGGATTTAACATGAACACGAGCCAGATTTGCTGAAAAAGCAGTCTTTGTTCCTCCACAAAACTGAAGCTGACTCTTTACAGAGTACTTACATTTCCTGAAATATTGTACTATAACTGACCCATGGACATCGTTACAGGGCCCCTACTCCAAAAGCATGCTCAGGGAGAACCCACAGTATATAAAGAAAACAAATTAAGGTCTCAGGGATGATTTCAGATGATTGAGAACATAAACTGTGACGTGTCTATCTTTTAAACATTTAAGTAATTTTAGTGTTGCTTCGCTTGCCAGACTCAATGAGCTACCAAGAAAAAAAAAATCTGTTTCTGTGGGTGGGGGGATGGAGGAAATAGGTGAAAGAGATGAAGAGTACGCCTTTCATGATGAATTGTGGAATCGCTATATTGTACACCTGAAACTAACATCACACTGCATGTTAACTATACTGGAATTAGGATTAAAAACTTAAAAAAAAAAAGTCTCTGTTTTCTCTTAAAAGCCTCACATGCCCAGAGATCATAAGTGATATTACAGTGAACAGCTCACGGTCCCATTGCCTCCCATGAGAAATACTCCATGATTCTCCTCTGCGGGATAGTGCCTTGTCCCAGGCTGAGAGTCTCATGGTTTTGGCAGAGAACTGCCTGAAAATCTTGGCATCAGGGCTTCCTATAAGCTGAGTTTACACAGGAATGGAAGAACATCGGAAGCCCTGGAAAAATGAGAAATATTTCTAGGGTAACACAGAAGTTGGCCTTTTAGCTGGTGATTTGTTTTCATTTGTTCGCGTGCTGTGACTCATCATGGGAACGACACAGAGCGGGCAGCAGTGTTTCGAGTTCATCATTTGATGAAGCACCAAATCAGAGGGAGGAAGAGTTTTAAGGAACATTGCCATTTGGGGGTTGTAAGATTTTTTTTCCCTAGTCTGGTTTTATTTAATACTTCTACACAAGCAAAGCTGGTGCTCTCCCCACACCACCTCCCTGTTTTTTTTTTTTTTTAATTTCCAGAAAATAAGATATTCTTGCATAGGTCAGACCACCAAGCAGTAGCTCTGAAAAGGATGATTTTAGCTTTAATTCCTCTCCTCACTCCACAGTTAATGATAGCTAAGACATTTAAATTTGCTGGAAAACAGAGAATCCATTTATATGTTGAGTTTAAAAATATTAATGTCTTATTCAGAAGTGTTAAGAGGATTGATGAGTTAATGTTGGTAAATCACTTTGCAATTCCCAGGTCAAAGATGTGAAATGAACATTATCATTATTTGTTTCAGTGGAATCTCAATGATGAACTATGGTTGAGTGGGCCTAATGAGAATAAAAAAAAAAAAAGCCCATTAACTTTGAGATAAGAGGGAGAACTTTTTTGCATTACTCAATTTACCTAAGTGAGTAAAGCTCATGGCCATGATTATTAAAAACATCATTTAATACCATGTAATAAGTTGATACAGGTAAAAATTAACCAAAGTTGTACGGATATATGTATGAATGGATGGATGGCTGGGTAGAACGTTGGCTAGACAAATGGCCAGCTGGCAACCAAATATTATATTGTTATATTAAGGCTACTTCTATTAATATTATATTAATATTCAATGTTATATTAAGGCTACTTCTTTAGAACCCTGTCTTCCTAATGCAAATTATCACTGCAGAAACAGATCTTAGAATATAATGGATTTCAAATATGGAATCACATCTATGAGTTTGGGGTTGAGAATTTACAATATGCATTCGTCCAGTTTTTGAGATAATGCAAATCATTTTTGGTTTACTATCTGTTGCTTTTCTTCCTTCTGTTGCCAAACTGATAAAACAAAGATTTCCTATTATATTGTACTTAGAAATTCTTGATATTAGGAGCTTGATATTAATGAATAAATAAATGGATGAAGTAAGAGGTATCACTCAATCACAGCGCTGAAGATCAGAAGGAACCTTGAAAGAGTTCTCATACCTCTAGGAAACACTAAACTTCAAACATGCCAGACCCATATTATTCTTAACAAACATTATGAGAAATGGGCTCATTCACTATATTAGTGTTTAAGGACTTTTACTGTGTGAAAACTCTTCCTTAAACTTGAGTCTCCAAAGTCAAGTTTAGAATTTATCATGTATGCCTGATATAAGGTAAGGTTTTTCCCAAACACACCCTTCAGAAAAGAATGACTTCCCTTAATTCTTGACTCTTTATAAAACTGACCACATTATTTGTTGCTCAATAAATAATTTTTGAAACAACAAATTTATCTTTATGGAAAACGTATTCCCCTGGACCAACTGCTTGGTTTTGCACGTTTATAAAAGTCAACCAACAGAATTTTTTTTTTTTTGAGGAAGAAAATAAATTGAACTAGTAATTATTCTTGTATGACTACCGTCACAAACACTGGATGTTATTATAAATTTTAAAAAACATTTTAAAGATTGCTTTCAAAAGCAATACAATAAATGGGAGTTGTATAATTCATGAATAGATACTCACTGGAAGAATGGAATAATATTGGTTGGGACCCATATTGTTACAGTAATAGTTTCCAATATGTCATGTCTCCCTGTGTCCATGGTCACATTAATTGTGTGCTTGGCTATGTGATTTGTTCTGGCCAATAAGCTATAAAAATGTAATCCACAGATCTACGAATGGGTACCTGTGGCTAGGAATAAAATTCCTGGTGATAGCATCACACACAGATTCAAAACAACTGCACACTTCAAATGACACGGATGGAAGTCAAGATGTTGTGCTTTGGAGAACTCTATGAGATGACTCCCAAAGTAGTTCAAAGGATGATGAAGATACAGTATCATAGATGAAGGTTGTAAATGAATTATTTCACATAGTAGGAAAGTAGACAAAAGGAATATTTTTAAATCAATCTATATATGACCTCAAATAGGTTTGTGAGACTAAACAGTTTAAGTACAAATCTGATTGTTTTATCTGAATTTCCAAGGTCTCAAATGCTTATAGTCAAGTTGGTATAAAAACTCATTGAAAGGGCGCCTGGGTAGCTCAGTCGGTTAAGCGTCCGACTCTTGAGTTTGGCTCAAGTTGTGATCTTGGGGTGGTGGGATGAAGCCCTATGTTGGGCTCCATGCTCAGTGGAGAGTCTTTTGAGATTCTCTCTCTCTCCCTTTGCCCCTCCCCCAGCTCATGTGTATTCTCTCTCTCAATGAATGACTGAATGAATAAAATCTTTAAAAAAAATACTTGGTTAAAAAAAAAGAAAACAACTCATTGAAAAGATGGAAGATGGCTTAAACTTGAACTTTATGGTGTATCTCAGGCCAGATCTCTTTTGATCTGTAGATCCGAAGACTGAACAGCCTATCTGAAATACCCACTAAAAACAATGTCTCACCACCTCACACCCATTAGGATGGCCACTATCAAAACCAGAAAACAATAAGTGTTGGCGAGGACGTGGATAAATTGGAACCCTTGCTTACCGCTGGAAGGAATGTAAAATGATGCGGCCACTTTGGGGAAACAGCACAGGGGATCCTCAAAGAATTTAAAATAGAATAACCATATGGTCCAGCAAATTCTACTTCTAGGTATATGTCCCAAAGAACTGAAAGTGGGATCTTGAAGGGGTATTTGGTATTTGTCCAGCATTACTTACAACAAGCAAAAGGTGGAAGCAAGCCAAGTGTCCATCAGGAGATAAATGGATAAACAAGATATGGTGTGTGTGTGTGTGTACACACACAATGGAATATTACTCAGACTTAAAAAGGGAGGAAATTCTGATGCTACATGCTACAATATGGATGAACCTTGAGGACACTGTGCTAAGTGAAACAAGCCAGACACAAAAGGACAAATAAGGTATGATCCCACTTATATGAGGAGTCAAGAGGAGTCAGACATAGAGAGAAAGTAGAGTGGTGGCTGCCAGGGGCTGGGGGAGGGAGGAAGGGCGGTTGTCTGATGAGTGCGGGGGTTCTAGTTTTGCAAGATGAAAGCAGCTCTGGAGACTGAATGCACAACGTGAATGTACTCAGCACGACTGAACTGTACATCTGCAAATGATTTAAGATGACAAGAGTTTTGAGTATTTTGCCACAATTAAAAAAAAAGTCTCATGTACACCTTAAACTCAACATTTTCCAAACTCTGCTATGTGCCTGTCTTCCCCATCTCTGTGAATGGCACATTCATTTTATTAGTTGCTCAAGCCAGAAGCCGGGGAATTCTCCTGGTGATCACCTCCATGTCTTCGTTCACATAAAAAATCTACACATTGTGCATTGCTGGCCTTGAGAATGAGCCATATCACGAAACCATCTACTCCTCTGTGGCTTTACTGCCACCAATCAGTTCCAAACCACTGTTGCTTCTTCTCTGGTCAACTGCAGGTTTTCTACCCCATTTCTCTGCTTTTCTTGTCTCCAATCCACCCTGCGTGTTTAGACCCTTGCATGACTTTCCAAGCACTTAGAATAAATTCCCTTGCCAGACACAAGGCTCTGCACTATCTGTGGCTTGTCAATTCTAACATCAACCTCTCCTAACTCACCCTAGCTTCCAGCCACACTGGTTCAAGTTCATGGTCTCTGGATGTGCCCAGCACTTCTCACCTCAGGACCTTTGCATATGACATTCTCTCTGCCTGCTCTCTAACTCCCATAGTGTGTCCCGTCTCATGCTCAGTTTAATGTCATCTCCTAAGAGAGCCTTTCCTTACCCATCCAATCTAAAGTAGATCCATCCCTCCCACCTTGTTCTTCTTTCTCATGTGTGACTGTTCTCGCTCCTTCATTTCTAATTATATTTCTTGGTTTACATGTTTATTGTCTGTTTCTTCCAGTAGAGTATAAACTCCCTGGGAGCAACACGGCACGAATAAATTTAGAGAGAATAATGTCAGACAGTGAAAAGCGTTATGAAAACAATAAAGCAGGGTAACAAGACTGGGTGCTATTTTAGATAGGACAGACAAGGAAGGAAGGCTTCTTGGAAGTGACGTTTGAATATTCATCCAGGTCATTTTCCTGCTCGAACATGTTCGATAGGTCATCTGACTTTCCCATTTAGGGTTATTGTGCAACCATCCAGGACTGGAATCTTGATGTCCTCCTGGGAGCCTTCTGATCCTTCTCTCTGCACATCCTCTCTATCCTTCATTCTCCCAGTTGCTAATATTCATCATGCTACCTGTTCTATCCCTTCCTGTCTGGAAAGTGACATCACACCCTGCTCCAGTCTATTCTATACACATGTGCCAGATTAATCTTCAGTTTCAATTAATTCACCTTCTTTTTTTTTTTGCAAGGAAAAATAGCTTTTGTTTTTTTTTTGCCTCTCACATTTTTAAATATTTTTTAATAATATTTTTTTATTATATTATGTTAGTCAGTAGGAAGACTGGTAGGAGAAGAAAGGGAAGAAGAACGAGGAGTAAACAGAAGGGGGAATGAACCATGAGAGACTATGGACTCTGGGAAACAAACTGAGGGTTTCAGAGGGGAGGGGTGGGGGGGAACGGGATAGGCTGGTGATGGGTAGTAAGGAGGGGTATTGCATGGTGCACTGGGTGTTATACGCAAGTAATGAATCATGGAACTTTACAATCAATTCACCTTCTTGTTTCAAAATCTCTTGTCGCCGGTTCCTCTTTGCTTCCTAAGTCCGGACTTTTCATCCTAGACTACCTGATAGTCCAAGGTATGAATTCAGCCTGCCTTTCCAACTGTATCTCCTGCTTCCCCATCACAGGTACAGGCAGCTTCTTACTCCCTGCATATACTGTTCGTTTTCCAGAATCTCTACCTTTTGACTCATTCGCTTTTGCCATCCCTGTCGCAAACTAACCCAAATCTCAGATCCAACTTCAAAATCACCTTCTCCCTGAAAATTTTCCCACTCTTTCCAATC